>NW_004754929.1:1173430-1254295 GCF_000188695.1 Salpingoeca rosetta | reverse complement strand
CGTACGTTCGTTCGTGTGTGTGTGTGTGTGTGTGTGTGTGTGTGTGTGTGTGTGTGTGTGTGTGTGTGTGTGTGTGTGTGTGTGCGTGTGTGTGTGTGTGCTTTGCTTTGTGGTGGTCATGATGATGATGATGGTGATGATGTCAATGTCAGTGTGTATGATATGAAGGGCGAATGACATCACAGTGTAGCAACAAGAAGCACGGTGATTGGGAGGAGCTTGCTTGCTTGGTGTGCAGTCTCATGGTTCGTTCATTCGTTCGTTCAAACAAAACACACATGCGGAAGCGAGGTGTGGTGTTGGCACACATGACAGCGCACAGCGCCGTCGGGGTGGGCAAGGGCGTGCATTGCTTGGGGCAGTTGTGTGTGTGTGTGTGTGCGTGTGTGTTTGTGCGTGTGTTTGCGTGTTTGTGTAGCGAGGGCAAAAGAAGAGGAAGAGAGGGGAGGAATGAGGAGAAACAGGGGGAGAGGCAAGGAAGGTGGGCGGAAAGAGTTCACTGAGGAGGAACGGGCAGGTAGGGGGTGGAAGAGAGACAAACGGTAACATAATCGACGAACATTCGAAACAGAAGAGAAAGCAGCAAAAGCACCATGCTGTTCTCACCCCACCTCCTCAACCCGCGACAATACGGAAGAAGAAGAAGAAGAAAGAAGAAGAAGAAAGAAGAAGAAGAAAGAAGAAGAAGAAGAAGAAGAAGAAGAAGAAGAAGAAGAAGAAGAAGAAGAAGAAGAAGAAGAAGAAGAAGAAGAAGAAGAAGAAGAAGAACCAGCAAAGATGCAACCACACGGTCCACACTAGACTACTGTGTCTTGCTGGTGAACACGGTGAGTTTGTCCGTATGCAGTTCCTCGGCCTTGCTGAAGGTGAACTTGCAGTCCTTGAGCGAGATGGTCCAGAAATCCTTCATGTTCTTGTACTCCTTACACAACGCCTTGAGATCGGCCCGGTGCTTCACATTCGACAGCCGCTTCACCATGGTGGTGTCAAAGTTTTCCAACACATGGTTCATCAAATCCGGCGAGATGCTCTGCGCCTGTGTGTGTGCGTGCGTGCATGCGCGTGTGCGTGTGTGTGCGTGCATGCGTGTGTGTTTGTGCGTGTGTGCATGTGAAGGTGTGTGTGTGTATGTGTGTGTGCATGTGAAGGTGTGTGTGAAGGTGTGTGTGAAGGTGTGTGAATGTTTGTGGACACAGACGGGCAAGAGGGGTACGCATGGTCATGCACCAAACCAAAAAACAGACATTGCACCAATACCATGACACGGACAGACGAGTGAGCATGGCAAGCAGAGATAAAAGCAGGCAGACATGGGCATGTACGGTCAACGTAAACAAACAAACGAACGTACAAACACACCGACAAACGAACGAAACCACACAAACACACACACACACACAAATACACACAAATACACACACACACACACACACACACACACACACACAAACACACACATACACACACACACAAACACACACATACACACACACACACACACACACACACACACACAACAACAACAACAACAACAACAACAACACGCAGATGCCACAGTCAAGCCAACCTCAAGAAGCTCATCCAAGGCAGCTTGCAGAGCAAGCCCAAGCGATGTCTTGCGGTAGTGGTCGTTGACTGACATGATGATGATCGCTTCGCGAGTGCTTGCTTGATGGTTGTAGAAAATTGACGACGCCACCAAAACTTTTCAACACGACCTGGCACTGCCGCGCACGATCACAGTCTCCGGCCTAAGTCTCGATCATTACAGTCTACAACCACAATCACACAGTCTCCAATCACAACTGCAGTCGCAGTCACAAGCGCAGTCACAAGCGCAGTCGTTCATCCACTTCACGGAAGCCATGTCGCTGGTTGTTGCGGTTGGCGCAGGGCTTGCCATTGCCGTGGTCGCATTTGTGGCCGTGCGCATCATGAGCAGCAACAAGAACGAGAGCGAGGAGGCCAAGTCCAAGAACAAGTACGGCGTCGTCCTGCCCAAGTTCAGCAGCAACAACAGCAACAGTGACACGAATACGGCGCCCGTTCGGGGAAAGGATGTGGCGTGCTCGCTCCATTTCCAAGGCATCGGCGGTAAGCCTGCAGGCCCTGCTGGCGTCGAGTCGCTGGGGATGCTGCAGGACTTCGCCCCATTCACTGCATGTGTCCGCGTGGAGGACCCGCGGAGCGTGCTGGTGGACAACCCGGACCTCACCGTCTACTCGCTGTTCGAGGACGACAAGGCCGTCGTGCTTGTGGAGCCGGCGCCCGTGAGCATCACCAAGGACCTCACGTTTGCTCGCACCTTCCACTATCAAGAGCTCCGGGGATCGGCCCACAAGCGCGCCGTCCTGCTCTCCTTCGCTGGCCTGCACAGCGCCGTCGAGGCTCTCAAGGCCGCCCACGGCTGCGCCGAGCCCGACGCCGAGCGTGCACTCCTGTCCCGCGTCGTCTTTGTGCACAGCACTGGCCGCTGCGGGTCCACGCTGCTCAGCAAGGCGCTTGGCTCTGCATATGGCGTGCACAGCATTGCCGAGCCCGACATCTACTCCGCCGTCTTCCTGGCGCTCAAGGAAGGCCGCATGACACGACCAGAGGCAAAGCAGGTCCTTCGTGACGCCACTTTCCTCCTTGCAGCACGTGCCGGTCTTACCTCTGACGCAGGCAGCTCGACTGATGCCACCAGCAGTGCCACTGCCGCGCTTGCTGTGAAGTTCCGCAGTTGGGTTGCTTTGGATGCAGATATTGTCCACGACGCCGTCCCAGAGGCAAAGGTGTGTGTGTGTGCTTGTGTGCTTTTGTGTGCTTGTGTGCTTGTGTACGCGTGCGTGTTTGTATGCGTCTGTGTGTGTGTGTGTTTGTGCTTGTGTGCTTGTGTGTGTGTGTATGTGTGTGGATGTGTGTGGATGTGTGTGTGCGTGTGTGCATTATGTCGCGGTGCCTATCAGTCCACTGCAATGTCACCGACCCTTTGTATGCACGCATGCCCCAAATGCAAATCCCTCGTCCGTCCGCGTTTGCTGGTTGTTGCCGCGCTGTCTCATCTGGCACGGTTGTCCACACACACACACACACACACACGCACACACACACACACACACACACGACACACACACACACACACACACACACACACACACACACACACACACACACACACACACACACACAGACACGGTCCGGTATATCCCCCAAACATCTATCCTCACGCCACCTCTGTTCTGCCGTGTTCGTTACATGCTGTAGAACCAGCTGCATGCTGGCTCGCTCGCGCGTGTGTTTGGCGAGGACGCGCACGGCCCTGCAGCGACAACCACGAGCAGCCGCAAGAACATCCAGGATCTCACCCACAACCCGCTCTACATCCGCGACAGCGATCTTGCACCCCTCAACGCCCTCCTCCGCAAGACCAAGCTCCCAGACACCACTGACTACATTCTCCCAGGCACCCTCACCTCGTTCCCACCCCTCAGCCAGGCAGATGCATGAGGTGCAGGATTGGAGAAGACCTTTCACCGTGCCCGTGTCTCACTCGCAGTCGTTGATGTCAATTCTTGTCTATTCGTCCCTTTGCTCTTCCCTGTGGGTTCCGCTCACAGAACACACACAGACACACACACACGCACAGACACACACACACACACACAGACACACACAGACTCACACACACACACACACGCACACACACACACAGACACACACACAGACACACACACACGCACACACACACACACACACACTCTCTCTCTCTCTCTCTCTTGTCATGGCCGCCGGTGGTTATTGTGGTCTTGTTGGTTCATTTTCAGTTACACGTGAACGTGCACACCGTTCCCCTTCAAATACAAAACAACAGATGCAGCAAACAAAAGCAGCAAAAGCAATCAAATCAACCCAAGTCAATCACATGCACACAGGCATCGACTATGGCGACAGATCATAACGGACCAGATGGGTGCGTGATATGGGCATCATCGTCGTCATCGTCGTTGACCTGCACAGGCAGTTACCCCGGGGGCACAGCGAATGGGGGTGCAGGTGCACAAAACAGAAGCATCAGGAGGGTGAGCACATGGGCACATGCACACACACACACACACAACTGTGAGGAGCAGATGTATGTATGTATGTATGTATGTATGTATGTATGTATGTATGTATGTATGTATGTATGTATGTATGTATGTATGTATGTATGTATGTATGTATGTATGTATGTATGTATGTATGTATGTATGTATGTGTGTGTATGTGTGTGTGTATGTATGCGTGTGTGTGATGTGCTGTGCCAACAACACCTGTCTTGAGGAACTGCCGCCAGTGGCCTTCTTTCTCCGTCCACCACGTGCCGTCCGAATGGCCTTCCTCGTCTCCTCGTACGCCTGGAGTTGCGCGTCAAGCAAGATCAGCCACAGACATGAGCACATACATATGGTGTAATGTGATGAAGGCAGAGGGCAAAGGACGTTGACACACACACACACACACACTAACATGCACGCAGGCACAGGCAGGACACGTTCACAGACACAGACACAGACACAGACACATGCACAGACACAGACACAGACAGACAGACACACATGCACACACACACGCACTTGTAAGCACACAGGCACACACACACACACAACCTGTTGGAGGTCAATGCCGCTTTGCGCGTCATTTGCTGCGTCTTGCTGCTGTTCCAGTTCATACTCGTATTGCAGCAGTTGTCGCTGAAGCGCAAGCTGCTCTTGCATCGCCTTTACCAACTCCAAGTCTTCCTCCACCTGAGAGAACAAAGGATGAGGTGGAGGGGATGGTGAAGTCGTGACCAACGAACACCGATGCAGGGCTTGAGTCGCATACGCACGCATATCATCACAGGTGCACACACATACACCCACACCCACCCACACACACACCCACACACCCACACCCACACACCCACACCCACCCACACACACACACACACACACACACACACACACACACACACACACACACGCGCAACAGATGAGCGTACCGCATCCTCCGACACATCATCTTGTCGGTGTTGGTGGCTATCAGCTTTGGGAACCGTGTGTTTGCGATGTCCTTTCTTCTTTCGTCCAGATGATGATGATGAGGATGTGGAAGATGAAGATGAACCCGCGGATGGATATGTGGCACTGCTAACGAGACAGCAGCAGGGTGCAGTGTCACACATGCAGTTGGTGAGCAGTGGCAACGCAGTAAATGGGCAATAAATGGACAGTGGGTGATGTCGGGTGGTGTCAGCCTTGACATGAGTGTGTACTTGGGGGAGCACAGGTGGATCAGTGAATACGTACGCCTTGCAGTCGCTTGCGGAGCCTGGAGTCGAGCTGGAAGGGCTGTTGCTTCAAAAGCACAAATGGTGGTTTGGGCATCCATGGGTGTATGGAGCGAGAGGGCACAAGACGAGGCACAGACACAGACACAGACACAGACACAGGCACAGACACACACAGAGACACATACAGAGACACACAGGCACAGACGCATAGGCACAGACACAGACACAGGCACAGACACACACACAGGCACAGACACATAGACACAGACACACACAGACACACACAGAGACACAAACACACAAACACATAGACAAGCCCACGTACCTCTTGTGGATGGACGGCAACTTCACGACGGCTGGAATGCCAGTCTTCTTTGGTCTCGCCCTACCAAAACCACAAACCACAAAGCCACACGTGTTGTGTGCATCGGGTTAGGCAGACCAAGTTCACAACCAGAGAGCTGCCTGCCATCATCACACAGGTCGCACGACGAGCACAAACAGCACACAAGCAAGCGAGCAAGCAAGCAACAAGCGTGCCGGTATCGCGTCGCCATCTCGGTGTCCGTTTATTGTGAATAACACCCACCAAGTTTCTACAACTGTTTGCATCTCTCATGGTTCACCACCCCACCACTTGAACACGGCTCGGCTTCTTGCCGTAAGTAGTTTCCAACATCATCACTTCAAACCCACTCTCACTCTCACACACTATCATACTCACGCACTCGATGGTTGTGTACAAAAGATGAGGGGGGGGGAATGGTGAAACAAGTGAACGATCCATAAGAAGTAAGTAAGGTCATCAAGAAGGGAACAGGACAACGAATGCAGCAAAGCGACTGGCATGTGCGAAGTTGACTGTCAGAGACGAAGGCATTGTCAGAGAGTGAATAGCAAGTACAACGTGAGTTCAGGGACGAGGGCATGTCTCTATGATGCCATGGTGGCAACGAGCTGTTGCCCTCCATGCATCTGCTGAAAGCATGCAGCGACCAACGCCTGCAGGTACGTTTCACAGTGCGTGTCCACTCCTTGCAGGTTGATAGGGCACACAACCTGTCGCACACACGCATGTACCAGTACGTACAAGACAACAGGAGACCCATGCAAAGAAGCAAATGAGCGAACCAGACACGAAGAAGCACACGAGCAAGCAAGCAATCAGCGACGCTGCGCGATGAGATGCTGGCGGCCAAAGCACAACAACGAGCACAACAAAGCGCACAACACAAACACACAACATCCGCTCGCATTGTGAACGCGCGCCCTCTCCCCCTCTTTTCGTTCTTTCCACTTCCTGGCAACCTCCACGCCCTCACAGGGCACAAAGCGGCAACTCACGTTGATTATGGCTGTGCCGTGCAGCAGTCGCTTGGCGATGATGGCATGCGCAAGCAGGCGCAGGAGGAAGAAATCCTGAAGGAGGGTGCGCACTGGCTCGCGCTGTGCATCGCGCAGTGATCGCATAAACACCTCCAACAGACGGTCGTATTCCCTGTTTGGTCGCGTGCGAAGACAGACGCAATGTGAGCAACATCCACCAGGAGTTGTAGTGGTGGATAAACTTTGTGTGTGTGTGTGTGTGTGTGTGTGTGTGTGTGTGTGTGTGTGTGTGTGTGTGTGTGTGTGTGTGTGTGTGTGTCTCACTTGCGGTGGGGCGCCATTTCGGCCGCTGGGCCCCCAAGCTGCTGCACAACACCCTGGAACGCAACAAACGGATCTGAACAAGGACATGATTCACCAATACAACAACGGTGACAGGTGAGCGCAGCACGTCATGATATCAGCGACACACAGGGAAGCGCCAAGGGCAAGGAAGATAACACAGGCCAGAAAACCAGTATCAAGATTCACACAACTGCATGAATGACACTGTGGTACAAGGACACCCACACAGACAGACAGACGGACGCACACAGACACCCACCCACACAGATAGACAGACAGACACCCACAGACAGACACCCACAGACAGACAGACACACACACACACACACACACACACACACACACACACACACACCACACGAGCCGGACCTGCGAGAAAGGCTGTGAGGCAACTGCAGGGGAAGAACTGCTGCCAGGGCGCGGGCCAGGGACCAGGGGCGGTGATCAGAAACAGCGGCATCCCGTGCTTGTTGCTCACAGACAGTTGCTGCATGGCATGATATGGGTAATGTGCGAGTGAGAGCGGGGGAGGGCCGGGGATCAGCAAGGAAGGGAGAAGGAAGTAATCGCAGGCAAATTATTCGCAAGAAACAGAGCCAACGCACACAGACACACAGACACACACAGACACACACAGCGCCACCAGGGCGACTGACCAGAAAGGCGTCTGCGGCGGGGGATTCGATGATGAGGAGGAGAGGAGTGCGAATAAGGAAGGCCAAGTCCTGTGGATAGAGCTTTGATTCCATTATCGCCCCATCTTTCTCCGTCTCAAGCACCAGCGCATCTGGACGCAAAGCGAACAGTGCACCAGCAGAGAGTGTGAGGTGCGTGTGTGTGTGTGTGTGTGTCTGTGTGTGTGTGTGTGTGTGTGTGTGTGTGTGTGTGTGTGTGTGTGTGTGTGTGTGTCTGTGTCTGTGTGTGTGTCACACCATTTTCGGGCGAGGCGTCCGCGGAGATGTTGAGGACGAACATTGAATTTGCCGGCAGCTCCTGATGACCGCACGCATGGAAAGTCGGATGGCCCGTGTTAGCGAAGCGAATTGCTGTAATCAACCACAAACCCACAGAGACAGTCACGCAGACACAGACACACAGACACACAGACACCCACACCCACACACACCCACACACAAACCCATACACAGACATGACTGCGCGTACTCTGAGGGCGATGCTCGAGAATGCGAGGAGCTGCGTAACGTCGGGCATGTGCAGGCCGGCCTTGTGCGCGTGCAAATCGTCTGCCCGAGGTGGTCAAGAGCAAAGTCGTGATGCGGGGAGGAGTGGTGGTGGCGTGCAATGGGTTAGAGTTGGTGGCGCCTGTGGCTGATGACGCTCGCGCAACAACAAAGGCAAAAAAACAAATGCAAGATTGCAACCGCACACCCACCACACCCTTACCTGCTTTTGTGCCTGGCGCTATTTCAAAGAGCTGCATGTGGAAGAGGATGTTGAGGGTGATTTCGCTAAAGGCGAGCCTGTTTGTGGCGGCGTGCCGCGGGCTGCGGGAATCCACAACGAGAACTTCACGCACATGTGTGCGGTGGTCAAATTTCGCCATCGCCTGCAGCGTTGCAGTACACGCGGAGGTGTGAGTGCACACGACCAAAGACGGGCACGAACGCACGCACGCACAAAAGTTACACAAGCACACACACACACACACACACACAGACACAGACACAGACACAGACACAGACACAGACACACAGACACACACATGCGGACGCACAGACAACCCCTACCTCTGGCTTGGCGCGGCGGCAGGGGAAGTTGACGGAAGTGATGGCGTCGCCCATGGCCACGGCGGCGTCGAATTCGCGCTCCCACAGCTTTGCCCGCTCAGGCGACGCAATCTCGTGCACTTTGGCGCGGATGCCGCGCAGAAGCGAGCACAGGTTGCTGGAGCACTGCACGCCAGCCCCGCCCTCGCCGCGGTGCGGGCAGTTGCCGTACAGCAGCAGCGCCGTCACGGCAAACCGGGCGTAGTACCGCAGCACGCGCTCCTCGTTCCATACGCCCTCCAGCAGCGGCGGGTTGATGATCGCCCGGGTGGGCTTGCGCGGGTTGGCTGGCGGCACCACCGTTGTCTCCCCAAGGTCGCGTGGCGGCGTTGGCGCCTTGGTCCGCGTACGGCGGGCTGTGCTGCCCTGCGGCCCATCATCGGCGGTCGCTTGCGCTGCGTCGCTGGCGTCGCTCGGCGTTGGCGGGCCCTCTTCCTCCGGTGGCGGGATCAGCGACGTCAGATACGCGCTCGTCACCTCTGGCGGGACCCCGCCGCCCTTCTTGGCGGCAGCTGGCACTGTGCCCTTGTTGTCGTTGTCGTTGTCATGGTCATGGTCATCATCATCGTCGCCGCCGGCCTTGGCAGAGAATGCCGTGGCGTTGCCATTGCCTGTGGATGCCTTGGCAGCCTTGCTTTGCTGTTCCGCAGAAGGTTCTGTCGAAGCCTCTGCGTGCGTTCGCTTTGAGGTGTGCGACCTGTCATCATCGTCGTTGCGTGTGTGTGTGCTGGTGCCCGAGACGTCAGCTTGGGCTGTGGTCTCGGCGTCCTTGGACGGCCCGCTAGTTCCGGTGCCCGCACCATGGCTGCTGCTGCTGCTGCCATTGCGGCCAGTGCTGGGCTTGCCGTCTTTGACAGCAGAGGTCGAGTCTGTTGCTGCAGGCTTGTTGAAGTAGCCGCGGTCGTGGATGGACTGGTAGAAGGAGAGGGCCTGCTTCAGGTATGTGGGGTTGCCGGTCCGCGTGTAGTAGTGGCCGTAGAGCTGGGCAATACGGTTGGCGATCTCGCCCACGCGCAGCCTGCTGAGGGCGCCTGCAGCCATGAGGGTATCGCGGTGCTCGCGCTGGAGCTTCCACAGGCGGGAGAAGGCGGCAAAGGCGCGGGTGAAGAACGGCTGCCAATGGTGGGAGCCGTACTCCGGTAGCGTTCCCAGTTGGGAGAAGAGGCCATGGCACTCGCGGTGGAGCGACTGGTACTCGCGCACAATGTCTGCGGCGCTGCTGCTCTTGCTGGCGCCAGACTTGGAGGCCATCCTCAAGTGGTGTCGGATGGGGTGCGTGCGGTATCTAGCTGTGAGGAAGTTGCTGGCGATGACAGGGCTGCTTGTTGGCGGCGCTGAGGGTGTGGTGGTCGCTCGTGGTGTGGGTGGCTGCACTGGGCAAGGCAGGTGCAGAAGTGGTGGTGGTGCAGGACGTTTGTGTCCCTGCTGCTGCTGGTGCTGCTGCTGCTGCTGCTGCTGGTGCTGATGTGGATGCGGCTGATGCGGCTGACGCTGGTGGTGTGGTGCTGGCGCAAGCACAGCTGGCTGTGCGTGTCCACGCATGGTTGTGTTTGTGTGTTTGTGTTTGTGTTTGTGTGTGTGCGGTATGTGGGATGTGGTGTGTGTGTGTGTGTGCGGTATGTGGGATGTGAGATGTGGTGTGTTGAGCGGTGGAAAGGGTGGAAAGGGTTTGTTCATTCAACAACAAAGGTGCATGCACACACACGAGGCAATCTTTGTTGGGTCGTGGGATGAATGAAAAAAAAAATGACACAACCGCCCCAGGCTCTCACGTAGACTTCCAACAGTCGACGTCACAAATCATATGGCACGCCAAGCAGCTGAAGCAACAGCATCCACCACTCAAAGCACAGAACAGGCGAAGCCAAACCAACCTCTCTCGCGGTCTCGGCACGGTGACCTTGCTTGCTTGGAAGCAGCAGGGTAAACAGCAGAACGCACCAAACACACACACGCTTCGCGCTTCGACACAAAAACAGGCGGACCAGAACAACTGGTGGAATAATGGTGGGAATCATCAACAAAACATCTATCTGGTACCTTGTGACGTTCTGTTCATGTCAAGAAAACAATAATGTGAGTTTGATTCCATGCATATGTAAACAGTGGAAAGTGCGTCTTGCGTGGCGCTTCTTGTGTGCCTTTTTCCCGTCTTTGCTGCCGCCGCTGCTTTCCACGTGTGGCCGTTGGTCTCTTTGATGTGAGTGCAAGTGGGCGCAACAACAACAAGAAGCGAGAAGTGTCGTGGCAGGCGGTGTGTGTGTGTCTGTGTGTGAGAGCCTGTGTGTATGTGTGTGTGTGTATGTGTGTGTGTGTGTGAGCCTGTGTGTGTGTGTGCGTGCGTGTGTCGTGTTGCTTGGTGCGGACAATGTATGTCACATCACGTCACACACATCACGCCAGTTTCATTTCATGTCACTTGTCTCATCACAGCTGTGGTTATTGTTCAATCCATTTCACACAGCGAACAACAACAACAGGAACAACAACAACACAGGCACTTCAACCCACCAACCACCAACCATGGTCAAAATCTGGCAGACGCAGCACATCTTCGAGTGAGTTGCCAAGCGCTCCCATCGTGTGCGCGCGCAAATGTTGGTGTGTACATGTGTGCGTGTGTGTGTGCATGCATTTGCGTTGTTGACACGCTCGTGTGCACGCACATACCCTCCTCTTGTTTCTTCCATCAACCTCACCCGTTCCTTCACTCACTCACTCACTCACTCACTCACTCACTCACTCACTCACTCACTCACTCACTCACTCACTCACTCACTCACTCACTCACACCCTTACACCCTTACTCGACTCACCCATTCTCTCCCTCACTCACTCACTCACTCACTCACTCACTCACTCACTCACTCACTCCCTCCCTATCCGCACCACCTGCTTATCCACTCTCTCCATTACATACACAGCCATCCTTGGACACATGTGACGTCCGGGCACTGGCGCAAGTACCCCAACCCATACAACCCGGCGGTGCTGTCCACGGACATTGTGGACCGCAAGGTCGAAGATGGCGTGCTTCACTCCAAGCGGCTCATCACCACAAACTTTCAGGTCCCAGGATGGGTGCGCAGGGTAAGTTCCCACACCACCTTGAGTATTCAAGATCAACGCGCCTCCCCCCCTCTTTGTTCACCTAACACGCCCACACACGCACACGCGCGCTTTCGTGCATGCATGGCTTGTGAACAAAGGCACCCTGCGGTATACGTGGGGGTGTGATGTATCGTGCGTGCGTTTTCTCTGCACACACCACCATTGCCATTTCCCACCGTTTTGCCGCTGCTCCCGTCGTTCCGCTCAATCACAACACGCGTACACATATACACATACATACACATACACACAAACATACACGTACTCGTACACGTGTACATGTGCATGCGCGGCTTGCACAATGATGCTCCAACTCACGTTGCAACTGTTTGTGATGGTTGTGTTTCTCGTCTGTCCTCCTGTTGTGATTCTACCATTTATCAGCTAATTGGGTGCAACTGCATTCACGCCATCGAGGAGTCCAAGGTCGATCCAAGGACACAGAGCCTGGAAATGGTGTCGAAGAACGTGAGTCGAGGCAGTTTGAGGCAGTTTGCTGTGGAGTCTGCGCTTGTGTGTTGGTTGTGCTTGTTACATCGCCCTGCATGCTTGTTCCATCGCCCTGCATGCTTGTTACATCGCTGCAACACCACATCAACCCCTCCCCGGCCCATCACCACGTTACCCAAACAACAACAGCCAGCATGACCTCACCTCTTTCGCTATCCTGCTTATTGCTGCTGTCCCCTTTCCTTTGTTCCTGCTCAACAGGTTACGTTTTGTAATCTATTGAATGTGAAGGAGTCCATCACATATTCGCCCGACCCCTCTGATCCAAACAAGTACGCTCAAGCCCCATTGCCCATTGGCCTGCTCTTTCCCCCCTGGTGTCAACCACGACGATGCGTGTTCTGTCTATTCGATTCGTTTCTCCCGATGTGCCCACATTGCGCGCGTGCGCTGGCCGACACTCACCATTTATGTGCTTTCGGTTGATGTGCTAGGACTGTGATGACACAAAAGGCGGAAGTGAGCGTGCCGTCCATGACTTATGTTGAGAAGACCCTGACCGACTCCATCGCCAAGAACTCCAAGAAGGTACAGGCAGGGGGAGGGAGGGAGGGAGGGAGGGAGCGCGTGCACCTTTTGATGAAATTGTGAGCGATTGCGTGAGTGAGAGCGTAAGTGCACGAGCGCGTGGGAGCATGAGAGAATGCGTGTGAGGGCATGGGAGCGTCAGACAATGCGAGAATGGGTGAATCAGTCAGAGCAGACACACACACACACACACACACGTACACACACACACACACACACACGCGCGCGCGCATGATGGCGATGACAGTCTTAGCTCACAAACTGTGTTGACATTCTTAATTGTGACAGGGTAAAGAAGCGATGGAATGGGTCATTGCCAAGATTGCTGGTGACCTCGAGGAGCTGTCATGATGTGATCATCAACAAACTCCCTCCCTCTCTCTCTCTCCCTCTCCCTCTCGCATTGTTTCGCATCTTCTCGCTGTCCGTGTGTATGTGTGTGAGGAAGAGAGAGTGTGTGTGCGATAATGTGTTTGTGCATGCGCGTTTCCTTTGTGTGTTTGCGCTGATGTGTGCGCGGCATCAAACCAACATGTCTGTGTCCCACATGGCCAGTGTCACGGCCCAAACCCGTTGTACTTCTTCTTCTTCCTCCTCCTCCTCCTCCTCCTCTTCTTCTTCTTCTTCATCGGCTCGATAAGTTTAGGATGTCTCCGCTTCCCTCACCCTCCTTTTCAGCGTTGTTTCTTTTTCCTTCTGCTTTCCCCCGTCCCTTCTCCTCTCTATTGCCTCGTTGCTTATCTGAAGACCGCACTTGTGTTACTCCCTCTTTCTACAACAGCCAATGACGTCTGTTCCTTCATTGAATGGACACATAGAAGAGAGATTGTGCGTATGTGTGAGAGAGAGAGAGAGGTGAGTGAGGTTGGGAGAGGGTGTGCGAGACACGCAGGAACACAGACAGACAGACAGACAGACAGACAAACACACACACACACACACACACACACACACACACACACACACACACACACTTGTGAAGAAATGTCTTTGATGTTTTTGCTAAATTTCCCGACAGCAAACGCCAACAACGCATACATCCAAACTCCACCATCCTCCATCCACTCTCTCTTGCTTGGAAGCCAACCATCGATATGGGGCTGACCCTCTCCACCGTCTTCAACACGCTCTTTGGCACCAAGGAGCGCCGCATCCTGATGGGTACGCCTGAGGGCAACCAAGCTTGCGTGTGCCTGGAATGCTATTGTTTTGCGTTCTCCCGCCCCCTCCTTCGGCCGGTTTCCGCTTGCCCACTCACACGCTTGGTGTTCTGATGATGATGATGATGATGATGATGATGATGATGATGATGGTGCCAGTCGGTCTTGACGCTGCTGGCAAGACCACCATCCTCTACAAGCTCAAGCTCGGCGAGATTGTCACGACCATCCCAACTATTGGTACGCAGCACATGGCACTGTCCTTACCCTTACAGTTCTGTCCACTTGAGCCGATACAACATTTGTTGTCCTGTGTTATTCACGTCGCGGCCATGTGTGCCTCTCTCCATCATGTGACTGCTCCTTGAACCACCCACAACCACACCACTGTCGTGCCATTGCATTGCTGCACCAACAACACATCTCTTCCCAAACACAAACCTCCATTTGACCTTTGACTCAACACCACCACTGTCTCTTTCCTTTTGTCTGCAGGATTCAACGTGGAGACGGTCGAGTACAAGAACATCAGCTTCACCGTGTGGGACGTCGGTGGCCAGGACAAGATCCGCCCCCTCTGGCGTCATTACTTCCAAAACACCGAAGTATGTTGTTGTGTTCGTGGCTCTTGTGGTTATTCTTGTCATGATGCTGCTGTGGTGGTGGTGATGATGGTGACATGGTGTATTGCCTGCTGTTGTCACCTCGTGTGTGTGTGTGTGTGTGTGTGTGCATGTGCATGTGCATATGTGTGTGTGTGTGCGTGTGCGTCGTAGCCCTTCCTTTGTCTCACTTGGGTGTGCATCATCTGCTTTTGCGAACTTGCCAATGCTCTCCTCGCCTTCCACAAACTGCGCTCCTCAGGGTCTCATCTATGTTGTGGACAGCAACGACCGCGAGCGCATCAACGAGGCGCGCGAGGAGCTGAACAAAATGGTCGGTACATCATTGCACGCTTCCCTGCCACGCTGTACCTTCTGATGACCAGATGAGAGAGCACACCCACCCACCCACACCCACACACACCCAGTCTCTCTCTTTCTCGCATGTACACTTCCGTACACACAAAGGACCCGTACACCCATCGCACTCACACGCACTGACTGACAGATGTGCTTGGACAGCAAGCTCACATGCATGTTATTTTTGTTTTCTTTCGTGGTGCTCACACCGTTCATCGTAGCTCGAGGAGGACGAGTTGCGAGATGCCACCCTCCTCGTCTTTGCCAACAAGCAAGATCTGCCCAACGCCATGTCTCCTGGCGAGATTACGGAAAAGCTTGGCCTGACCCAACTCCGCTCCCGCAAGGTTCGTATCGCCCTCACAGGCTCATGCTCCTCATGGCACTGCCCGTGTGGCTGCCTGCCAACCTCTACCCCCTCCCCTTCGTCCTGTGGTCATCCTCCATCGTTTTTGTCTCTTCCACGTGTTGGCCTGCCCCTCTGCCGCCAATCTCACCCGCGCCTCGTTGGCACCATCCTGCCTGCCTGCCTGCCTGCCTGCCACCAGTGGTACATCCAGGCCGCGTGCGCTACACAGGGCGAAGGCCTGTACGAAGGCCTCGATTGGCTCTCCAAGGAGCTCGCCAGCAGGCCCTGATGACTTGACAGTGCAACCCTGGTCTTTGCGCCCATACACACACAACTCCCTGCATGCTCGCGCCCACTCGTGCTGTCCCTCTCTCGTCTTGTCGTTCGTTGTCCTGCACACGTTCTTGTGTTTTTGCTTCCTGACTCTGGCTGGCTCTGCTTACGTTCAATCAAAGTGACCAATAAAGAACAACACACACACACACACACAAATACACATGACACGCATCCAACAGCAACAGCAAGGCATGTCAATCAACAGGCAGCGCAAGTACATAAATGTGCAAGTGTGTACACACAAAACAAGTTGGAATGAAGAGAAAGAAACGGTTCCAACCGATTAACAACACACACACACACACACACACACACACACACACACACACACACACACACACACACACACACACCCACAGACACCCACAGACACCCACAGACAGACAGGCACAGACAGACAGACAGACAGACAGACAGACAGACAGACAGACAGACAGACAGACAGACAGACAGACACACACACACACACACACACACACACACACACACACACACACACACACACAGGTCTGCTTTTCATGCGCCTGGGACCCAGTCGTCGTCATCTTCGTTGTCGTCCGGATCATCCTGCAGGTTGTCGTCATCACCGAGCCCAGCGCCCGTGAGCGCACGGCGACTGCGGCGGCGTTTGGGCTTGGAGGTCGACGCCTTTCTTCCCGCGCGCCCCTTATGCGTTGCACTCGCACTCGAAGACGAAGTACTTCGACTTTTTGGTGTGCTGGATGCTGCTGCCATCTTGGCGCGCTTGCTTTGCAGTTGATGACCTTCATCATCATCGTCGTCGTCACTCTCATCCTCCTCTGCAGATGCCAAGCTGCGGCGGCTGTTGAGGCGCGAGGCACGGCTTCCCTGAACAACATGAGGGTATATGGGGGGGGGGAGCGCAAACGAATGTAAGAATGCATGTGTTGTTCAAGTATGCATTTGAAATCGATCATTGTGGACACCCACGACGAAGAGCTCAGACGCGAACACACACAGACACATATAAGTATGCACACATAAGCATGCACACACACACACACACACACACACACACACACACACACACACACACACACACACACAACACACACACACACACACACACACACACACACACACACACAAACCTGGCGAGAAAAGGCGCGTGCACGGCCAGAAGCGGTTCTTCTCATTGGGGATATGGAATCGTCAACGGGGGCAAAATCCGGATGCTGCTCGCCTTCTTCCTCCAGCTTGCGGAACTGCAGATTCAAAGCACTGTGTCACTCGAAATCAAACGCGAAGAGGCATGGCTGCGGTTGCAGTGTATGTGTATGTATGTGTGTGTGTGCGTGCGTGTGTATGTGTATGCATGTGTGTGTGCACGTCGGTGTGTCATGCGAGTGCACGTCGGTGTGTCATGCGAGTGCGTGTGGATTGAGCGCGTGCGTGTTCGTGGCTTTACCAAGAGATATTGGGCCATCAAGTCGCGAATCTCCAGCTGGGCGTAGTTTTCTGTGTCCAAACAATGGAGTGCAATGCCACAAACTTGGTGAGCAACACCACAGCATCAGCCAAGGTAAACCCACGCAAAGCTAAGCAGAGCCAAGCAAATCAAACCACACACACACACACACACACACACACACACACACACACACACACAAGGAAAGCGAACCACACGCACAAGCAATGCAAGCAAAGCAAGCGTACGTGTGACGCCGCAGCATTCTGGGTTCCACATGAGGCCGATCGGGCGCAGCGCTCGCGCACGTGTCTCCGTGCGCGTCTTCAGATCGCTGTTGGTGAAGGCAAACCAGCGTGTGAGAAGAGCATGCTACACTGACCGTCAAAAAGCGGTAACGGGGTCAGTGCACGTCCATGTTGGAGTCACGCCAGAGCCCCAACATTCATCGACGTACCTCTCGTGGACGTTGTATTTCCTCATGAGAAACATCTTCACCAACAGCATCAGCTCCAAGATTTGCTGCGACTCCATCAAGCTCCGAAACGCGAGTTCGTTCCCCCCGTGCACCCGACCTTGACACGCACACACGCAACAAGAGCGTGAGTTGCTTCTCACGCCACTCGAGCACACGAAACAAAGCGAATGAATTGCACACACACACATGGTGGTGTGTGGTGTGTTGCCTGCTTTCGCTTTACTCTTCCGGCTCGACATTTTCAGCATCGTCACTCGGTCCGTTGTTCTCACCTGCGAGTTCATCGACGGACATGGCATCAAAATCATCGTGCACCTCGAGACCAAGGCTCGATGCAACATCCTGTCCCATGCACAATCATTGCGTCAGTGAGCTTCAACTTTGGTTCCAAAACACACAAACACACACAGACACAGACACAGACACAGACACAGACACAGACACAGACACACACACACACACACAGACACACACACACACACACACACACACACACACGCACGCACGCACGCATGCACGCAGCCACGGGCATTCATGCACGCGCGACACGGGGCTTAGCAATACCATGACAAGCTTGGTTGCACGTGTCGATGTGAGGGAGTCAATCTTCGATACAACAGTTGCTACTTCATCCATGTGCTGGTACTCAAGCGTGGCCAAGTTGTCCACAGCAAACAGGGACAGCTGCCAATCGGCTTTCACCGCGTTCTGTGCAAGAAGGGTTGGTGGTTGGTATCACAAGTCATTCATGCCATTGCATCGGGGGTGTTGAGATGCACAAGGGAAAACAAGCACCACAGGCAGCAAGGCAAGCTCATGAGGCAGCAGCAGAATGTGCCGGATGTCGCACCTTTTGAAAGCTGGCATCTACCAGCCCGCTCACAAACTGCCGCCGATCTTGCCTTCGCCTGCGCATTCAAAGCAACCGCCGCATTCACACGCACACAAGTTGAGCGATGGGAATGAGTAGCAAGAATGAGTGGTGAGATTGAACTGCAAGGGGTGGCAGAGGACATGGGCACGGCAGGGTGTACGAGCACGACAGAGCGGCGCGATGCTAACAATAACGAAGCGTGGACTCACTTGTACAGGTTGAACAAGCCCTTGAGGAGCGCGTGCTTTGTGCTCTGGTGCCCGACATATCCACGAACTGCAATCGAAGCCAGAACAACTTGCGTGAGCAATCATTGAGCACGACAACCGCAGGTGTGTATGCCGGGGAGGAAGCTGTGGTGCGCGTGATGATCAAGAGTCAGCAAGAGCTAGCACGAGCCATCGAAGGGCAGCAGCAGCCCCGTGGAATGGGTTGCCAGGTGTGCTGTACCTGTGCTTGCCGTGTGCCGCTGCAGCTTGCGCTGCGCCGTGTACACGCCGGTGATGGCATCGCGCCCACGTGATGTCAAGAACTCATATCGGCGCGTTGCCAGCTCCTCCAGCAGCTTTTTCGCCTGCAGCGGCACAAGCGCAAAAGAATACGTGAGCGGCAGAAAAAGTGTAGAGAAGAGATGGGATGAATGGAGGTGGAGAGGAAGGCAAGCGTGGGGCAGGAAGAATAAAGGGAAGACAAAGAAGGTGGAGCAGACGCGAGTGCAGATCAGCTTCGAGAAGCATACAGTGGCATGAACAACATGGCGGTTCCCACTCACCTGAACGGACGTTTGTGAGACCACGCCCGCAGCCAGGCCATCCGATGTCGCTGCAACAAGCACGTCCACAAACTGTGACCAGAGCACACATTGGTGAGCAGGTATGGGTAGAGGTGCTTCCATCATCCGCACTCGACACTCTCCTCCAATTGTAGTTCGGGGAAACAAAGCAAACGGGTGGCGCCAGCGCGTTCGTGCGAGCAGCGGAACGAGCAAAACACAAACACACACAAGTGCGAGCTTACGTTCATGGGATTGACGAGCCCGCGGCGTTGTACGACGACGAGCAGTTGCAGCGTGGCACGGCGAACTTGTGGAGATTCGTGTGTTGCATTCTCATGAACGAGCAGCTCGAGTGCGGCAATGAGCGTGGCGCTCACCCTGTGGGTGTGGTTGCACATACACAGAGCAAGGCGGTGAGGCCAAAGCTTGTAAGACCTTGAATACAAGGCACAAGCAGCAGCGATCTCTATCGTGTGCATCTGAAACGGCAAAGGCTTACCCAGATTCACCTCCACCAAACTGCGCCAACTCTCCTTTGTGCGCATGTTCTGTTCGAACCAATCCAATCAGCAACATGGTGCGTGTGTGAGCAAATGATGGTTTGCTGAAGCACCCATCGAAAAGAACAGTGCCAATCATTCACACAACCCAGATATACATATACAGCGGCGCATGCTAGCAGTTGCACGTACTCGACTGGTGTTCCAGCTGCCGCTCTTCTTCCGTCAAGAATAACTGAAACAGCATAGTACATGGACAGACAATTCCAGGCGTTCGGGCGAGCGAAAGAGTAAGTGGCATGCGTGGAAAACAACGCGTGTGGGTGCGTGTGTAAATGTGAACACGCGTGTGGGTGTGTATAAATGTGAACGTGTGTGTGTGTGTGTGTGCATGCCAGCATGTGTGCACGCGCTCAAAAATATAACATTCCCACCCCCTGGTCCTCCAGAACATCTGCAAGCACAGCGTCAAAAATCACGCACATGCAGAGCCTCCAGGGTGCGGATGCGAATTCGCTCGGCGTCGCTGGTTAGATGTGTACGCAGCAACTCAACGCTCTCCTTGCGAAGAATTAAGGATGCGTGTTGGACAAAAAAGTGGCCTGATGTGCGAAGAAAGTCAACAGGCAATTATGAGGACATGAGCAACGAGGAATCGACCGTCATTCACGTGCGTGTGTGTGCGTGTGTGCGTGTGTGTGCGTGTGTGTGCATGTGCGCGGGGCATTCGGGGAGAAAACACAATCGAGCACCACCTACCCAACTACAAACTGCATACAAACTGTAAGGCACGCACCAAATGCGGTGATGGCTGCTTCAACCACGCCAACATCGTGCAGAGCGGCAAATTGCAGCAGCATCTTGTACACAACGTCTGCAATGCGGTCCTGTGGAGGGCAAAGCCCAGCAGTCGCACCACAAAACGAAGCAGTACCGATCATGAGCGATAGACACATTGAAGTGCGTGGAAGCGCAAGATGAAGAAGAACAACAAAAGTGCGCACGCAGCAACGCAGCAATGCACGAACGTCCAAGAGTTCGCGGTCCGGGCTGCGATCGTCAAGGTCTGCATGGGGCGCAATGAGTGTTTTTTGAGGGCGGGGGCAGGTGAATGAGTGAATGATTAGTGAATGGCCGTGAGAGTGCGCGAGCGAGTGACTGTGCAAGTGAGGAAAGCCGTGAGTGAGTGAGTGAGTGAGTGAGTGAGTGAGTGAGTGAGTGAGTGAGTGAGTGAGTGAGTGAGTGAGTGAGTGAGTGAGTGAGTGAGTGAGTGAGTGAGTGAGTGAGTGAGTGAGTGAGTGAGTGAGTGAGTGAGTGTGTGTGTGTGTGTGTGTGTGAGTGAGTGTGTGTGTGTGAGTGAGTGAGTAGTGCAATTATGTACTGCTGATGCAATCATACCGTCTTCGTCGAGGTCAAAGTATCTGCAGAGCACGCCGCAGATGATGAGGCAGCGTGGTGCATCCCGGCGCGATGATCCGCGAGTCGCGCTCTCACCAGCAATCAAGCGCAGGCGCTCTGCATCGACAGGTGGCCAGGATGAGGCGAGGGGCGAGGACCAGGAATGAGAGCTCATCACGATGCGGATGCAAGTGATGCGGAAGAAATCAATGGATGCACAAATGAATGGACCCACAACTACACAAGCAAACAGCATCGCCCACCTCTGCAACCAACTAACTGACACACACACACGCACACAAACACACACACACACACACACACACACACACACACACACACACACACACACACACACACACACACACACACACACACACACACACACACACACACACACACACACACCGTATGCAGTTTGAACCAAGTCCCGTGGAAGTTGGATGTTGTTGGAATGTGTCGTGCTGGCACGCAAGCAGGCAGCAGAGGGCTGCAAAGCTCTGCCTGGGCCAGAGAACATCATGCGACCCAAAGTTCTCTCAAGCTTGACGAGGAGGGCATCTGACAGACGGGGGCACAGGGGCACGCAACTGCACAGCAGGTTGAGGGCAGCAACAACAGGGAGTACGTCCATCTGTTTCTTTGCCTCAATGAGGCCACTGAGATACAGCACAATCGGCTGCACGTGCTGAACAAACAGGCTCGGGCAGGCCTGACACAGCGTGTTGGCAAGCTGCACGAGCGTGCTCGTGTGCTCCGTTTTGTTCCTGCAAACCCAGCAATACAGCGAAGATGAGTGAAATGAGCGTGTACTAACTGCTCTGTTCGCATCAATACAAATGTGTGTGTGTGTGTGTGTATGAAGCAGCATGAACACCAGCATGAGACGCTATGCGTCATCGGGTCACGGCATACAGCTTACAGGTTGTCTGCAAGGTCGGCCGCAATGTCCTGGGCCATGCCGTTCTGAGCAGTGATCTTCTTGTCCTGCTTGAAGGCCTATGGCGACAGAGTAGCAAACAACAAGTGTCAGCTCAAAGCCGAAGGTGGTCTCGTTTCCACTCGCGACACACACACACACACACACACACACACACACACACACACACACACACACACACACACACACACACACACACACACATTGATACCACGCACTTGAGAAGAACTTACGAGTTGGAAGAGAGCCTGCATGTATTCGCTGCCGTTGACCTTGTCAGACAAGAGGACAAACACTTTGCGCATGGACTCAACAACATCAGCCACGTCCGTATCTGGCTGAAACCACAGCTCCAAGAAAGGCTTGCACGCCAGGTCCTTGACGAGGGTTTCATCATCCTGCATGCGGCGACTCAGACTGAAGAGCAGCTGGCACAGGTCGCCTTGTACAACGGCATGCTCGCGCTTGCGTTTCTCCTTGCCAATCATGTCCGTCACCAAGCGGATGGTGCGCTTTCGCACAGCAACAGACTTATCCTGATGGCACAAACAGCAACGCACAAACAGGGACACACGAGTCAAGTCTTTAGTGTAAACCTTGTCATCAACACGAACAACAGCTGCAACAAGAGATTGTTCGCCTGCCAGCGCATCAACGGGCGAGGGCGTGGATGACGTGGAAGCCACACGTAGCACCAAACCCACGTCTTCTGTTGCTCACGCAGGCCGCAACGGTGTGCAGTGTCGTCGTTTGCGACTCACCTGCAAGCTGGTCTCAATGGTGCCGAAAAAGTCGTCCAGGCTCTGCGGATGCACGACTAGCAGGGACGTGAGCAGCTCCACAACCGCCTCGCGCACAGATGAGCTGACGTCCATGGAGTGGCTCTTGATGGCCTCGCTTGCCAGCTGTAAGTGAGCGAGTGTGAGCGAGTGTGAAAGGGTGGGCGCGAAGGTGTGAGTTAAAAAGTGTGAAGGTATGAATAAATGTATGAGCAAAGGCGTCTGTGAAGGTTAGAGTAAAGGTGCGAATAAAGGTGTCAAGAGGAAGCGAGTGAGGGTGGTTCTCTTCGAATGGGCGTGGCTGGAGCAGTATCATGAAGCACCTGGACAATCTTTGGGGTGTCGTCAACGAGGAGCGTGGCCAAGGATTTGATGGCTTTCGTGCGGACGGTAGGCATGGGGTCTTGACGCTTGGACACGATGATGTTGAGAGACGTGGCCCATCGCTGCTCCAAACCAAAAAACAAGAAAGTGAGGCCATGATCCATTCAGCATGTAGTGCGCTGTTGCCACGCGAACAAAGGAAAGAAAACGGTGACGGATCGCGCATGTGTGCGCACGCATGCACACACACACACACACACACACACACACACATACGCACACACACACACACACACACAAACACACGCACGCACGCACGCACGCACACACGCACGCACGCACGCACACACGAACCTGCTGGTACCACGCCGTCTGCAGCTGTGCGAGGAGAATGTCTGCGCCACAAGTTGCGTGGCAGTCAACAGGAGTACTGTACATTGCGAGGACAAAGAAGTGAGTTGACAATGGGGACAACGGGGAGCGAATACATGCCCATCCACGATCAACAACACACGTGTACAGTGCATGTTGCATCCATGGTTGGCAATGTGCTGCCGCCGCAGGCACGAGCACGCACTTTGTGGGTGACGCCAAGAACTTCCACAAGAAGTCGCATCTCTGATGATGTTGGCGCTGGCGAATCAGCCCTGGAGTGACCATGCCCATCACCGTTCGATGGAACATTGAAGCAGGTGAGTAACACATCCATGATGCACCCAAGCGCTGAAGCAGAAGTACTCGTTTGTAGGACAACACACAGACAGACACAGACACACAGACACACACAGTGCACCTTCGTCTGGCTCTTGGGATTCGAGCATCTCTTGGTCGGCGCTGGCTTGAGCAGAACTCGTGGCTGCCTTGCTGGCAATGAGCTCACGGCCCATGATGCGGACAATAAAGTAGGTCTGGTGTGACACAACAAAGATCACAATGCGAAAACATGGCATGTAAGATGCAGGCATGCCTTGGATGTGTGCGTGCGTGTGCGCGTGCGTGTGCGTGTGTGTGTGTGTGTGTGTGTGTGTGTGTGTTTGTGTGTTTGTCACAGCGCACGCCCGTAATATGCGCACGGGTTCCAACTCGAGGCACGGCTGCATGAACAAACAAACCATTTCCACAGGAAGCTTGGCTTCCACGTATGCCGTGAGAAGCGCGTTCTCGGTCAAAATCATCTCGTAGTTCTGAAAAGCAGCCACACAAACAAGCGAGAAACAAAACGCAGGGTTGTGTCAACACTAAGGCGACGAAAGGATGGGCGTTTGGATGCGGATGGTCGGCACGTTGCGTGAGGAGAATGTGGCTGCGCGCACAGTTGTGTGTATTTATGTGTGCGTGTGTGTGTGTGTGTGTGTGCGTGCGTGCGTGTGTGTGGTTGCAGACCTCAAAGGCGCGCCAGTGGTCGATGGCGTCCTGAGTTGCCTGTAGCGTGTCCTCCGAGATGACTTTTGTTGCCCGCACGCCCTGCCAAAACAGGAGAAACAGAGAAACGGCATCGTGACACATCATTTAGCAGATCGACCCAACAAGTTGCAAATCATGCACGCGAACACACAAACACACAAGAACAACGTTCACAGTGCATAGCACGCGTTTTCGAGTCAACAAACAAACAAACAAACAAACACGCACTTGAGCGTATGTGCTGAGAACTGTCATGAGACAGTCAAATGCGAGTTGGCGGAGAGAACTGGACGCTTGCGAGCTCCGGAGAATCCCGTTCTGTCACAGCCAGAGCAGAACCGCACCATTAGAGGCATGAATAGAATGGACACAAACAGAACGGACAATTACACGCGTGGGGAATCAACACCACAGACGGGCATAGCAAACAGCCAAGTGAGGGCGTACCATGCGGGATACAACGGCCATCATGATGTCACATGCAACCGGCCACTTGGGCTGAAAGGCACATGCGCACACATCCTGCACGAAGTTAGTGAACATGGTCGCATATGGAATGTCCGACTTGCCCTGCTCGATCCTGTAATCACATCACAACACAACGAGTTTAGTCGGAGGTGTGATAAAAAAAAGTTGGCAGATAGGATGGCAGGGAGACTCGCGTCTCGAAAAATGAGCAAACACACAGACAGACAGACAGACACAGACACAGACACACGCACACACAGACACACAGACACAGACACACGCACACACAGACACAGACACACGCACACACACACACAGACAGACAAACGCATGGCTTCAATCACATCAAGTACTTGACTGACTTTGAGGAGAAATGGACAACAACGTCCTTGATGAGGCCGCTGACCTCCTTTGTTGTTGAGAGCACGGCCTCAAACATGGCAGCAGAATCGTCGCGCTATGGAACAACGACAGTAGCGAAGAGTGAGAGAATAACATTGGGGCAGAGTGGCGTATGTGGAGAGAGTGTGAGTGAGTGAGTGAGTGAGTGAGTGAGTGTGTGTGTGTGTGTGTAATGGTGTGCGTAGCATTGTGTGGGATGAGGCAAACGTTCATTTACACATGAACACATGACAAGGTGGCGTTGGCCGACTTTGGGACGAGGTGGCCCTGATTTCAATGCTGGTGCACGTGCACATATATGTCGTCAATGTACCTGAACATCTTCCAGATTTGCGTTGCAAACGGCCTGCAGCAACTGCATGATGAGCAGCGTAAAGACTTGGATGTTGACGCCGTCGCGAACCCTGTGAGTACATGATTTAGTGGGATGGTGAACGTGGGTGAGCGTGAGGGCAAATGAGCCAACATCTTGCAGACAAAGAGCATTGCTGAGGCAAGGTCGGCAGCACAACTACAACCGACACAGCGCTGCGGTAGGAGCACGGCCAACCTATCAACAGTGCACATACTCAAAGGTGCGCAGGCGCCGCTTGGCGACCGTGAGCTTGGACAAATTTGAGAAGATTTCCTGCAAGATGGTTTCGCGATGGCGCGGCTTTCGTTGGAATACCTGCACGTACCACCGAAGCAACACACACACACACACACACACACACACACACACACACACACACACACACACACATCCAAGGCGACAGTGCCATCGTGCCGACAGCGCACAAGCCGTGACGGTGAGTTGCAGATGTAAAGGATGGACGTAACCCTGAGCCGACCCAGGTACACGCGCAGCCGTGCATTGGACAACCATGCCACACATGCACATGCACACATACATACACACACATCGTGTACCATGGAGCAGAGCGCTACAGCTTCTAGTTTGAGGTCAGAGAGCCCGTCGATGAACACGGCTTCAACGGAGAAGCGTGAGAGCTGTTCGCAAAGTGATTTCAGACAAATTTGAGTCAAAGACATTACAAATATGCACGTGTGTTTGTGCGAAGGCATGACGAGGGCTGAGTTGGGTGTTGTACGTTGAAGGTGATGAAAACGTGAGCGTACAAAAAGCATGCAAGGGTCACGGCGAGAAAGACTGCATCGGTTGCACGGCTTGCTGCGGTGTTGGTGAGGGTGCGTACATCAATGATGATTTGGTCGTTCAGAGGCTGGCAGCCAACGAGTTTGGTGCAGACATGCACGAGTGGGGTGAGGTGTTGGTACAGCTTCCGCCTTTTCCCCAGGCCTTGCATGACGCTGGCACGACGTCGCCGACCTGCGGAGGGCCACATGTGAGCATAGCACCGCAAAGCGCTCCACGCAGGTGAGAGACACATCTCAAGTGATTCACACACACACGCACAGGTGAAGCAGCCACACACACACACACACACACACACGCACAGGTGAAGCAGCCACACACACACGCAAGCACAAAGACACACACAGACACGCACCATCTCCTTTGGTCGTGTCGTCTGTGTTGCAGAACGGGTAGATGTGCTTGGACAGGTGATGCTTGATAAACTGGGCGCAGTTTTCAATGAGGTCCTCCAGCAGCACCTGCTTTGGCATTCTGGGCACAACCATAACGGACATGGCAAATTTGGCCGCGTTTGCCGCAGCCAGCACCTCATCCAGGCCATCGTTGGCCTTGTTCTGTTGAAGAGACGACACGCACACACATACACATACACACAATAACATGCACGCGGATTCGTGAGCAGTTCAGCTGGAACAGCGCAGTCCATCTTGCAAAGGCAGCAAACATCGAGAAAGCGCCCTGCGAGCACGTGCAAGAAGCGAGTGTACCAGTGCAATTTTGAGGCCAGGTCGCATGAGCTGCTGAGCAAACACAAGTAGCTTGACAAGGAGTTCGCTGTCGATGGTATGCAGCTTGTCCAACTTGTCTGGGTCCTCAAACTCCGTGGTCAGGTGTTTCATGAGCTTGGTGGTTGTGGCCAAGGCTGGCTTTTGCTCCCCTTCGAACGTTTTGATGGCTTGATCGATGAGCTGCGACAGCCGCTGAAACTGCGGCTTCTCCAAGATGTCTGAGTCACAACAACATACGCCAACCCCCCCCCCAAGATAAGCGCGCACAAGGACGGCAAAGAGCAGATACGTAAAGGGAGAAACGAGAAATCAGCAAGCGTGCGGGGCACGAGCATGCTTGTCAAAGTTGCACACTGAGCTGCTTGCTCTCACACAGGCGGGCATGTGGGTGGGGAAGGGAGCAAAGGTGTTGAGCGAGCACATGCGTTTGAGGCGTGGCGGCATCTCTGGAAGCGGCATGTGGTACATACCATCGTGGTCATCCGCGGGTGAGTCTGCGGGTTGGGTGGGGCTGGCTGGGGCGGATTCGGACGCCTGCAACGACCCATCATGGTGGGAGTGGGAGCTGTCGTGCACTTGGTGTTGCGGCGGTGTTGCGGCGTGTGTGGCTGATGCGGTTGAATGCTTCACGGCATGGTGGTGCACGGGAGATTGCGGAAACTGGCGGTCAAGGGGCCACGCGCCTTGTTGCTGTGCTTGATGTTGTGTTTGGTGTTGCTGTGTTTGTTGTGCTTGTTGTGGAATCGCGGCAACTTTCTTTGGCCGCTTTTTGTCTGGGGTGGATTCCAGGAGCAGTGGGTCAGCTTCAAACTCCATGACGTGTTCGAGACACTGTCACTCTGCCACACCAAACAACGAGCCTGTTGGGTGGCGAGGATCTGGTGGTGTGGCTGACAGAGCAAGCGCGGCTGATTCACCTCAGCGACTCAATACGCTCCTTGGCTCAGACGATATGCCTGTTCACGTCACGTGTGGGTGGCGGGGTTGTGGTTGTGGACGAAAATGAGCAGGCAGCAAGGACACGAACAAGCAACCGTGGTGGTGGAAAGGGTGTCGGCGAAAGCAAGCTTCTGTGTTGCTGTGTGGTTGTGCGAGTGTGCGGGAAGACAGATGGTGGCAGACGAAAAGGCGGGACTGGAAGAGGCAGCAAGCAAGGCAGACAGCCGAGCAAGACGAGGACGGATGGATGGCAAGCAGCTGTGCCGATGGTTGGTCCTCACCCCAACACAAACCTCTTGATTTGTGCGCGGAGATTTCCCGCCAAACCCGTTGTGGAGGATTGTTTGTGCCACTTCCACATTTCGACACCAGCAGCCAGGCGGAGAACGACAAGCAAAGCAACAAACAAGCCACAGACAGGCGCACGCACACACACCTCTCGCAGACACACACACGCAGACACACGCATACACACGCAGACACACTCACACACACACACTCACACAAGATGCCTCGAGGTGGCCCAAAGCCACGCTTTCCAGCGGTGAGATGCGTGCTTTCGGGTGTGTGCTGTTGTGCATGCGTGCTCAGAGGAGCTGTGGGCACGCTCGAGTGTGATTCCTCACCAGCTCATCATGACGGTTGCTGTGTGGTGTTTGCGCTGATTGGGCTACAGTCTCGCATCAAGAAGATTATGCAGACGGATGAGGACGTGGGGAAGGTTTCCACCGGGACACCCGTTGTCATTTGTGAGTGTAATTCTGATGCTAATGTGTGCGTGTGCGAGTTTGTACGTGAATGTGTGTTTCTGTTGGTACACACATGTGTGTGTGTGTCTCTGTTGTTACTTGTGTGTGTGTGTGTCTCTGTTGGTTCTGTTGTTACTTGTGTGTGTGTTTCTGTTGGTACTTGTCTCTCTCTCTCTCCCTCCTTCGTTTCTCCGTCTGTCTTTGATGCATGCTTGCGGTTTGGATGACTTCCTTGTGTCGTTTGCGTCAACAGCACTCACAGCATTCACACCACTGCTTTACTCACGCGAGACTCCCTCCCTCCCCTCCCCCTCTCTCTTTCTGTATGTGTGTGATGCACATGGTGCTGTAGCTGCTGTATTGGAAGCATTTATCACTGACCTCCTGGACCAAACAACTACAACCCACCCAGACTCCAAAACCATCGGTGCAAGCCACTTGTACGTTTTTGTTGTTGTTTTTTTCGCTGATGTTCTGTGTGTGTTAGCTCATTTCTTGAGCTGATCTGTTGTTAGCCAATCACTAGGAAAAAAACACTTATCAGTCACGTCCAGATGCTTATTTGCACTCTCGGCCGATATGAAAGTGCTTACCTAGGCCTCTATCGCAATGGCACCTGAGGAAGATAGTGGCCCCACCCCCGAAAGACATCTTAGCTCTCAAACTTGTTTACCGTGCATATAACCACCCGCGAAGTTGGGCGCGATTAAGTCTATTGGTGCATACTAACAAGCCTTGAAGGTCTCATAATGAGTTAGATGGGGGGGGACCATCATATACTAGAGCTATCATTTATGAATGTTTAAGGTTTGCACCCCTTCATTCTGGCCAGGGACAGTACGCTGTGGTGTCTTAGCCCTGCCACCGTAATCTCCAATGCGGTGTGTGTGTGTGTGTGTGTGTGTGTGTGGAGGTTGTGTGTGTCGTGTGGGTGGTGTGTATGGGGTGTGTGTGTGTGTGTGTGTGGGTGTGGGTGTGTGTGTGTCTGTCTGTCTGTCCGTCCGTCTCTCTCTCTCTCTCTCTCTCCCCCGTGTGCATGTCCTCACATGGTGCATCAAGAGTGTGCCGTTGGCGAGTGGGAAGAGAGCGCAGTGCGCGTGTATGTGCCGTTGGTGAGTGGGAAGAGAGCGCAGTGCGCGTGTACGTGCACTCCTCACGCTATTTCACTCCCCACGCTGTTTCCACCACCCCCCCCCCCAACACACACCTGCTTTCAGGAAAGAGGCGGTCGATGCCAACCCAAAGTTTGACTTTCTCAAGGATGTGCTGAGCAATCAATCCGGCGTCGACAACCAACAGGACACCTGACAGCAAGATGCCACGACTACTACAAGCAGTGCAAACACCATGTCATCACCCACACTCTCGCTCATCACACCCGCTCGCCATCGCGTTACCGATTCTTGTACATGACACTAAACAATTTTCTGCAATCGAGCGGAAGAAGAAGACACTGCGCACCATCGCTGTCACACAGCACGTCGTCCGTCCGTTGCACCCTTCCTCAACCGCGCACATCGTCATCATCAACCACGCACAACCACCACGAACTGTAAAGGCGAAGTCAACAGCCAGTTCGATTGCCAATGTCGTCCTCGCCCTCACCGGCGCAGTCGCCGCCTTGGTGGGTGCTGGACAACGGATCGGGCACGCTGAAGGCCAGCGTTGTTCATCAAAGCCCGCAAGCAAACAGCCCCAACTCGAACACCGCGTGAGTTGAAGCGCCACTTGCGCATTGCAGTGACATGAAGCGCTTGTGCATGCCCGGGGGGTAGCGGTTATTGCTTCCGTGGTCGGCACAGCGATATCCCATCAACGGAAAAGTCCCGCTGGTTGCTTGCATTGCTGCTCGTACGCTCGATTGGTTGCTTGATCACCTGCTCGCAACGCTGGCACACTTGCCTCATGCTGTGTGCATCAATGCACTGATGGCGTGTCTTTGTGTGCTTGATATAAGCAGGGTGACACTGGAGAATGCCGTCCTGGCCGGGAGTGGTGGACGGCGCCAAGGGTTCAGCGATGACTTTGAGGACTTGTCTCGTCTGTACTGGAGTCGCCCTTGTGAACAAGTGCGTGCTCAGCGTGTGTGTGTGTGTGTGTGTGTGTGTGTGTGTGTGTGTGTGTGTGTGTGTGTGTGTGTGTGTGTGTGTGTGTGTGTGTGTGTGTGTGTGTGCGTGTGAATGTGAATGTGGATGTGACTGTGAATGTGAATATGACTGTGAATGTGAATGCCAATGTCACTGTCAATGTCAATGTCAATGTCAATGTCAATGTCAATGAGGGTGTGTGTGTGTGTGTGTGTGTGTGTGTGTGTGTGTGTGTGTGTGTGTGTGTGTGTGTGTGTGGTTCCCTTATGTGCGTCTGCGGTGGTGTGCTTCAAGGACAAACAGCTGCTCGTAGATCATCGTGTTGAAAACCGACAAGACGCCCAGCGTGCTGACCCAACATGTGATGTCATGCAGGAGTTTGTCACGGATCATGCACAAGAGGCACACATCTGGCGACACCTTCAACATAAGCTTCAGGTCATGCATGTATTTCAACACATTGTGCTGTTTCGTGCATTTTCCACTGCACAGGATGCATACCCACCACGGTAGCAAGTGCCACCATGCTGCTGTCCCCTTCCGTGCCACCACGCTGAATGTGTGCTCAAGCTGTGACCTGTCCAGCCACGTTTGCTTTGTTCTCACGTTCCTGTTTCTTCATACACATGTACTTTGTGGCCAACAAACAGGTACCTGAAGCAGCGGCGATGCTCTGCTCCTCAGCGCTGACTTCTTTTGCGCCAGTTAACGGTGAGCAAACCAAGCGACTCGGGGTGACTGATGACTCGGCCTGGTGTGGCTGTGCATGGTATGACACAACACCGGTATGACACGCGATTGTAGAAGACTGTCTGACACCACATGCAACCACATCACTTGCACCTCTCTTGGCGCGTGTCTTTGGCTCTTGGCGCGTGTCTTTGGTTTTGCCGCTGCACGTTACATCTTACCCGCTGCAGATGGACTCGCCGAGATTGCGTTTGAAGAGCTGGGCTGTTCTTCGTTCTGTCTCCTCGAAGGTGTAACTACCTCAGTGAACGGCATTGTTCGACATCATGCACCGTGTGTGTGCATGTCTTGTAGGGCTTTGTCTTGTGCGTTCTGCAGTTATGTGTGTGTGTGTGTGTGTGCGGTGTGTGTGTGGACTCATACGTACTGTGTTGCATGCGAGTGTGTCGTCGTTCTATCCCTTGTGCATACATATGCTTGCGCTGTTTGCGGATCACACAGCAGTGCCTCTACTTGCATCTCACATCCTTACTTGGGGTCTTGTCGCATGCTGCTCGCTGTTGCTTTGTCAGCACCGGCGCTGGCATCATACGCTCTGCCGGGCGACTGCCAGCTCATTGTCGATTCTGGGTTTTCGTCCACGCGCGTGTGCGCTGTTCATCGCCATTGCGTGGTGCCTGGATCCGTTGTCCGCATGCCAGTTGGTGGGCGTGTCATCACAAACTACTTGAAGGTGTGTTATGTTGGGGGGATTTGGCGCCTTTGTTGAGTGTGCGCTTGCCTGCATCGCTGTTTCTCCCCGCCGTGCAGTCCTCCACACACACACACACACACACACACACACACACACACACACACACACACACACACACACACACACACACTTACGCACACACACACACTTACGCACACGCACACACGCACACACACACACTTACGCACACGCACACACGCACACACACACGCACACACCAATGCACGTACGCACATGCGTTTGCATCGCCTTGGTCTCACTCCACACACACATACACACACACACACACGCACACGCACACACACACACACACGCGCGCGCGCACACACACACACGCGCGCGCGCGCACGCCATCCCACCCGCATGCATATGCTCACCCTCACACATTCGCCGTCCGCAACCACATACACATGCACACATCCACGCATAACACATTAACATACACACACGCAGGACCTTGTGTCGTATCGCCACGTAAACGTCTCGGACCAACAACAACTCGTCGAAGAATTGAAGCTGCACACGCTGCGGATTGTGGACAATTTCGCCGCCTCCCTCACACAAGCCAAGCGCGTATGTAAGACGACGCAATGCGTGGTCTCCTGCGCACACGTGTGTGCGTGTGTGTACGTATGTGGTGTCTCCTTTCTCCCCAGCATGGCCCGCTGCTGTTCGCCTGTCTGTTGCTTTGTAGACGCGTTTGTGGTGTTATTCACAGTGCAGCTTCGCCTCTGTGCAGAAAACGCCAAAGGACAACCCTTTTATGCTGGATTATTTGTTACCGGATTACGCAGGGGTAAATGTGTAACTGATCACGTGTGAGCAAGAGAAAGTGTGTGTGTTGTGTGTGCGTGCGTGAAAGAGACAGAGAGGCAAACACACACACACACACACACATGCGCACACACATGCACACACACAGGTGCTGCATTGCGCTGTGTGTACCTTGCCTGCCTCTTGTGGTGTGGGCGTCTGCGTTGACATTGTTTGCAATGGGCTGTTGCTGTGGCCTTACGCTCTGCTTCTACGTCTGCCCCCAATCGTCTGCGTCGGTGATGCAGCGCATGCATGGACATGTTTTGCCGCGCGAGGACATGAAGCCTGTTCTTCCAAGTAAGTCCCAGGCCAACGCACTGTCTGCGGCTCTGCTTATGGCACACATTGACGGCTTCTTCCTCACCATTCGTATGCGGTCGCCTCTATGTGTGTATGTCTGTGTGTGTGTGTGTGTGTGTGTGTTCATGTTGTGCATTTGTGTGCCGTGCGTGTACGTGCCTTTGTTGTGCTCGTGCGCTGTGTACGTGTGTATGTTTTCGTGGTGTCGTTATTACTTTGGTAACATCACATTCGGGCTTCAGAGCCAACGGTGGGACGACAAGTCATCCGCCTTACCAACGAGACATTCTCTCCCGGCGAGCTGTTTTTCCACCCAAACGACATCGGTGTGTGTGTGTGTGTGTGTGTGTGCGTGTGTGTGTGTGTGTGCGTATGTGTGTATGCGTGTTTGCATATCTTTGCGTGTTTTCATGTACGCATAGTTCCCTGCTTGCTCTGTTCATCTATCTGAACTTGCTTGAGCACACAAGCTTATGGCTGTGAATGCTCCCGCTTTTGCACGCGCACGCACTCAGCGACTCACTGAAAATGTGCCCCGCATGCTGCGATGTTGCTGGTGTCCCTTCTCTGGCAGGCATCGACTCTGTGGGCGTGCAGGAGTGCATCGCCGCCTCACTTCAGCGCTGCCCAGAATGTGCGTTGCACTTGCTGCTGTGTCCTCGCGTCTGCAGTAGCTGCGTTGTTGCTTGTGTTCTTGTCGTTTTCGTTGTCGTCATTATGGGTGGCTGCCTGCACATGGCCGTCACCCACCCTCCAGCAACATGGGACTCACCGCACACAGAGAACCACACACACATACATACACACAGAGAGAGAGAGAGAGAGAGAGAGAGAGAGAGAGAGAGAGAGAGAGAGAGAGAGAGAGAGAGAGAGAGAGAGAGAGAGAGAGAGAGAGAGAGAGAGAGAGAGAGAGAGAGAGAGAGCATAGCACATGTGCCACGTGACTCACAACAATTCGCCACAACCCGTGCACCCAATGGCACACGTGTGCCACGTGGCGTGCATGCGACAGGGTTACAGCCGTCCCTCGTGCAAAGCATTGTGCTGATTGGCGGGAATGCCAACATTCCAGGATTTCGTCGCCGCCTGTATGCCCACCTTCACGTTGTTTGAGTGTTTGTTTTTCGATGTGTTTGGCTTTGTGTTCGTGTGTGTGTGTGTTGTTGTTGTTGTTGTTGTTGTTGTTGTTGCTGTTGTTGTTGTTGCTGTTGTTGTTGTTGTTCATTTGCTTGCCTACTTGCTTGCGATGTGTTTTCGTTTGGGGTTGGCCTCGTCTTGTTGGACACTCATGGATGCCTGCACTGGGCGACAGAGAGGCTGAGCTGCGGTCCTGTCTACCCCAAGACCTGGGCGCAGCACACATCACACTGCCAAACGAGTGAGTTGAATCGCCATGTGTGTGTGTGTGCACATCAAACGTCAAGATGCTGACGCCATGTCCGTGTTGGCGGACATTTCGTTTGTTTCGCCCTCTTGTCCTTCCCCCCCCCTTAATCTTCATCACCAACTTGCCCTCCTACACGCTCATGCATGTGCGAACACGCGTTTGCTCTGCGTCTCTCAGTCCACAGCATGCAGTGTGGAGAGGTGGTTGTGCCCTTGCCGCTGATACGGAAGCCATCTCCGCCCTGGCCGTCTCTCGCGTGAGTGTCAAGCTTCTTGCTTGCTTGTGTTGCGCGCATATGTACATGTGCATGTGCATGCGGTGTGTATTATGTGTGTGTAATGTGCAATGTGTAATGTGTGTAATGTGTGATGTGTGTTGTGTGTGTGTGGGGTATGTTGTGATGTGTGTTGTGTGATGTGTGTGGTGTGCATGTGTGGTGTACGTGATGTGTGCACCCTTCCTCTCCCCCTCGTGTCTCTTCCAATTTACAGCTCACACTTCATGTCATTTTCGCGTCCACATGTGTATGTGCATGTGCCTGCGGCCCCTGGCTGTTGTGCACTGTGATCTGGCATCCTCAGGCCACATTCGCCGAACACGGCACACTTTCACCACCAGACACCAGTTAGCCGACGTCCTCTCACAAGCATGACGTCAAATAATTAACAGCAGTAAACGCCTCACCTGTTCAACGTCCTGTCACAGAGTCATGCACGCCACAAACAAAACCAGGGCATCGATGCACTCGTGCAAGCGCTGTTCACAAACAGAGAGGCTGATGTGAAGACGTGTGATGATTTGAGCAAACAAGCAACAAGCAAGCAAGCAAGCAAGAGCAAGGAAAACAAGGACAACACAAGTCGCATGACATGGGTTGGGCGTTTGGTGAATGATTCCCAGAAAATTTCGTTCGCACTGAAACTCCGCTGCAACCACCACCTGCACACGCTCTCACACCGACCAACCACACCGACCAACCACAACACCACCACGATGGTTGCCAGCGCTCTTGTGTCGGGCCGTGCTGCCCGTGCCCTTACCTCGGCGCGCACCTTTGCCACAGCCCGCCCCGCCCTTGCACAGACGGTATGGGTGTTCAAGCGCATGCCGGTGTTTTCGTTGTGACTAGTGCTACTGCGGCTGCGGTGTGATTGCCGTGTTCATCATTGCTCCCATGCTTCGTGTGTGGCGACGTCTAGCGACGTCGACGGTTGCATGTCTGCCTGTCAACGCGCATGCACTGGCGTCAACGCGCTGACCCACTCAAGCATGCAAGCATGCGCATGCTCACACCTGCTCTCTGAAAATCAAAAAAACCCGCTGCCTCTCCCGTGTTGCACAGGTTGCCGTGCGCGATGCGCTCAATGCAGCCATGGACGAGATGATGAAGAAGGACGACAAGGTCATCGTCATGGGCGAGGAGGTCGGCCAATACCATGGCGCATACAAGGTCACTCGGGGTCTCCTCGAGAAGTACGGCGAAAAGGTAAGCATTCCGCAAGGTCCCACACCCCCATGGTTTGTTTGACGTATCTGTCATTGACAGAGACATACACGGCCTTCTGATGCACGCATATGTTTTCCATGCGTCCTCCTGTTTTCGTTTCCTTGTCATGCAATCATGTCAAGCAATGCATGGACAGATGCGTTCTTTGTGGAGTCGCCCGATCTCTTGTATGGGCCTTGTCGCTTGTTTCTCTCGACCTTTTTGATGAGCGCCACTGACGTACCAATGCTCCAACACCTTGGGCTTTCTTGCTTTGCAGCGCGTCATTGACACGCCCATCACTGAGATGGGCTTTGGCGGCCTTGCTGTTGGTGCTGGCCTCGGCGGCCTGCGCCCCGTCTGCGAGTTTATGACGTTCAACTTTGCCATGCAGGCCATTGACCACGTAAGGTCCACGTACACTTCAGTGCACACGTGCAAAGATGCGCATTTGAATCCACACACACACACACACACACACACACGCACACACACCACGATACACACACACACACACACACACACACACACACACACACACACACACACACACACACACACACACACACACACACACGCACGCACCACGACACACACACACGCACCACGACACACACACCACGACACACACACACACACACGCACGCACCACGACACACACACACACGCACCACGACACACAGGCGCTCTCTCGCCCTGTTTTGGTTATATGTCACTTGTATCCGTTACATCTTGATTCTCCTGCATCATCCATACCACTTGGCACTTGTACCCTCACGTCACTGGTTTTGGGATTCACCTTCTACGCCATGATGTAGATTGTCAACTCTGCTGCCAAGGCCCACTACATGTCCTCCGGCATCGTGAGTAGTTCTGCCTTCCTACTGACTGTATTGATGTGCACATGCATGCATGCATCCAAACTTGATGGTTTGCGTGGAGTGTGGTTGTACAACCCGCACAGACATGCACATGACCACGGACCACGCACGCAGACAAGCAGACAGACACATGCACAAGCATAAACGCATGCGCTTGTTGTGGAAGAGAATGGCCTGCTTAGAATCGCCCGCTTCGCTTGCAAGGTTTTTTTTTCCGCTGACATGCCATGCCCACGCAACACACCGTTACTCTGCCGCCAATAGATGAAGTGCCCCATCGTGTTCCGCGGGCCCAATGGCATGTCCACAGGCGTTGCTGCCCAGCACTCGCAGTGCTTTGCTGCCTGGTACTCCTCCTGCCCCGGTCTCAAGGCAAGTGACATCAAGCTGTAAGGAAGAGAGAGAGTGTGTGTGTGTGTGAGAGTGTGTGTGTGCTTTTGTGTAAATACGTATGCATTGGCTTGTTTCTCAAGTTAGGTGTGTGAAAAAGACAGAGTGACAGAGGAACGTGTGCGCGTGCGCGTTTGCCTTTGCGTGTGCGTGCATGTGAGTGTGCATATATGTGCGGCTGCTTGCTACTACAGCGTTGTGCGCCTTGTGCTCTTTGTTGACGTGGATGCGTGCTTGCATGCAATCACCATGCAGGTTGTTGCGCCCTGGTCCTCTGAGGACTGCAAGGGCCTGCTGAAGGCCGCCATCGCAGACCCGAACCCCGTCGTGTGCCTTGAGAACGAGCTCATGTACGGCCAGGAGTTTGAGATGTCTGACGAGGCTCTTGCTGAGGACTTTATTCTCCCCATTGGCAAGGCAAAGATTGAGCGCGAAGGTGCGTGCCATCAGCTCGTCTGTGCGTCTGTGCGCCTGTGCGTCTGTGCATCTGTGCGTTTGCTGCGCGTGGCTGATGCTCTATTGATGTATGCATTTGCAAACACTCTCTGAGTGGCTCACTGTGCATGTGCCGTCTCTGATTCATGTAATTCGTGGTCCGCGCTGCTTCGTGCTGATATCACTTTGTGCCTGTGCACGGGCGCCCATTCATTGCATGCGATTGCCTCTCTACATTTCCCGTGCATGCTGCATGTGCACCAGGCACGGATGTGACGCTTGTTGCGCACTCGATTGCTGTCGGCTTTGCTGTCGAGGCCGCAAAGGAGCTTGAGAACGAGGGCATCAGCTGTGAGGTACGCCGACCGCTTGCGTTTGTATCGTGCTTGTGGCGTGAACCATTTTGTTTTGACAAGCAAGCGGTTTTGCTTCTAGCCTTTGTTGTTTGGCGCACTCGAAGAGACACACACACACACACACGCGCGCGCGCGCGCATACACACTCTCTGTGTGTCTCTCTTTGGCTGTCTCTGTCTCTGTCTGTCTGTCTCTGTCTCTGTCTCTGTCTGCCTGTCTCTCTCCTGTGTGTGTGTGTGTGTACGCCCCCCTCCCATATGCTCATTCGTTTTCCTGCGTGGTTGCTTTTGATGCCGAATGCAGGTGGTGAACCTGCGTACACTGCGTCCTCTCGACACGGAGACCATCATCAACTCCGTCAAGAAGACAAACAGGTCAGTCGCGATGGCTTGACCGCCCGCGGGTTTCGCTCATGCGCTCGTGTGTTTGTTGCATGACATGATACGATTGCCTTGCAGCACACATCCGCCACCTGCTCAACTCCTCCCGCTGTTTCGTATCCCTGCTTGTTGGCATGTGTGCACCCTGCAGGCTGGTGACCGTCGAGGGCGGCTGGCCACAGTGCGGCATTGGCTCGGAGATTTGTGCCGTCGTCATGGAATGTACGCCTGCCCTGTTGATCTGTCACGTGCCGTTCAAATCATGTGTTGAACTCATGTGTTGAACCTTCTACGCTTCACCGCAACCTCGTTCACACTCACACACACACACACATTCGCACACGCATTCCACGCACTTTTACACACACACACACACACACACACACACACATTCGCACACGCATTCCACGCATTTCACACGCATCAACACAACACACCCACACATTCACACACACACACACACATGCACATTGCACAGCCGAGGCGTTTGACCATCTCGATGCGCCAGTGCACCGCGTGACCGGTGCGGATGTGCCCACGCCGTATGCGAAGAACCTGGAGGACCTCGTCTTCCCCAACGCAAGCAACGTTGTCCGCACCGTCAAGGGCATGCTCAACCTCTAGCGTGCTGTTGTTGATACATGCGTGCGTGTGCGTGCGTGTGTGTGCGTGCGCTCGTGTTTTTGAGACGTGCACATGGATGCGGCGCTGTTGGTGCCACACGCGCATTCACTCCGCACGACTCGCCACGTTGTGTTTGGCACATGTCCTTTGTGTCATGCCATCTCCCTTGATTTTAACTGTCGCAAGCACCCATGTTGTTCGTTTCTTCGTCCCCACTGCTTGTCTTGTTGTTGATGTGCCTCGCTGTCGATTGACGTGATGATGATTGGATGAACCAACGTCGGGTGGTGTCAGACAGAGAATGTGAGTCCGTGTGAGTGCATGTGCGTAAGTGTGTGACACACCCACAACACACACACACACACACACACACACACACACACACACACACACACACACACACACACACACACACACACACACACACACACACACACACACACACACACACACGCACACACACACACACACACACACACACACACACACACACACCACACACAGACAACTTCACAACACCATATAATGTAGTGACATGCGACCGCTGTGTACCACACACATTCGAACACACACAAAAACCAACCACCTGCTCTTCTCTGGTGGTGCACCCACGAGGAGGATGCAAACGCAGGAGGAGGAAGATTTGGCGATACTCCACCACATCTGGAGGCCAACGCCAGAGAACCGGAAAGAGCTCGAGCGGATCAAACCCAACAAAGGCCCCTGGTCGAAGAGCGAGGTGGAAACGCTGCACAACAACGTCAACCGATTCCTGAAGGAGCATGGCGCCAGCGACGCGTTGAGCGTACTCTACGGTGACCAGCAAGAGCTCAAGTCAGAGCTCCGCCGAGCAGTGTGTCACAACATTCGCCGCACTGCGGTCTCCATCTGCAGATACCTCACCAGGGCGTACCCCAAATACCCTCTGTTGCGGGATAAACCCCTCACCCCTGAGGAGGAAGCGCAGCTGTGCCGCTTGGTCCAAACCCACGGTAAAGCATGGGCGAAAATCGCATCCTCACTTGGACGTGACCCAAACTCTCTCATGAGCTGTTACCAAAGGATGACCCAAATCACAACCCCGTTCACGGAGGAGGAGGACGCAAAACTCATGGAGCTCTATGCCAAGCACGGGCGCAAGTGGGTTTTGCTCGCGCAGCACTTCGACAAGAAGAGCCCAAGCCATTGCAAGCATCACATCGAATATCTGTTGAAGCGACCCCAGTCGAAGGACACTGCCAGCGCCAAAGGCCAAGCAAAGCGTCCCTCAAAGGCAGCACGGCCGACAGTCACCCGCAAGAAGAAGCCCAAGACAGCAGAGGCCCAAGAGCACAGACGAAAGAAGCTGAGCGAGATGCGCAAGGCCGGCACGCTGCCACCCGAATTGCTGAAGCAGGAGCAGCTGAGGGAACAGCTTGAGGCAGAGCGCAAAAAGGCCCAGCTCAAAATGGCGGAGGTGCAAGCGCGGAAGAAGCGGGGAGGGGAAGCACCAGGTTCGCTCGGGTATCTGCGTCGACGAGACAATTTTGCCGTCATTGCAGCCATTCAAGGCATGGGCTGCGCCCGCTTCGACGACGTGGACTGGAATGCTGTCTTCGACCACGTCAAATGTGGTGACTCACCAGCTGACCTTAAGGTATGCGCACACCTGCGTGCGTGTGTGAATGCGTGCGTGCGTGCGTGCGTGCGTGCGTGTGTGCGTGCGTGTGTGTGTGCGTGTGTGCGTGCGTGTGTGTGTGCGTGTGCGTGTGTGCGTGTGTGTGCGTGTGCGTGCATGCGTGTGTGTGTGTGCGTGTGCGTGCGTGTGCGTGCGTGTGCGTGTGCATTCAATCCTGACCTCCTCCTCCCCTCACTGCTTGCTGGAGAGTACCTCACTGTTTGGTCATCTCACACACACACACACAATGCCATCGATTTTGTGCATCTCTTCTCGCCACTCGCAAACCGCATCCTTGCCCTGACCACTGCCTTCGCTTCGACCGTGCAGAAGCACATGGGGCGCTACCTGTCCCTGGTTTCCACGGACACGCAATCGTTTACAGAGCAGTTGCAAGCCGTGAAAGACATGCTGAAGCAAACCTTGCCCTGGAGACATATCTTTTCAGTGATCCGAGACCAGGGCACGCAACATATCAGTGACATTGACTGGGATGCGATCGCACAACAGCTGCCCGGGAACACACCTCCAGAGCTACTTGAGGTCCGAGTTGTGTGCATTTGCGCCTGCGTTGTAGTGTGCTGTGTTGCGTTTTGCGATATGCATACAGCCGTACCATGGTTTGTGAAGTGTATTTGGGCTGTTTGCAGCGGCACACGCGTGCTCAAGTGAGCGAGTGCACTACTGCATTGTGTTGAGTGATGCGTGTCCCGTTAAGTGGCAGCCGCCGGGATTCCTTGCTCTGACAACGTAGCACTGTTTTTACATGTTCACACTGTGCGCGCCTGCATTTCATGTCCTGTCGCGTGGTATTGTAGTTTCGCTTTCGAACCTTGCTTCTCAAGATTCCCAGGGAGGAACGGGACCAACCAACCAGCGCCGTCTTGACCTCGCTCTCCCTCGGACCACCTCAGCCCGCAGAAGTGGTGTCAATATGCCAGCGCGTCCAAGCAATGAATGTTGCGTCATTGGAGGACGTGAACTGGGATGAGATCAAAGAGCGCAGTGGTTCCAAGCGAAGCTGTCTCAGCCTCAAGGTGTGCATTGCAAGATGAGGTTGTTGTATTGGGGCGGGGGCCGGGGAGTCTATGTGCAGGCGTCGAGCCAACCGGGTTCACAGTTTCACCCTGTCCTGCCCCTTGCTGTTCATATGCGATGCGCAGATTGCTGTGGAAACAGCCCTTAGCAAAGCTTCTTCCCAGGAACAGACCTTGTCCTTTGAGCAGCAGTTGCAGCAAGCGATTGATGATGCGCGCCCACCTGAGTGGCATGTGTGCATTGGCATGATGGCGCTACACGACATGAACGTGACTTCGCTCGATGACATCAACTGGTCCGCCGTTCAGCAGCGCTGTCAAATGACGATAAACACGGGTCATGTTAAGGTTCGTCATGTACGTGTTCATGGCAGGAAGTGCGCGTGAACGATTGATGATGGACAACATGTTGTTTCATTTCCTTGCCAGCTGTACCCACTCCTAACGAAACCGGGTTCCATTCGGGTGCGGCAAACGCATGCACACACACACACACACACTCTCTCTCTCTCTCTCACGCTACACCGCACACGTACACACGCGCTCTCACACACGCTACACCGCACTCACACACACCGCACGCGTACGCACGCGCTCTCTCTCACGCTACACCGCACTCACACACACCGCACGCGTACGCACGCGCTCTCACACAGAGGTTTCTGGATCAGCAACTGTCCAAGCTCTCGTCAGAGCAACAACAGCTGCCGCTTCAAGATCAACTTGAATTGCTGACATCGAAGGCAATTCTCAAAGGGCACGGTCTGAACAAACGGCGACAGGCCATTGTGCTTCGCGCTCTGAAAGGCTTGGACGTTGAGTCTTTGGAAGCAGTGGACTGGGCAGCTGTGAAGGAGCGAAGCGGCGCGGATGTTGAGCCTGAACGCCTGAGGGTGAGCGACTGTTTGGCTGTGAACTTGCGCCTATTGCTTTGTTTGGTGTGGTGTGACGTTGCACGTTGCACGTTGCATGCGTTTGTGTCATGCGCGCAAACGTGCGTTACGCGTCAGGAAGGATGCAGTCGTTGTGCTCATCTTTATGATGCACCTTGTGGTCCCACTCGCCGCATGTACTTGTGCTTGTTTGCACGCAGGACTATTTCGCGAGCAAGCTTGCTGTCTTGCCGCCCGAGCAGCAGCAGCTGCCATTTCAAGACCAACTCGCAGTGTTGCGCGCAGGCTCAACCGTTGTCTCGAAGAAACACAGACGGAAACGAACACAGGCGCAGGTGCGCTGGGCGGCGTTCAAGGTGCTGCAAGGCATGGATGCTGAGTCCTTTGAAGCGATTGACTGGGCTGCTGTGAAGGAGCAAAGCGGCGTGGATGTTGAGCCTGAACGCCTGAAGGTAGTGTTGTTGTGCTGACAGAGCTGTTGCTGTTGTCTTCTAGATGTGCTTTTGTTTGTTTGTCCTGTGTGGGTGTGTGTGCTCTGTGTATGAATGGTGATGCCACTTGTTTCTATGACGCTGCTCACATGTGCATGCGTGTGCTCTGCGTGTGCTCTGTGCGTGTGTGTGTGTGTGTGTGTGCTCTGTGTGTGTTTGTGCGTGTGTGCGTGTGTGCTCTGTGTGTGTGTGTGTGTGTGTGGTGTGCTGGTGCGGTTTGTAGAAGATTGTGCTGCGGTACTTCCCAGGCAGAGCTCGCAGACTACCGTTCAGGCAGCAGCTGCAGTGGGTGATGGCTCGATCACTGGTGAAAAATGTAGCGCCAGTGCATCTTCGGAAGGCTCTTGCGGTCATTGCGGACATGGGTGTGTCATCGCTGGACGAGGTTGATTGGGACGAGGTGCAACAACGCATTGGGACAAGCGCATCCACTGCGAGAAACATCAAGGTTTGGGCTCTACAGGGACAATGATCATGTGCCTGCAGCGTTGCGCCGTTTTGTTTGAGAGTGAGAGATGTCGCACGCTTTGTTTGCTTGACATGCATCACTTGCGTTGAGATTGCACTTTCGCGACGACTCACAACGCTGTTGTTGTTTGTGTGTGTGTGTGTGTGTGCGTGCGTGCGTGTGTGTGTGTGTGCGTGTGTGCGTGCTTGTGTGTGTGTGTGTGTGTGTGTGTGTGTGTTTACACTGCGCGATGGGTTGTGGGCGCAGGCTCGAATGACGCATGCCCTGAGTGCGCTGCCGGCTGAGGCACAGTCTGAGCCACTTGAGCAGCAGCTAGAGCGATTGAGAGTGCTAGCGGCGAGTACGCTGCGGCTGTCGTCGACACGTTCCCGCTGCATAGCTGCGATTGAGGAGCTTGGTGCTGCGTCGTTGGAAGCAGTGGACTGGGAAGCTGTGAAGGAGCAAAGTGGCGCGGATGTTGAGCCTGAACGCCTGAGGGTGAGCGACTGTTTGGCTGTGAACTTGCGCCTATTGCTTTGTTTGCGTGCTGTGACGTTGCACGTTGCACGTTGCATGCGCCTGTGTCATGCGCGCAAACGTGCGTTACGCGTCAGGAAGGACGCAGTCGTTGTGCTCATCTTTATGATGCACCTTGTGGTCCCACTCGCCGCATGTACTTGTGCTTGTTTGCACGCAGGACTATTTCGCGAGCAAGCTTGCTGTCTTGCCACCCGAGCAGCGGCTGCTGCCATTCCAAGACCAACTCGCAGTGTTGAAGGTAGCCTCAGGGACACAGAGGGAACAGCGCACGCGAACAGTGACGCAGGTGCAACGCAGGGCAGCGTTCAAGGTGCTGCAAGGCATGGATGCTGAGTCTCTTGAAGCGATTGACTGGACTGCTGTGAAGGAGCAAAGCGGCGTGGATGTTGAGCCTGAACACTTGAAGGTAATGCTCGTCTTGTCTCGCGCCTTCCTGCTCGGATTCCATCTTTGCAGCGTTGGTTGCTCTGTTTGTTGTTTGTTTCGCGTGGGCTTGCAACCCGTGCCCGAATCAGTGCACTTTTATTTTCCCTCCAGGCTTACCTTTACCCCTTACCTTTTGTTGCATTGCATTTTGACAGGCGTCGTTTGCATCCGAGTTTAGCGAACTTCCGCTCAGGTTGCAGGTACTCCCTTGCAACACGAAACTTCAATGCTTGGCGTGCTGGTCGCTGCCCACATCTCGATTGGTGCCGTGGGCACACCTGAAACTATTGAGATTACTTCGCCGTCGAGCGCCCTCGTCTTTGGATGACATTGATTGGCACCAAGTTGAGCGTGACGTGAAGCTGCCTTTTCCTGCTGAATTCCTCAAGGTATGTACTGTTCTGCCTTCGCTTGTGCGCTGTTGTGTGCTACTTGTGCGAAGTGGAGGGGTGCGCTTGTGCGCGCTTGTGTGCGCTTGTGGGAAGACATTCTTTGAAGCCCTTGTTGTGTGGCGCCAACGTGTGCGCTGGCCCATGTTTGACTCACGGCCAGCATCACCCTCGATTTTGCCCGTGGTACAGCACTACATTCGCCAGCAATTGGCTACACTGCCCCAAAAGCAGCGGGTTTTGTCATTTGCTGGTCAGCTAGCAGCGTTGTACTCGCTGTACTCGCACCGTCCACTCACGCCGCAGGAGAGACAACGTGTTTGGGAGACAATCAAGGACATGGATTGCTCATTCTTGCACGAGGTGGACTGGGCGGAAGTTGTCACTCGGCTTCAGCTGCCTCATCGTCCAAGCAGTCTGAAGGTGTGCGCTGCTGCCTGCCTGCCTGCCTGCTGTTGCTGCTGCTGTCACCTGCTGCAAATGCATTAGCGTGCACCGCTTCCTCTTTCCTCTCCAGCAACTACAGCACTCCCCAGCATTCCTCTGTTGACAACATCTCATGTCTCCACATGTTGTTCCTTCTGTTCAGAAGCTGATGATGACGCACGTGAAGCGTTTGACTCCCAACTTGATCGATCGTCCGCTTGCCGAGCTGTTGCCCAAGATTATGTCGGCTGTGCACCCCTTGGTTCTGTCCCAAGTCACTCGTGTCATCTACAGTTCGGGTATCACTTCGCTTGAGCAAGTGGACTGGAAGGCAGCGTCAGCCTCACATGCAACTCCTGCCGACAGGCTGAAGGTGCGAGGAAATGATCTTCCTTTGCGATATGCATTGTACTTGCTGTAGCCTCTCCTGACGCTCTGCCCCGTCCCCTTGTCTTTGTCCATGAGTTAGTTCGTGTCATAGTGCATTGTCGCTTCTCGTTGTTGTCTGTGTGCTTGTGTGTGAGTGTGCTTGTGTGTGAGTGTGTGTGTGTGTACTTGTCGTGTTGTGTACACGTATCAGATTCACAAACGTACACACGTACACATGCACCCACGCACACACACATGCGCACACCATGCACGCACATGCACAATCACTCTGTCACTCGTGCCTTTGGTGTCACTCACGCTGCCATAACGCACGCTCGCCTTTGATGCACGGGCTCTGCTCGCGTCTAACAGGAAGCACTCAAGGAACAACTTGGAGAGCTTCCTGCCGAGTCGACATCGTTGTCCTTTCGAGACAAGTTGAAATTGCTGCTGGCCTTGTCTTCCCACCTGCACCGCCGGGAGAAAACGGACATCATTTTCTCGCTGCAAGAGCTTGGGTATTCGTCAGTGGACGAGGTTGATTGGAGCGTTGTGCAAGAAGCCTCTGGCGTCTTCCGAGCGCCAGAAACAATCGAGGTGTGCCCCCTGTTTTGCTGACGCGCGCATGTGAATCGCTCTGTGTTTGGATTGGTTGGTTGCGTTTGTGGATTGCCCAGGCAGTTGAGTGGGTCGCTGCCTTCTGCTCTCAAATATGCGTGGAAGCACCGCCCATCAACTCACGCTGCACTGTGCTCCTGGATTTGCTGGCGTGGTTTTTTGCATAGGCACACGTGAAGCAACTTCTGCAGGGTGACAATGATGGCCACCAGTCGCTGTCGTTCCAAGAACAACTGCAGAAGCTGTTGCCAAGTCACGCACTGCGTGGAGATCAACAACGTGCCGTTGCCCACTTCATTCGTGATTTCGGGTACAAGTCGCTGGAGGAGGTGGACTGGGAGGACATCCATGAACACGTCGGCTTTGATTTCACCCCGACCGTCTTGAAGGTGCCTTGGTGCTGTGTTGTATTTGTCTGTTTCTCACCGACACATGCACGCATGCACACACACACACACACACACACACACACACACACACACACACAAGCACACAAAAGCTCAAAGATGCATGTACACATGTGAGTTTGGGCACTTGCACACGTGCTCATGAAGTTTGTTTCGACCATGCCCGCAAGTCATGGATTTAACCGCGTTTGGCCTTGCTTGGTTGTGTCATGCGGCAACAGGCGCGATTCTTGAAGGCGCTGAGGCCGTTCTCTGAACTCCCCACCTTTGAGGCCATGCTTCAGGGGGTGCTTTCCGCACAGAAGGCGTCTCATCTCATCCGACCAAGCCTGTACAAGCGCCTGCTGCGTGTGTTAGCGGAGCTCGACTACTCAAACCTTTCGGACATCAACTGGGACATCGTCCAGGAGAAGATGCATACATGTGTCCCCACAAGCCTCCTCAAGGTTTGAAACTGAGTGCGCATGCGCGTATGCCATCACTTGAACGCGAGGTGTTGTGAGGTCTTCACAATCGCCCCCGATTGTATCATGCTCACCACCACCACCAACAACAACAACACCACCACCACCAACAACAACAACAACAACAACAACAACAACAACAACAACAACAACAACAACAACAACAATGTGTTCTCACACACACACACAACTACACACTCTTGCTTACGAACGCGCACATGTACCCTCGCACACACACACGCACTTGAATTCGTTCGTCTGCATGCAGAAACACCTGGAAGTGGCGGTGCCATCAACGTACGGCGACAGCATTCCATTGCCTCGAGACCTGGGCTGTTTGCGTCCGTCTAAGGCCCAACCGAAATTGCGCAGGAAGAAAGCCAAGACGACGAGCACCAATTTACGGATGAGTCGTGCCACTCACCGCGCAGTTGTGTCTGCCGTGCAAAAGATGGGTGCTTCGTCCCTTGAGCACGTGGACTGGGCTGCCGTCAAGCAGAAACTCCAGTTGGAGTATTCTCCTAATTTTCTCAAGGTCTGCCCCAATCGTGCGCATGTGTGCGTGTACATGTGTGTGGATGAACATGTGCATGTGTGTATGTGTGAATGTGTATGTGTGTATGTGTGCATGTGTGCGAGCGAGCGAGCGTGATTATCAATTCATGTGTGCAGTGCCAGATGGAATGGCCTGTGCTGTTGATCTCAGTGTGGGTTTCCTCCTCACAAACCACGTGCAACGTGTCCGCGACTCCCACACACCCTACATTGACCGTTGGTGCAGAAACACGTGTCCCGGCGGCTTGGACGGCTGCCCATCCAAATTCAGTCATTGCCGTTTCAAGAGCGCCTGGCCATCATTCAACCCCGGCTGGAGGTGAGACACAAACCTGGTTGCCCACATGCCCACGTGCTTGCCGCAGTTGCATGCGCTTGCGTAATTGTCGTGTTCTGATCACGCAAACACGCCGTGCTCGGTTGTTGACTTGATAGGATGTGACACTGAATGATCTGGTGCTGAGTGACTCGGAGGACGAAGATAGCGACAACGAAGGTGCGGGAGACGAAAGCAGCGACTCTGACGGCGACGAAGATGACATCGAAGCCCATGATCATGAGGCAGATGATGCAGAGGAAGAGGAGGAGGAAGAAGAAGAAGAACAAATGGGAGAAGAGGAAGAGGAAGAATATGTAGAGGAGGAGGAGGACAGTGGAAAAGAGGACATGGAAGAGGACTGGGAGGCCTATGATGCAGAGGAAGCAGTGGACGAGGACGAAGACCAAGAAGAGGAAGAATGGGATGCCTCTGTTCAGGATTCCGATGGCCTCTCTGACGAGGAAGTTGTCGTGGAAGAAGTGGAGGTGGATGAAGATTTTGAGGCTGCCTCAGATCAGGATGATGTCGAGTACGAGATTGTTGAGGAAGAGGAAACCGATGATGAGCATGCCAGCGCAGCTGGCTCTGACACCGCGTCCACAAGTGGAGTTCGTGCACAGTCAGTGTTGGCCGTGCCTGCCAGTTCTCATGGGAGTGCGGAGAAGCGCCATTCGTCAACCTCCCAGGCCCAGGCATCAGACGCTGACTCTGTTCTGCTGTCCACGCCGACACCCGTGACTGTTGCCCCCGCCGACGCCTCCGCTGCACATGAGCGATCATCGCCGCAGCAAATCGGCGACAAAGAGCTGGCCCAAGAAGGGCACGATGCGGTGGCCCGTGTAAGCGATGATGGTTCCGCCTCAGCTCCCACACGCACCAAGAAGAAGCACAGGAAGAAAAAGCACAAGAAGCAGGACAAGGAACACGGTGCCAGCAATACTAGAGCTGGTGCTGGTGGTGGTAGTGGTGATGATGATAATGATGATGATGTGGGTGTTGCTGAAGCGGCGCAACCAGCACAGAGTTCGCCCGACCAAGCCGGCATAGCGCACAGCGAAGTCGACGTGCAGCAACCTGGCAGTGCAGGCTCCCCGTCAAAGAAGAGAAGAAAGAACAAGGCGAAGCACCGCAGCAAGCGCCGCAAGCTCGTCGACAGCGATAGCGACGACACAGCGCAGGCGGCACAAGAGGCTGGCGAAGATGTCGTGATTGAGGCGGCGGTGGCCCCGGATGCCGATGGGTCTGGAGATGGTGCAGAGGCATCAGAATCCGGCAAGACGGAGAAGGGAAGAAAGAAGACAAGGAAGAAGAGGAAGAACAAGAAGCACAGGAAAGACAAGCCGCTTGCCAGCGATGATGATGTGATGCCTGCGGTGGCGACACCCGATGCAAGCGACTCAGTGCGGGAGCCGATTTTGGATGACCACGAGGAAGTGGAAGAAGAAGGCGCAGTGTCGGAGCGGCAGGTGGCCGTGGCGGCAGCTGGTGAAGCAAGGGATCACGGTGAGGAAGCGACGACGAGCACGAAGAAACGGAAGAAGAGAAAGAAGAAGCACAAACGAAGCAAGAAACGTGTTGCAGGCGGCGATGATGGGCATGGGTTGAGCGCGCAGAAACGGGCCAAGGGTGGCGCGGACTCTGACGCTGAATAGCACTGAGAACAGCGAAGTGGATGTGCCTCCCTTTGGGATTTGCATGTGTGTGTGTGTGTGTGTGTGTGTGTGTGTGTGTGTGCTTGCTGGTGCTGTCGTTTTTGCTTCATCAGTCGTGATGACGGGGTTTAGGTAGCTTGTTGAATTCACCCACCCACATGTAACATGTTGGCTGATATTTGTGGTTGCTGTCAAGACGTGCAATGACGCTTTACGATGTGACATGATGTGACACGCGATTTGATGTGATGTTAAAAGTAAACAGGCAGTGTCATTGAGCAACAGATAAATAGCAGCCGATTGGCAAGACAACTTTCCGAGCAAGGGAAACAGCAGGAAAAGCAAGAAGCATACACAGGGGAATTGGGGGCCAGGCCAAGGATGAGAGAGCACGATGGTGCTCCCTTGAAGAGCACATACACGCACGTGTGACGAATGCATGGGATCAGCAGGTGCAGATTAAATAGAACGCGCGTTGAAGTTTTTGGGCAGGAACTGGTTCTTGGAGGCGTGTGAGCGCGACACTTGGATCTGCTCCAGCAACCTCGTATCCGTGACAGGCCGCCCAGAAATAACTCGGTTGAGAAACACTGTTCCATTGAAGAGAGAGAGAGTGTGTGTGTGTGTGTGTGAGTGTGTGAGTGAGTGTGTGAGTGAGTGTGAGTGTGTGTGTGTGTGTTGTTGTTGTTGTTGTTGTTGTTGTTGTTGTTGTTGTTGTTGTTGTTGTTGTTGTTGTCGTCGTTGTTGTTGAGAAAACATGTTCATGAATTGGGAGTGCAAAGATCGGCACTTCTCGATAACAAAACAAAACCGCGCCCATGCACACAACCCCCCCCCCCACCCCGGAACCAACCCCCAACCGCGCACAACTGCGCACACGAGAACGCACGCACCAAGCCTGCCGCCGACGTAGATGAGGAGAAGACCTGGCGTAACAGCGTGACGGCGCTGAAGCAAACGCTGCTTCTTCCTGTCAACGCAACGCGGAAGTGGTTGGGCGAAGATATGAGACAAAAGAGTATGATGCCTTGCACAGCGAAATTAGTGGGGGTAAACGACAAGCCGTGGAAAGGCAGACCGGATGCCTACACCATGTGTAGTGGAACGCACCCTGACAGGACGTATTTGAAGAAACGCGACACTCCAGTCTTGGTGAACTGGCACGGAAAGCGGTTGAGCCCGACGCTTCGTCTGCGTGCGTGCGTGCGTGCGTGTGTGTGTGTGTGTGTGTGCGTGTGTGTGTGCGTGTGTGTGTGCGTGTGTGCGTGTGTGTGTGTGTGTGTGCGTGTGTGTGTGTGTGTGTGTGTGCGCGCGCGTGCGTGTGCGAGAGGGACAGTAAGAGAGGGAAGGAGCAGGTGCGCATGTGTGCATGTGTGTCATGGAATCACGAGTTGCGTGAAAGTGGGCTGTGTGAGGAGCAAAATACTGTACGTATGCGTCGTACAACATGCAGCACGTGGGGCTAGTTGACGTCAGCACGCATCCAACCCAGGCTTTCAGAAATACCAACCTGTAGAGCTGATTCAGCACAGAGGCAAGGCGCGCTGAAGAATCACCGTTGGGGCCAACAACCCCAACAACCACAACGTCCGTCCTGGGAACCTACATATTCGCACACGCGCACATGTGTTCAGCGTCGTATCAGTGTGTCCAACCCGAAACGCCATGCGCCAAAGGCCAAAGGCCAAACGCCAAACAGTTCACAGAGAGCGACAGATATCCTCTCAATCGCCACCTCATGCACGCAAATGCAGGCACTCGCAAGCTTGCCAAGCGCGTGCAGCACCCCACCTTTGCTAGGTACTGATCAAACACGGCATCGGGAATGTCGGGGACTGAAGACTTGCTGCAGTTGCACACACTGCGAAAACAAGGTCGGTGCAATAAGCGAACACAAAGCAAGAGAGCAAGCAATCAATTATTGGGGCGTGTGACACACACGCACACAAGCACAAGCACAAGAACAAACACAAGCACAAACACACACAAACACAAACACACGCAAACAAAAAACACACAAAACACAAACACACACACACAAACACTAAACACACAAAACACAAACACACACACACACACAAACACGTAAAGAATACACAACAAGCGGGCCAAGACTTGAATGCAATGGCGTGCGCACCCGGAAGAGGCGGAAATGGCGCCGCTGGTGCTTCCGCGTGTGCGCACAGCCATCGCCGTTGGACACGCGACAGCGGAGGAGAGAGGTGCACCAGACACCGAGCTCGAGCGCTTCAGGAGCTGCGGATCAAAGGAGGAGCGTGACGATGACGCCGTGCGGGACTTGTTGAGCTTTCGCCGAAGCTCCAGTGGTGCTGTAGTCGTCAAATGGCAGAGGAGAGCAATCAGCATCAAGGCATGCACACACAATTCGTCAAGCAAGTGCCCGCAGATGGAACGAGACAAACGCAAGCACAAACACGATTTCAGTTGTTGCTTCGCACGTGCTTGCCACATGCAATGACGCGCGCAATGTGCTGAAGCACACGGCAGCCATTTGGACAAACACAAACAAACACACACAACAAACAAACAAACACAGGTGCGAGGGTCGTACGTGTATTTGTGGAAGAGTGCAGGGAAGAAGCGGTTGATTTCGAGCGCCGTGGGCCAGAGGGGCGACCAGTTGTGCTGTACATATCCACCACAGTGGAGGACAGAGTGCGTGGAAGTGCAGCAATGCGCACCTCTGTTGGATCCATGGCATGGACCAGACTCGTCGTGTCTCGCATCTCACCCGTCATGCGCTGTGTGTGTGTGTGTGTGTGTGTGTGTGTGTGTGTGTGTGTGTGTGTGTGTGTGTGTGTGTGTGTGTGTGTAGTGACGGTAGGTACGGTACAAGCCGCTGGCTCCGTAAAGTCATGAGGGTGGGTTCTGCGCTCCACGGCGCTGTCAGGTTAGGATAAACCCTGTGGTACGTCGCGTCGTGTGTGTGTGTGTGTGTGTGTGTGTGTGTGTGTGTGTGTGTGTGTGTGTGTGTGTGTGTGTGTGTGTGATTGCGAGTAGGTCAGCTCAACACTAGTCAACCTCATTGTGTGTTCAATGCCACATGATAGCCGAAGAACACACACATGCACGCGTACAGGAAAACCAGGCAAGGAACATCTCTTCCACCGCATATACACTTGGTGTGTACATGCATGCGGGCACACATGCACACACACGCATCCGTGCGTGGGTAGAACACAGACATGATGTTTTCCAAACGCAAACACAAAGCACACACACGCGTGTACACACTGACCGCAACGGCTGAGACGATGGTTTGCCGCGACACTTTCTCCCCTCTGTCTTGTGCAGACTTGATGTGATTGACGCACGTGCTCAAGTATGCCAGCAACACATCCGCTTTCGTTCGAAGACCTGCAAAGCGCGACAGGTGATGGTGTTACAGCGAAGCGATGAGAGTACATGCCACGCCACTGTCTCCCGCCCCAACACACACGCACGTGCACAGATCAGGCGGCATAGGTGGGAATCACACGCAACATGCACATAACACATTGTATTTCAATCATCCGCACACACATGCACACACATGCATGCACACACATGCACTCACATGCATGCACACACACACAAACGAGCAATGCGAACCTTGGAGAGCTGCGGAACTGACGGTGGGTGCAGTGCGCGCAGCAAACACTTTGGGCAGACTGCAGCCAACATTGACTGTGAGCGACTTCACTTTTGCAGGCTTGCCCCTCATCTCCGCCGGGGCAACCGTGACGTCAGGCGACAGCTCGTTCTTCTGCAGTTCGGGGATGGCACCAAGCGAGGGCCCAACGCGCCCAACGCGCAGACGGGATGCGGCCATGCGACTCAGCACCTGCGACGCGCTACTTCCATCGCTACTGCGACTGATTTTCTTTGAACGCGACGCAGGCGATTTGGAGGAGGTTGTGGACGCCAACGACGACGCACCCTCGCCGTCCCGCCCCTGCCCGTTTCCTGGGGAGACGGCTGCCTGACGAAGGTTTGCCAGCAGGGACTGAATGCGCAATTCAACCGCGCTGACATGCTGCTCGCTGCTACCCCCGCTCGACGTGCGCGCGCCATCGCCATCGTGGCTGTCGCCATCACTCTCCACGTCACTGCGCGCCTCTCGCGACGCGGACGACGCGTGAGCATTGAGTGCTGACTCGACAGTTAGTGCAGCACTGCTTGCGTTTGTAGGTACCTCGCCACCTGTTGCTGTCGATGCTCGTCCACTGCGCTGGGCGGCACTGCTGCCGTCGCCTGCACTGTCTGCAGCACCTGTCGCCCCATTTGCGGCACCGCGCTTCCGCTGATTGGCGGATGCGGCGCGGCTTGAGCCGCTGCGCCCGACGCCCTTCCCCGACGCCGCCGACCCGCCCCGGACACCACGGCCGCTGCCACCACGAGGTGGCTTCTTCCCCTTGCTTCGGCCTGCTGAGGTGGGAGCAGCGTTTGCGTCGACGGCGGTTGTGTCGGCTGTGGTTGTGATGGTTGGCGTTGTTGCTGTCCCCGCAGTAGCGGTGCCGCCGTGGAAGGGGCCACTGGTTCCGTTGCTGCCTGTGCCACCGCGTTTGGAGCCGGGGCCAGCGGCGTCTGCCTCGGTGCCCGTGGGCACAGCGCCTGTCGTCGATGACGTGTCTGTCGCGGAGACGGGGAGCAGCCCAGCCGGCGTGAGCCGCTGCTGGCGGTTGCCTCTGCCCTCCCGCTGCTGCGTGTGCAATGTGGAGGTATCGCCGTCTGGGCAGCGGAGGGTGAGGCTAATGTCATGCTTTGAGTTGATGCGCAGCGTCAGGTGCGGATTGAGCTGCCGGATATGTGTCATGGCATGGCCCCACTTCCATTCCTTCACCAGCCTGCCTTCTTCGTCAAACAGACAACCGCCGTCAACGGATGTGCTCACGTACGGGGTGGTGAGTCCGGCCTTGTAGCACGTGCCCCCGCCGAGCGGCGACAACGACGCTAGCAACTGCCCACTCTCAGCGTCGTCAAACGCCCACAGGTATGTGCCATGCGCGCACAGGCTGGTGCAGATGGCAAGGCGGCCGGATGGGTAGTAAGCAGTGCCTGTGCCGTCATTGAGTGCCACAAACAACCGCCCGCTGCGATAGCGCTCCTCCGCACACACACGCGAGCGCGGGAGGCCATCGCGCTTCTGCCGCGCACGTGTGGACGGCCGGCTCGGGCTGATGGCGGTACTGAGCGCCGTGTCCGTGTCTGCAGTGCTGGCGCTGCTGTCCTCGTCAGCTTTCGTGTTCAATGTTGCTTGAGGCGCGGTGCGCGGCGAAACAGGCGCTCGCCGGAGTGGTGGAAGGTAAGCCGTGCCACCATTGGACGTGGTGACGTCCTTGCCATCGATGCTCGCGCTGATGCCTGTGCCGGTTCCACCGTTGCTGCTACTGCCACCACCGCTGCCGCTGCTGCCGGCGCGTCCACGACGACGCCGCCGTTGTTGTTGTTGCTGTTGCTGCTGTCTGCGAGTGCTGCCCAGGGTTTCGACGTCCTGGTGGTCAGCGGGGGCATCTGGCGCATCAAAGTAGTTTGCACCCATGCGCGAACGGCACAGGCGCACCTGGGCCAGGCCTGCTGCCCACTCCTGCATGGTTTGCCGCTGCGGGTTGAATGCGTTGAGGTCACCAACAACCCAACCCCTGTTCATTGCCATTTCCTCCTTGTAGGAGAAGCGCAACACAGCCTTGCGCTGGAAGTGGGTGGGTGCCGGCTGCTGCGTGTGGTGGTGGTGCAACAGCTGCGGCTGCAGGGCAAATGCGTCTTCGATGGTGAGCGAGTTGCCACTGCGCTGCTGCTCGGCCTGCGCATCTGTCTGCAGCAAAGAGCCGCCGTCCGCGCCATCACCAGGGCGGGCCATGCTACGGCGCGGGCTGGCTGCGCGGGAGGCGTCCTGCTGCTGCACACGCGACACGCGCCGACGCTGGCCCTGCGAACCCGACAAGCGCGCAGAGCCACGCCGCTGTGTTTTGTGCGGACTCGGCGATGGTGATCGCTGGCGATGGTGCTGCTGCTGCTGCTGCTGTTGTTGTTGTTGTTGACGCTGCTGCTGTTGCGGCTGTTTGGAAATGCGCACGGCTGGCGGCAGGCCAGATGTTGGGTGCGTGTAGTGCTGCTGAAGCACAATATCGCTGGCACTGTGTGTGTGTGTGCGTGTGTGAGGCACATCACAGGGGACAGTTGTGGTGGTGGCCAGTGAGCGGTGTGGTGTGGTGATGTGTGGTGCTGTGTGGTGTCGTGGTGTCGTGTGATGTCGTGGCGTTTCGAGGAAGAGGCAGAGTTCAAAGAGCAGGAGCAACAAACATGACAAATTGATGGCAAATAACAATGCAAGCATTTGAACGGCTGGCGAGGCACTCATGCCATCACTGATGTTACATGCACACCTTCGAGTCTGCATATCTGGGCTGTACTCTGTGTTGTGAAAGAGCTCGGCACGTGTTTTTCGATCCGCCCACGCAACAATGGGCGCAGTGAGTGGATGCCCTGCCATGTTGAGATGGTAGCGACAATACGCAAGCAGCAGCAGATGAAGCTGAGCAGACACACAAGACTCCTGGCTTGCACAAGCCAGGCAAGCGATGGAATACGACGTGATACGCAGGGAATAAATATGTAGACGCATACACGCACACGCGCACGCCACACAAACACATGTACACACACGCACACGTACGTACACACACATATGTACGTACACACGCACGTACACAATGCGCACCTGCTTGCTTGCGTGAGAGACGAGGCGAGGCTGTTGTCGACGATGTGGTGGTAGGGGTGTGGCCTTGGGTGTCGCCAGATATTAAAGTCTCAGATGGATGCGCAGTTGATGCAGCTGCTGCGGCTGCTCCAGAATCGCTACGTCGATGCCGCCCACGCTTCTCCTCACCTTCCTCCGCCTCTGCTTCCTGCTGCTGCTGTTGGCCTTGTGTGCGAGTGGAGCGTCGGCGCCTGGGCTGGTTGGCCTGAGACCCCCTTCGACTGGCGGTGGCTGAGCCCGGCTGGCTATCAACTTGCACCTGGGGCACGAACGCCTTCTGTGCTCCAAACTGCTGTTGCTGTTGCTGTTGCTGTTGCTGTTGCTGGGGTTGGGGTTGGGCTGTGCGCTGTTGCTGTTGCGCTGCAACCGACAGGGAGATGCGAGGAGCACGCTGTTTGTCGTCCCTTCCGCGTGTTGGTGGCGGTGATCCGCGCTGGGCTGCCTGGTCCTGAAGAACCGCCTGTAGCCGCCGAGAGCGGCGCCTTGCGTGCGGTGTGTCGGGAAGGGCGATTGAGGCTACGCTTCCACGCGACTTCTTGTTGCTGGTACTGGGGCTGCTTGTGTTGGCGGCGAGAGACGACGCCGATGGCGACGGCGATGGCGATGCTCTGGAGCGGGGGCGTTGCGTGTGCGGCCGGCGCTGGTCTCCGTCAGCAGCAGCTGCGTTGTCTGCGTCTTCGAAATCGCTGTCGTCGTTGTCGTCACCGGCGTGGTTGGCCTTGGCGTGGCGACGCGAGACGCGCTTGCGGTACGCCTTGGTGGGCAGGTGCTGGTCGGTTGGTAGGCGCTCGTAGTTTGTATAGAGGTGGCAGATGTAGGCGCAGGCTGCGCAGGGTGCTGGCGTGTGCTCTGGAAGTTCGAGGGCGAAGAGAGCTGGGCTGGTGCCAACCTTCTCGCAGAAGCAGGTGATGCAGTCGTATGCGCTATTGGGCTGCCCCTGGATGATCAGGATGTGGCGATCGTTGAGGGTGAGCAGAAACGGGCGCTGGTCCGGTGGAAGCTTCTCAGTGTCGGAGAGGTTGAAGGTGGCAAGCTGGGTGTTGTCGCGGCGTGCCTCTGTCTCGGCGGCAAATGCGTCCTCCCCAGTGAGTGCAGAGAGGTAGGCTGGTGCAAGCTGCTCGTTGACCCCCGGGGGTGCAGCGAAACTGCGAATCACAGAGAGCGGTGGTAGAAACGACTCGCTACCGTTGTCACTGGTGCCGGCACCAGCAAGGGCGAGCTCGGCGTCGATGAAGGACCAGACCTCGTAGCTGGCACGCCGCTTCTGGTGGATCTGCTGCGCGCGCTCTGCTGGGGAGGCGGCGGTGTCCTTGTTGTTTGGCTTTGCTCGAAATGCCTTGCCGATGGAGAGGGCAAGCCGCAGGGTCCTGAGCCCTTGCGAGAACTTGCGCTTGGCTGCACCTCCCTGTGCGTGGCAATGCGCAGCGATGCGATGGCCCGGGTCCACACCACACAGCTGGTCAAAGAACACGGGCAGATCGTCCATCAGCCCGTCCGTGGTGGTGCCAAGCGGGCGAGGCGGTGGGCGAGCTGTGTGGTGAGCCTCTCACGATGGTGCAATGCTCGGTGCGATGCTCGACCAAAACCAACCCAAGCCAACAAGCTTGGTGTGGGATACTTGGTTGCGTTGTGATGTGTGTTGTGCTCGTGTGTTCGTGCGTGTTGTGGTTTGTTTGTTGTGCTCGTGTGTGAGATGCTGCGTTGTGTGTTGTGGTTGTTTGGTGTGGATTGTTGCGAATTCGAGCGGCAAGCGAGCGCTGGTGGTGTTGGCCGGTACGGTAAATTTGCCATATCTTCAATTAATTATCACATTCGTTGTCAAGCAGGCGAAGCGGCTGGCAACCAGCAGTGTGTGTGTGTGTGTGTGTGTGTGTGTGTGTGTGTGTGTGTGTGTGTGTGTGTGTGTGTGTGTGTGTGTGTGTGTGTGCTGTGGCAGCTACGACAGGCGTGCGCTGAATGTACAACTGACATGGAAACAACCGGGTCAGGAAGTAGTAGAGTATGTACAAAACAGTGCATACCTCCATGGTGCCATGTTATGCATAGCGCTGCGGTGGCGCTTGCTGGTGTTGCTGGTGTTGCTGCTTGGAGGTTTGTTGCTGTAAGGACCCAAGTAAGGCGCGGCAGTAGTCCTGCACATGCAGCGAGAAATCCTGCGTCTCCAGTTGCTGAATGAGGTCCACCACCGTTCGCTTTGGCAGGTGGAGTCTGTAAATGAGGTCAAAGTTTGAGATGATGCGGGCTGCCTCCGCCGATGCAATGTGGCCCTTGTCATCTTGCTGTGCCAGCATAGCTCGGTTCATGGCATCAAAGCCATGCATCCACTCGCTCAAGTCAGTTGCGCTCCGCACCAGCCTCTGGGGATGCTGCTGTGACACAGGAGGGGACCGCGGTCTGGCTTGGAACGATGGCTGATGCTGCTCTTGTTGGCGATAACTGTGGTTTTGCTGCTGCTGCTGCTGCTGCTGCTGCTGCTGCTGATGTTGCTGTTGCGGCTGCAATTGCAATTGCGTTTGTGAATGATGCTGATGCTCTTCTCGTCGATGGTACTCGGGCTGGTGGTGGGCTTGCTGCTGCTCAGATGGTCGAGCAAGGGTCGGAGATGGGGCTGCAGCGGTAGTGTCGGATGAGCGCGTGTCGACATTCACCGTAGCTGGTGTCGAGGAGATGGGTGGCAATTTGTCGTACTTGGAAAACACTCCGACGCCTCCTGCGAACCCATATGGCCATGGCAGGCGCAGGCTTGGTCGTGAGTCGACAACAAATAGACATTTTCCAAACCACACCAGATTCAGAGCCAAAAACAAACACACGCGCAACACAACTGCAAAAACACACAAACCCACAACACGCACACACACATGCACACAACGTGAGTTGACGACAACAACGACGACAAACCTGCTTGTGGAGCGCGAACGAGAGCCGCAGTAAGCACAGCGTTGCTGTTGTTGTTGCTGCTGCTGCTGTTGTTGGGGGCAGCGGAGACGACGCCTGTTCGCGACAGCATCTTGCGCAGTGGAGATGGGCGCCCTTGATCGTGTTGGTGCTGCTGCTGAAGATTGTGCTGATGATGGTGATGGTTGTGGTTCTGGTGGTGGTGGTGGTGGTGTGTTGCATTTGAGGACTGAAGGAATGGGGTGTACACAGCAGACGTTGCGGGTATGGCCGCCGTTGAGGCCACGTGCGATGTCGCTATATGATGATGCAGTGGTGTTCGCAGCGCGTCCCGTGGCCGGGGTGCCTCGTCCCGCTTCGCAGCGTCGATCGCACCTTGCAGCGCACTGAATAACGCAGACGCACATGCCACAGGGAAGTGATGAGCAACACTGTTCGCCGTGCATGAACGTGCATACGCAAACATGAACCGCAACAACTCACGTCAGTGATATTGTTCCGTTGCGGCGTGTGTCGAGTGACCTGAATACAACACAGAGAGAGAGAGAGCAGCAGCAGCAGCAGCAGCAGTGGCAGTGGCAGTGACAACAGAAACGTGAGTTGCACCTTCAAAGTTGGGCTTTAACAACGCCCGAGGCGAAAAGAGGAGGAAACACTCGTCATCATGCCAACTAAAGACAGACCCCATCCACCAACCAGGTACTTGCTCCCATCTTCACGACCCATTACGGCACACACCCTCCCCCTCCCCCAACCCGCTTTGGGCGCAGCTCCTTCTTATGTGAGCATTCACCATGGTGGCACGCAGACACAGCGGTACGCACTCGAGCCACTGCCGAAAGAGGGGAAGGTTGAGCACGAGCTGCGCTTTTCGCAGGCACTTGATGACGGCCTCGTGCAAGAGATTGCCGTGAAGGTCGCGCTGCGAGTTCTGCAGCAGAGATTCAAACCTGTATGCGCGAGCGTACGTTCATGAGTGTGGGTCACAAGCTGGAGGTGAGGAAGCAAGTGTGTGTGCGTGTGTGCGTTTGTGTGTGCGTGTGTGCGTGTGTGTGTGCGTGTGTGTGTGCGTGTGTGTGTGAACCTGTATGACTCACTGACTCAGCTCAGTGGCTGTGTGATTACGTGAGTGCGTGTGTGTGTGTGTGTGTGTGCGTGTGTGAGTGTGACCGACTGTGATTGTGTGACTGAGTAACAGGATGAACAACGGATGTGAGAAGGAGCCTGTGAAGAGAGAGTGTGTGTGTGTTGATCGGGGGTATGGCAGCGTATGCTTACAGGGCCAGTGCTCTTGGGTTTTCTCTCATGTCTTGCAGGAGACTCTCTGGCACATTGATGGCCGGCCCAGATGAGCGCCGCCCCTGCGATCCAGAGGACGGTCTCCCTCTTGAGGAGGCCTGGTCCAGGCGCGCAAGAGCAGCAAACAGTGTGGCGGTGGTGGCGGTGGTGGCGGTGGAGGTAATGAGGGGAGAAAGCTCTATCGCTTGGGTGCTGCTTCATATACTTGTGCACACACACACACAATCCACACACAGGCACAATCCACACACGCACAAGTACAGCCTAGACATACACACACAACACACAGCCACACACATATGCATCCAAACGAATACAGCTCTCTACCTCAAACGCACAATCCACACACACACACACACACATTCACACACACATTCACACACACACACACATTCACACACAACACACAGACACGCAAATGTCTCTCTCTGTGCAGAAAATACGCACTGTGGACGGTGTTTGATGACGCTGTTGAGACGATGACGACGCAGGCCCATTCCCGCGCAGCTCGATGAGCTTGCCTTACAATGTATACCCAGGTAGTGTTGAAGGTCAAGCAAGGCACAGGTCTTCTTGCCACCAGCAAACAAGTCATGGCACACAAACAACACAAAGAAGCAGTATCCACATACACGCAACATACACACACATGCACACTCACACGCACAAGCACAAGCACACCACACATACATGCACGCACAAACACACACTCACCACCGCGAAGCACGGTGCGAATGGAAGCTTGGCCGTCGTGTCCAAATGGTGCGTCTGCCATGGCGATCGCTGCTCAAACAACCACAACAACCACAACAACCACAACAACCACAACAACCACAACAACCACAACAACCACAACAACCACAACAACCACAACAAGCCAAGCACAAGCCCAGTACAAGCGCCACAAGGAAGCGAGACGAGAGGTTGTGCGTCAGCTCGCCCGTCACAACAGTCCTCAGCGTCGTAGTTGTTGCTGTGGATGCAGGCTGTGATTGTTGGTAGATAACTTCAGCAACATTTCGCTTAGCGACCAACTGCAACTCATCGGCGGTTGGTTTGGCTCTCAACGCACACACAACGCACAAACGTCGTCGAGCACTGGCTGCTGGGAGCGACAGCCACAGCACGGCCACAGCACAGCCACAGCGCAGCCGCAGCCGCCATCAAGCAACGAGATAGGTTGTGGCGGGAAGGAAGCAAGCAAGCAAGTGAAGGAGTGCGCCAGGCCTTCCCCTTTCCTCACAATTATCCGCTCTTGAGGCGGGGGTTCAACCTGCGTTGTTACCTTACCACCACATTGACATTGCGGCATCAACCACCAACAAAACAACACACTCACCTGGAACAACAATGAGCGAGAACACAACAGCAACAGCACAGGAGCCCTCGGCCCAAGCTGAAGCGAACGCCTCCGCAACACCACCGCCAGACACGACAGACAACCAACAAGCACAGCAGGAGCAAGCACAACAGGAGCCGCAGTCCCAGGAAAGCAAAGACAAGGCGCCTGCCGCACGTGCTGACGGAGGCACCGCAAATGCCATGTCCAAGAGCAGCAGTATCAAGGCCTCCAAACGGGCATCGGCTGTACAAAGCAAGGCCGGTACCAGAAAGGCCTCTGCCATCAACACACGTGCGTCTTCTGCGGTCGGTGACAGAGGAGGAAATGAGGACGAGGAATATGAGGAGTATGAAGACGATGAAGAGGAACTTGCTGACGAGGAGGAATCGGACGGTGAGGAGATTGAGGTCCTGGTCGATCCCCAGCCAGACCCTGATCCCATCCCTGCTCCACCGCCAAAGCCAGCAAACCTTCGTGACTTTATGGTACGTTGTGACTGCAGTGGGAAAGTGCATTCATGCCCGCTCATGTACTTGAAGCGCTGGCTCCTGTGCACGCACATATCCATGAAATGACTCTTTCATTCACGTGTGTGCGCGGCCTGAGACTCTGTGGAAGGGAGGCGGGGTTTCATGTATTCTCCACCATGTCGTGTGCAACACACACACACACACACACACATGTGCACATATGCACATCGCACACACACAGACATTCACATACACATCGCACACACACATACACATCGCACACGCACACACACACACACAGACACACACATACACATCACACACACACAAAGACTCTGCCCCAAGCACTCGCCTGCTATCCGTCTGTCCCTGTGCTGTACTTCTAACTCTTCTGCTCCCCGCTTTATTTCTCGTAGGTGAACGAAATCAAGTCGCGGGTACACCTCGAGGGCACGACGGAGAGTGAGTGGAACAACGACATGTCGTTCCAGGCCATCTTCAACTTCTTCACACGGCGCTCCTCCGTCCTGCTGACCGTGTACCAGTCCGAGGGCATGCTGGTTGTCAGCCACTCGCCACCCGCATATCCGGTTGGCCGCCTCATCTACTTTGTTCGCGCCAAGCCCGAGCTCATCTACCCAGACTCGCAGTTTGACGACATTGTGCACACGGGCGTGCTGCAGCAGGACTACCTGGACAGCCTCGTGCGCCTGATGAACGACCTCTTCTCCCCGCTCATGTCACACGCCGCCAAGCAGTGGCCCGACAGCGTACGCAACGAGTTTGCCGCAGGCATGAACCGCTTCATGTCCTCGCTCACAGACGTGGCCAGCAAGTCTGACCACAACACCGTCCTGTATGTGCCCAACGAGGACCTCTCGCGCCCAATGGAGGTGATGCTTGCCGACCGTGACTTGGTGCAACGCCTGGAGACAACCGTCATCCGCTGGACGCGCCAGGTGAAGGATGTGCTCAACACCACGCACGCGGAGCAGGGCGCAGATATTGAGCTGCCCACGGATGAGATTGACTTTTGGCAGCGGCGCTTCCAGGACATGTCTGGCATAAGTGAGCAGCTGGACAAGGAGGGCGTTGCCACCATTCTCAAGATATTGGAGGCAGCCGGCTCCTCGTACCTCAACCAGTTTCAGAGCTGGTCCCAACGCATCAAGGACGGCATGGAAGTGGTGCGTCATTCGTTTGTTCGCATGTTTGTGTGTGTGTGTGTGTGTGTGTGTGTGTGTGTGTGTACGTTTACGTGCGTGTATGGGATCTTAAACTTGTGTCTGTTTGTGTGTCTGTCTATCTCCATCTGTGCATGTCTGCCTTCGTCTGCCTCTGTGTCTGTGTGCGTGTGTGTCTGTGTGTCTGGTTTTGGTTGCGTCTATGGGCGCCCTGAGTACTGTTCAACCACTCACACACACACATACACACACACACATACACACACACACCATCTCCAACCACCACCCAACCCCTTTCTCGCCTTTTTGTTCCTGTAGTCCAAAGCCAACTTCAAGTTTCTCGGGGTGCTGCGTGACCCGTGCACGCGGCTGTACACGTCTAACCTCAACGCCATTGCGGAGAAACTGCCCACCATCATTGACCTGATCCGCCTGATTGAGCTTCACTCGCAGCACTACACCTCGCGTGAGCAGATCACGTCCCTGTTTCAGAAAGTCTCCAACGCCATCATCATGCGCTGCCGCGAGTGCATCTCCCTGGACGAGATCTTCGAGGGTGATGTGGACGACAGCGTGCGCATTGTCACGGACGCCATCAGCTGCTGCGAGGCGTGGAAGAGCATCTACGAGAAGCGCAAGGCCGCCCACCTCCCGCACTCGAGCAAGCCATGGGTGGTGAGCCACTCCAGCGTGTTTGCCCAAATTGACGCCTTTATCCAGCGGTGCAAGGACCTGCTCATCGTCTGCTCGGGCCAGAAGCATTTTGCGCGCAAGAAGGGCGTGGACAAGGTGCCGCTGCCCCACTTTGCCGGCACGCGCGGCCTCGAGGTTGCCCGCGCACTCTCCGGGGTGGAGGCGCGCTTTGAGGAGAGCCTCACGCTGCTGCGTAAGCACGAGGCACACATCCTGGACGTCAAGTCCTCCAAGTACCAGGGGTACTTCAACACCTTCAAGGAGTCTGTCAAGGAGCTCGAGGTGATGGTGCAGAACGCGGTGACCACGGCCTTCCAGCACGTCACCACCGTGGAGAACGGGGTGGAGCTCATCGAAACCTTTGGGCCCCTGGGCCAGCGCGACATTGTCAAGCGCGCGCTGGACAAGTGCACGGCCCACGTGTTCAAGATGTTTGCAGACCAGCTAGAGGACGTCAAGGCGTACTTCAACAACTACCGCCAGGCGCCGCCGCTGGAGCCCGGCATGCCCCCGTACGCCGGCGCCAGCATGTGGGCCACGGGCCTCCTCAACCAGATCACGCATGTGCACGGCGCGCTGGCCAACGCCAAGTACGTGCAGCCGGGCGCGTTTGGGGACGAGGTGCTGCACCAGTACACGCTCCTCGCGGGCGCATTGCGCGACTTTGTCAGCAAGGCGCACTCCACATGGGTGGGCGAGATAAAGACGGACCTGGCTGCCCTGCTCAACAACCCGCTGCTGAAGCGCGACGGCACGCGCACGCTGCTGCTGCTCAACTTTGACAAGGACCTGCTGGTCCTGTTTGCGGAGGTGAAGCACTGGCTCAAACTGGGCCTGGACATCCCCAGCACCGCCATGGAGATGTTCCACAAGAACGAAGAGCTGCGCGCGCTGCGCTGCTTCATCATGCTGGTGGTGCGCGACTACAACCAGATCATCGAGAAGCTCTCCGTGGAGGAGCAGGCCCTCTTCCGTGAGCGCATCCGCTTCCTCGACAGCAAGGTGCAGCACGGGCTCACCAAGCTCACCTGGGCCTCCAAGGGCATCAAGGACTACTACGTCGCCGACTGCCGCATGCACGCCAAGCAGCTCAAGGAGCACGTGGACAAGTACATGCTCACCAACCAGCGCATCGCCCGCCTGTGCGCCTACGCGGAGAAGCAGACCATGGTCAGCATCAGCCTCAAGCGCGTGTACACGGTGACGGAGTTCCACGAGGCGCAGCAGGAGCAGATTGCCGCCGTGCGCAAGCGCTTCCTCGACGTGCACCGCGAGATTGTGCGCAACCTGCAGAAGACGTACGAGGTGTTCAAGAAGGACGGCCACGACGTGCAGCAGCACTGGCGGCGCTACGTGCAGAAGGTGGACCGCATGCTCGAGGAGTCGCTGCGCACAAATGTCAAGCGATCCCTCAACGAGTTTGTGCGCGCCATTGTCGGCGATGGCAAGAGCATCCCCAGCCCCGTGTTCAGGGTCAACGTGGCGCTGGAGGACCGCAACATCGTGCTGCAGCCCACGTACGGCCACCTCTGCGACGTCGCCCTCAGCCTGCACAAGGAGATGGTCGACGCGCTGCTTGGCCTGGACAGGCTCACCACCATCCTGTGCAAGGGCATCCCCGCCAACGCACAGCTGCACTCGCGCACAACGCGCACGCAGGCCTCTCTCGCTGCGACATCCTCCCACGGCAGCGGCGCCGGCAACCGCAGCAACAACGCCCTGCGCAAAGGCGCGGCCAAGACGGGCACGACGTCGTCGCTGGCCGCCGCGTCCACGGCAACCGTGTCCACAACCGCAGCCGCAGCGCGCGACGGGCTGAGCTTCTTCGAGTGCTCGCGTGACGACGCAGACGTGCTGAAGATGCGCCGCTACCTGGAGCAAGGGCTCAAGGACAACGAGCCCAACCTGCGCGACTACGTGGGCGTGTGGCACGAGTCGTACCACGAGATTTGGCAGACGGACATTGAGCGCTTCCTGCAGCGGTACGCGCAGATGAACCCGCCGCTGGCCCAGTTTGATGGCGACATTGCCCGCTATGCAGAGGTGGCCAACAACGTGCAGAAGGAGGAGACGTTCACGCCGATCAACTTTGTGCAGCTGGACTGCACCATGCTCAAGTACAGCCTGCTTGAGCTGTGCAACCAGTGGCAGGAGCAGCTCACGGAGCTGCTTCACCGCCGGGCCAAGGGCGACCTGGCGCGCGTGCGCGAGTACCTGCAGACGCAGTCGGAGCTGCTGTCGCGCGTGCCGGAGGGCCTGAGCGAGGTCATCTCGGCCGTGGAGAACCTCAACGCAGCCAAGGCGCAGGCGCCGCGCGTGGAGGCCAAGTTTGGCCCGCTGCAGGAGGAGTTTGAGATTCTGGAGAAGTACGAGGTGGAGCTGAGCGACGAGGTGAGCGCGCAGCTGGACAGCCTGCCTGCGCAGTGGAACAAGTTCAAGCTCGCCCTGGACCAGGCCGACGACATCCTGGCCGACGCCAAGGCCAAGTGCAAGACGGACCTGCTGGCGGACATGGACGACCTCTCGCGCAGCGTGACGGAGGTGCGGGCGACGTTTGTGACCACGGGGCCCTTTGCGGCAACCATCACCCCGGACGAGGCGCTGCAGGCGATTGAGGAGTTTAGGCACAAGCTGGAGAACATCCGCTCGTCCGAGGAGTCGCTCAAGGCCGGCCTGAAGGTGTTTGGCATCAGCCACGAGCCGTTCAAGGAGGTGGCGGACACGCACCGCGACCTGGACCAGCTCACGCAGCTGTGGACCCTGGCCAAGGAATGGGACGACCGCTACAACGAGTGGAAGCAGACGCAGTTTGCGGACGTGGACACGGACGCCATGGAGCAGCAGGCCGTGCAGTACAACAAGAAGTTTGTGAAACTCGCGCGCGAGGTGAAGGACAAGGACTGGGACATGGTGCAGACGTACCGGCGGCGCGTGGAGCAGTTCAAGCGAACCATGCCGCTGATCCAGGACCTGAAGAACCCGGCGCTGCGGCAGCGCCACTGGCACGAGCTGCAGGAGCACGTGGGCAGCACCTTTGATCACACGTCGGCGGAGTTCACGCTGGGCACCATGATTGACCTGGGCTTTGACCGCTTTGTGGAGGAGGTCAACGCCATCTCCGGCGCCGCCAGCAAGGAGCTGTCAATTGAGCAGGGCATTGACGAGATTGCAGAGGTGTGGGGTTCCACGTCGCTGGAAATTGGGGCGTACAAGGACCGCGGGCACTACACGCTCAAGGGCACCGACGAGATCTACCAGCTGCTGGAGGACCACCAGGTGACGCTGTCCACAATGAAGGCGTCGCGCTTTGTCAAGGCGTTTGAGAGCGACGTGGACTTTTGGGAGCGCACGCTGTCCATGGTGCTGGAGGTGATTGAGGTTCTGCTGACGGTGCAGCGGCAGTGGATGTACCTGGAGAACATCTTCACGGGCGAGGACATTCGCCGCCAGCTGCCCATTGAGACTAACAAGTTTGACGCCATCGACGACCAGTTTCTGAAGATTGGCCAGCGCTTGCACGAGGACCCCAACGCGCAGCGCGGCACGCACGCCAAGGGCCTCCTGCAGCAGCTCAACGACATGAACTTGGTGCTGGAGCAGATCCAAAAGTCGCTGGACGAGTACCTGGAGACGAAGCGGCAGTACTTCCCGCGCTTCTACTTTGTGTCCAACGACGACCTGCTGGAGATTCTCGGGCAGTCCAAGAACCCCAAGGCCGTGCAGCCGCACCTGCTCAAGTGCTTTGACAGCATCAAGGCGCTCGAGCTCAACACGCCCCCCGGCCGCAAGGTCACGCAGGCGCTGGGCATGCACTCCCCCGACGGCGAGTATGTGCCGTTCAAGGTTCCCGTGGCGCTCGATGGCCCCGTCGAGTCGTGGCTGCTGAAGGTGGAAGGCGAGATGCGGCACAGCCTCAAGGCCCTGCTGCAGGACTCCATCGTGGCCCACAAGAAGCAGAAGCGCGACAAGTGGCTGCGCGAGTGGGCGGGCCAGCTTGTGCTCACCGTGAGCCAGCTGGCGTGGACCAGCCAGTGTGTGGCAGCCATGTCGGACGCCAAGGGCGGCCCGAAGAAGGGCCTGAAGGTGCTCAAGAAGAAGTGGGTGTCGCTGCTGAACAAGCTCACGGAGGCTGTGCGCAGCGTGAAGAACAAGACGCAGCGCAAGAAGCTGGTGGCGCTGATCACCATCGAGGTGCACTCGCGTGATGTGATTGACAGGCTGACCAAAGTACCCAACATCAACCACAACGCCTTTGAGTGGCTCATGCAGCTGCGCTTTTACTGGGAGCAGTCCCAGCAGCAGCAGCAGCAGCAGCAACAACAACAGCAGGCGCAGGGCTCGCAGCAGGATGGCCAGGGCCAGGGCGGCAAGGAGGATGTCGGTGTTGACAAGGCTGTTGCCGCTACTGTTGTGGGCAAAGGTGTTGGTGGCATTGGTGGCACCAGCGGCTCGGATGCAGCCACTGTAGGCGAGTGCGTGATTCGGCAGACAAATACGCGCTTCACCTATGGCTACGAGTATCTGGGCAACTCTGGGCGTCTTGTCATCACGCCGCTGACAGACCGCTGCTACATGACGCTGACAACGGCGCTGCATCTCAAGCGCGGTGGCAGCCCCAAGGGGCCAGCAGGTACCGGCAAGACAGAGACGTGCAAAGATCTTGGCAAAGCCCTCGGTGACTACGTCATCATCGTCAACGTAAGTGTGCTATGTTTGTTTATTTGTTTGTTTGTTTGTTTTGTTTGGTTGTTTGTTTTGTTTTGTTTGTTTGTTTGTTTATTTGTTTGTTTGTTTGTTTGTTTGTTTGTTTATTTGTTTGTTTGTTTGTTTGTTTATTTGTTTGTTTGTTTGTTTGTGTCTGCCTGTCTGTGTGCCCATGGGTATTTAATGTTGCGGTTTGCACTGCTTTTATGGTGCGGTTTGCTCATGTCATGGAGGTGAATGACACATGACTCACACTCGTACCATCTTCTTCATCGCCTTGTGTTGTGTCGTTGCAGTGTGAGTACTTGTGCTCTTCGAGGCCCACGTGGCAGTGCACGTGGTGGCGTGCGAATAGAAGCGTGTGCCTTTTTCTGTTCTCGCGCTCGTCCTCTGCTACTGTTCCTCACCTCACACTTCCACACGCACTTATTTAATTGAAGACACTCTCCCGCTCACTTCACACTCACACTCACTCACTCACTCACTCTTATTACTCGCTCACTTCACACACATATACACACACACTCTCTCTCTCTCTCTCGCACTTCACACTCACTCACTCTTACTCACTCTTACTCACTCACAATCACTCTTACTCACTCACTCACAATCACTCACAATCACACACGCCGTGCGCAGGCTCTGATGGCATGGACTACAAGAGCCTTGGCGGGATGTTCTCGGGTCTGGCGCAGACAGGCGCGTGGGGCTGCTTTGACGAGTTCAACCGCATCAACATCGAAGTGCTGTCTGTAGTGGCACAGCAGATTCTGTCCATCCTGCAGGCGCAGATCCCGCTGTCACCGGACAACCCGCAGCGCCGCTTCATCTTTGAAGGCACGGAGATCAACCTGCGGTGGTCCTGCGGCGTCTTCATCACCATGAACCCCGGCTACGCCGGGCGCACGGAGCTGCCAGACAACCTCAAGTCCATGTTCCGGCCCATCTCCATGATGAAGCCGGACACGGGCCTGATTGCAGAAATTATCCTCTTTGGGCAGGGCTTTAGCAACACGCGCGTGCTGGCCAAGAAGGCAGACACGCTGTACAAGCTGGCGGTGCAGCAGCTGAGCAAGCAGGACCACTATGACTTTGGGCTGCGCGCGCTCGTGTCGACGCTGCTGTACGCCGGTCGCAAGCGCCAGGCCATGCCGGACATTGCCCACGAGGAGGTCCTGCTCATGGCAATGAAGGACATGAACGTGGCCAAGATGACCAACACGGATCTGCCGCTGCTGCAGGGCATGATGGCCGATCTGTTCCCCGGCGTGGAGACGCACGAGGAGGACTACGGCAAGTTCAAGGAGGCCATTGTGCAGGACCTCAAGGCAAACGGGTACCAGACAACAGACTGGATGGTGACCAAGGTCATCCAGCTGTACGAGACGAAGAACTCGCGCCACGCCGTCATGATCGTTGGCCACACGGGCAGCGGCAAGAGCGTGGCCTGGCGCACGCTGCAGCGCGCCATGTCGCAGTGTAAGAAGGACAACGTGCCCGGGTTTGAGGTGGTGCGCGACTACCCGCTCAACCCAAAGGCGCTGTCCCTGGCAGAGCTCTATGGCGAGTTCAACATCGCCACCAACGAGTGGGCGGACGGCGTGCTGTCTTCGGTCATGCGCACAACGTGCTCGGACGACCGCTCGGACCAGAAGTGGATTGTCTTCGACGGCCCCGTCGACACGTTGTGGATTGAGAGCATGAACTCAGTCATGGACGACAACAAGATCCTCACGCTCATCAACGGCGAGCGCATCTCCATGCCGTCGCAGGTTTCCTTGCTGTTTGAGGTGGAGGACCTTGCCGTGGCCTCCCCAGCTACCGTGTCCCGCTGCGGCATGGTGTACCACGACACGCGTGACCTTGGCTGGCAGCCGTTTGTTGCGTCGTGGCTGGACGCCTTCCCCGACAAGGGGCTCGTCCCCGTCCTGCGTGACCTCTTTGACAAGTTTGTGGACAAGATGCTCACGTTTGTGGACGCGCAGTGCGTGGAGCTCGTGCCAACATCGCAGCTGAACCGCGTCAAGTCTCTGTGCTGCCTGCTCTCCGCGCTGCTCACCCCGGGCAACGGGGTACAGCCAACCGACGCCGGCGCAGGCGGCGTCGGCACCAAGGCCATGGAGCAGTCGCAGGAGCGCGAGCGCATTGTCGGGCAGTGGTTCCTCTTCAGCCTGGTGTGGTCCGTGTGTGCGGGCGTGAACGAGCAAGGGCGCAAGCTGGTGGACAACTACCTGCGCGAGCTGGAGGGCCAGTTCCCGAGCAGGGACACGGTGTACGAGTACTTTGTTGACGTGAAGAACGGCTCGTGGGCGCACTGGGACACGGAGCTGCGGTCCAACTGGCGCTACAGCCCCGACACGCCCTTCCACCGCATCCACGTGCCGACGGTGGACACGGTGCGGTACCAGTACCTGGTGCGCACGCTCATCGACGCGAAGCAGCCGACGCTGATGGTGGGCCCCGTGGGCACGGGCAAGACCTCGGTTGTGGAGATGGTTATGCGCAAGCTGGACCCGGCCACGTTCAACCTCCTCACCATCAACATGTCCTCCAAGACGTCGAGCAATAACGTGCAGGAGATTATCGAGGGGCAGGTGGAGAAGCGCACCAAGGGCGTGTTTGTGCCGCTCGGCGGCAAGCAGCTGCTCACCTTCCTGGATGACCTCAACATGCCGGCCAAGGACACGTTTGGGTCGCAGCCGCCGCTGGAGCTGCTCCGGCAGTGGATGGAGTACGGCTTTGTGTACGACCGGGAGAAGCAGGTCATCAAGCACATCCGCGACATGCGCATTGTGGCGGCCATGGGTCCTCCTGGTGGCGGCCGCTCCATCATCTCGCGGCGCCTGCAGGCGCGGTTCAACCTGCTCAACATGACCTTCCCCACAGACTCGCAGATCAAGCGCATCTTCGGTACCATGATCAACCTCAAGCTGCAGGACTTTGATGAGGGGTGCAAGCCCGTGGGCAACATGGTCACGGAGGCCACCATCCACGTGTACAACTACATGTCCACGCGCATGCTGCCCACGCCCACGAAGATCCACTACCTCTTCAACCTGCGCGACATCTCCAAGGTCTTCCAGGGCATGCTGCGCGCGCACAAGGACTTCCACGACACCAAGGACGCCATCACGCGCCTGTGGGTGCACGAGTGCTTCCGCGTCTTCTGCGACCGCCTTGTCACGGAGCGCGACCAGGTGGAGTTCACCAAGCTGGTGGAGGAGAAGCTGCACGAGGTGTTTGACGTGTCGCTGTCCACGCTGTGCCCTGGGCGCGAGGTGCCCGTGTTTGCGGACTTCATGCGCGAGGGCCAGGACCCCGTGTACGAGGACGTGCGCGAGCACGACAAACTGAAGACGGTGCTGGAGGAGAAGCTGGAGGACTACAACGCCTCCGGGCACGTGCCCATGGACCTGGTGCTGTTCCGCGACGCGGTGCAGCACGTGGCGCGCATTGTGCGCGTCATTCGCATGCAGCGCGGCAACATGATGCTGATTGGCGTTGGCGGCAGCGGGCGGCAGTCGCTCACCCGGCTGGCGGCGTTTGTGCTGGAGCACAAGACGTTCCAGATTGAGGTGACGCGCCAGTACCGCATGACAGAGTTCAGGGAGGACCTCAAGGCGCTGTACCGCCAGGCCGGCGTGGAGAACAAGCCCACCACGTTCTTGTTTGTGGACACGCAGATTGTGCTGGAGGACTTTTTGGAGGACATCAACAACATCCTCAGCTCGGGCGAGGTGCCAAACCTGTTCCCGGCGGAGGAGATGGAGGAGGTGTTCTCCGATCTTCGGCCAGAGGCGAAGAAGGCCGCTGTCGAGGACACGCCCTCGTCCCTCACCAAGTTCTTCATCGAGCGCGTACGCAACAACCTGCACGTTGTGCTGTGCATGAGCCCCGTCGGCGAGGCCTTCCGCAACCGGCTGCGCATGTACCCTGGCCTGGTCAACTGCACGACCATCGACTACTTCTCCGCGTGGCCGCAGGACGCGCTGCTTGCCGTCGCGGACCGGTTCATGTCGGACGTGGACCTGACCAAGGGCATGTCTGCGGCCGTGCTGGGTGGCAATGCCGGCGGCGGCGACGGCGACGATGCGGCCGACAGCGTTGGTGGCGGGCTGCCGGGCCACGGCTCCGATGCCGGCGACGCAAAGGACGACGACGCCAGCCTGAAAAAGGGCAGCCACTGGGCGGAGCGGCTGCGGTCGGCGGTGCTGTCGACGTTTGCCGTGATCCAGCAGTCCGTGCTCACGGCGTCGCAGCAGATGCTGGACGAGGTCAAGCGGCACAACTACGTGACCCCGACCAACTACCTGGAGCTCGTGACGGGCTACAGGCTTCTGCTGGCTGAGAAGCGCAAGGAGCTTGGCGACGCCGCGGACAAGCTGATCAACGGCCTGGACAAGATTGACGAGACGCGGGAGAAGGTGGAGGTGATGAGCGTGGAGCTGGAGGAGACGAAGAAGCAGGTGGCGCAGTTCCAGCGCGAGTGCGATGACTACCTGGTCATCATCGTGCAGCAGAAGCGCGACGCGGACGACCAACAGAAGGCCGTGAGCGCGCGCTCGGAGAAGATTGGCATTGAGGCGCAGGAGTGCGAGAAGCTTGCGGCGGACGCCGAGGCAGACCTGAAGGAGGCCCTGCCGGCGCTGCAGGCGGCCATGGACGCGCTCAAGTCGCTGAACAAGAACGACATCAGCGAGATCAAGGCGTACACCAAGCCGCCAGACCTGGTTGCCATGGTCATGGAGGCGGTGATGGTGCTGCGCAAGTCCAAGCCGGAGTGGTCGGAGGCGAAGCGGCAACTGGCCGACCCCAACTTCATCAAGCAGCTGGTGGAGTTTGACAAGGACAACATGTCGGACAAGGTGTTGCGGAAGATCCACAGCTACGTGACGCGCCCGGAGTTTGACCCGGACCAGGTTGGGCGCGTGTCCAACGCGGCAAAGTCGCTGTGCATGTGGGTGCGGGCCATGGACGTGTACGGGCGCATCTTCAAGGTGGTGGAGCCCAAGCGGCTCGCGCTGAAGAAGACACAGGACGCGCTTGCCGCCAAGCAAAAGTCGCTTGCCGATGCGCAGCGCAAACTGAAGGAGGTCACGGAGAAGGTGGAGGAGCTTCAGCGCAACTACGAGGCCAAGCTCAAGCAGCAGCAGGAGCTGGCGGAGAAGAGCCGCGTGACGGCGCTCAAGCTGGACCGCGCGGCCAAGCTGGTGACGGGCTTGGCCGGCGAGCGCTCGCGCTGGGAGCAGAGCGTGGCGGAGCTGCGCGTGAGCATGGGCTACCTCGTTGGCGACTGCCTGCTCGCCGCGGGCTTCCTGTCGTACCTGGGACCGTTCACCTCCACGTACCGAGACAGCGTGGTGCAGCGGTGGCTGCGCCACGTGCGCAGCTGCGAGATCCCGTGCGACCCCAACTTTGACATGGCGCGGTTCCTGGCCAAGCCCACGGACGTGCGCTTCTGGAACATCCAGGGCCTGCCCTCGGACCGCTTTTCCACGGAGAACGGCGTGATTGTGACGCGCGGGCGGCGCTGGCCGCTGATGATTGACCCGCAGGGCCAGGCCATCAAGTGGATCAAGAACATGGAGCGCGAGCACGGGCTGAAGGTGGTGGACTTGCAGATGCCGGACTACATCCGCACGCTTGAGAACGCCATCCAGTTTGGCACGCCCGTGCTGATGCAGAACGTCGGGGAGGAGCTGGATCCCTCACTTGGGCCAATCCTGAACAAGGCGTTCACCAAGGTGGGCGGGCGCCTCATGCTGCGGCTCGGTGACAAGGAGATTGAGTACAATCCGGACTTCCGCTTCTACATCACGACCAAGATGGCCAACCCGCACTACACGCCGGAGACGTCCACAAAGACGACCATTGTCAACTTTGCCGTGGTTGAGGAGGGTTTGGAGGCGCAGCTGCTGGGCATCGTGGTGAGCAAGGAGCGGCCGGAGCTTGAGGAGCAGAAGAACGAGCTGGTGACGAAGATTGCGTCTGGCAAGAAGAAGCTGGTGGAGCTGGAGGACCGCATCCTGCACCTGCTGAGCACGGCCAAGGGCTCGCTGCTTGACGACGAGGAGCTCGTCAACACGCTCAACTCGTCCAAGGTGACCTCTGTGGAGGTGGGCGAGCAGCTGGTGGTGGCGGAGCGCACGGAGGCGGAGATTGACGAGGCGCGCGAGGGCTACCGCGCCTGCGCGGAGCGGGCGTCCATCCTGTTCTTTGTGATGAACGACATTGCGTCCATCGACCCCATGTACCAGTTCTCGCTCGCGGCATACATCAACCTGTTTGTGAAGAGCATTGACAGCAGCTCCAAGGCGGCCGGCTTGGAGCAGCGCATCGAGAGCATCAACGACTACCACACGTACGCCGTGTACCGGTACACGTGCCGCGGGCTGTTTGAGAAGCACAAGCTGCTCTTTGCCTTCCACATGAACTCGAAGATTCTGGAGCGCGCCAACAAGATCCAGATGAACGAGTACAACTTCTTCCTGCGCGGCGGGCAGGTGCTGGACCGCGATGCGCAGATGCCAAACCCGGCGCCGTCGTGGATCAGCTCCGAGGCGTGGGACAACATCACGGAGATGGAGCGCCTGCTGCCCAAGTTCACGGGGCTGGCCGCCTCCTTTGAGCAGATGCTTCGGGACTGGCACACGTGGTACGTGTCACCCGAACCGGAGGCCGCCACCCTGCCTGGCGAGTGGGAGAACGCGTGCAACGAGCTGCAGCGCATGGCAATTGTGCGCTCGCTGCGGCCGGACCGCGTGTCTGTGGTGGCGACCAACTTTATTGTGAACAACCTCGGGCAGCGGTTTGTGGAGCCGCCGCCGCTGGACATGCGTGCGGTGCTGTCGGACTCGCGGCCACAGACGCCGCTCATCTTCGTGCTCTCCGTGGGCGTGGATCCGACGAAGCAGCTGATGGACCTGGCGGACCGGTGCAACATGACGGAGCGCTTCCACACGCTGTCGCTCGGGCAGGGGCAGGCGCCCATCGCTGAGCGGCTGCTGCGGGAGGGCACGAAGCACGGGCACTGGGTGTTCCTGGCCAACTGCCATCTCTCGCTGAGCTGGATGCCGTCGCTGAGCAAGATTGTGGAGATGCTGGAGGTGAACAAGCCGCACCCGGACTTCCGGCTGTGGCTCAGCTCCAAGCCCAACCCGCAGTTCCCCATCTCCATCCTGCAGGCCGGCATCAAGATGACGACGGAGCCGCCCAAGGGCATCAAGGCCAACATGAAGCGCCTGTACACGACGCTGACGGAGGACCAGTTTGAGCGCGTGGGTGCGGTGACCAAGTACAAGAAGCTCATGTTCTGCCTGACCTTTTTCCACAGCGTGCTGCTGGAGCGGCGCAAGTTCCAGATGCTTGGATGGAACGTGCAGTACCCCTTCAACGACTCCGACTACGAGGTGTCTGAGAACCTGCTCGGCCTGTTCCTGGACGAGTACCAGGAGACGCCGTGGGATGCGCTCAAGTACCTGATTGCCGGCATCAACTACGGCGGGCACGTGACGGACGACTGGGATCGCCGGCTGCTACTCACCTACATCAACGAGCTCTTCTGCGAGGACGCGCTGAACGTGGAGCACTTCCGCGTGTCGTCGTCCGACCTGTTCTATGTGCCCACCGACGGCAGCCTGCAGTCGTACAAGGACTACGTTGCGTCACTGCCCAACTCGGACCCGCCGTCCGCCTTTGGGCAGAACGCCAACGCGGACATTTCCAGCATGATTCGGGAGGCGCGCACGCTGTTGGACACGCTGGTGGCGCTGCAGCCCGCGGTGACGACGGAGAAGGGCGGCAGCCGGGAGGACGTGGTGCTTGAGCTGGCGCAGGACATGCTTGAGCGGCTGCCGGAGAAGATTGACTACGACGCGACCGCCAAGCTGCTGGCTGTGGAGCCCAACCCGCTCAACGTGGTGCTGCTGCAGGAGATTGCGCGGTACAACGCGCTGCTGTCGCTGATGGAGCGGCACCTGATTGCGCTGCGCAAGGGCATCCAGGGCCTGGTGGTGATGAGCTCCGATCTGGAGGAGATTCTCACGTTCATCTTCAACGGGCAGGTGCCGCCGGTGTGGAAGAAGACGTATCCGTCGCAGAAGCCGCTGGCCGGGTGGATGCGCGACCTCATCCAGCGCGTGGACTTTTTCCGGCAGTGGGCGGTCACGGGGCGACAGCCGCTCATCTACTGGATGTCTGCGTTCACGTTCCCCACGGGCTTCCTGACGGCTGTGCTGCAGAACGCCGCGCGCAACAACGCCGTGTCCGTTGACACGCTCTCGTGGGAGTTCCCTGTGATGACGCTGGATGATGTGAACATTGTGGAGCAGCCCAAGGATGGCGTGTACATCAAGGGCCTGTTCCTGGAAGGTGCAGGGTGGGACAAGAAGCGCGCGTGCCTGGAGGAGGCTGCGCCGATGCAGCTGGTGTGCTCCATGCCCACCATCCACTTCAAGCCTGTGGAGAAGAAGGCCACAAAGAAGAACGTGTATGCGTGTCCTTGCTACTACTACCCGAACCGTGCCGGTGAGGGCGGCGCCTCTGCATGGTCGTTTGTGATTGCTGTGGACCTCAAATCCGGCGACAGGTCGGCTGAGCACTGGATCAAGCGCGGCACCGCTCTTCTCATGAGCCTCGAAAACTAGTGCTTGGGTGTGTGTGTGTGTGTGTGTGTGTGTGTGTGTGTGTGCGTGTGTGCGTGTGTGCGTGAGAGACAGTGATATGCGCAGAGAGTGTGTGAGAGACATTGTGGCCGGTTGGTTATCACAGCAAAGAACGGTGTTGGTGGCTTGTTGGCTTTGGTTGGTTGAGTGATTTCTTCCCCCGTTTTTCCTTCTGTCTTGTAGTCAATGACATGCTTCTATTGTGTGTGTGTGTGTGTGTTTTGTGCCCGTGTCTATGTCTATGCGTCTGTTTCTTGTCTTGCTTGGCCGTTTGTAACAACCTTTCTCATCATTGAAATGAAATAACACCTGACACAACAAAGCAAAGCAGCGAGTTGCTGTGTTGTCGAAGAACTGAATGAATGATTTGATCATCACGTCTGCCAAAAAAAACCGCAAACACATGCACTAAACAGTTGAGACGTTCTAATGCTTGGCAGCCTTTCTTGGAGGTTCTCTGCTGGGCATCTGTAGCAATGGCTGCAAGATGTGTTGTTGTTGTTGTTGTTGTTGTTGTTGTTGTTGTTGTTGTTGTTGTTGTTGTTGTTGTTGTTGTTGTTGTTGTTGTTGTTGTTGTTGTTGTTGTTGTTGTTGTTGTTGTTGTTGTTGTTGTTGTTGTTGTTGTTGTTGTTGTTGTTGTTGTTGTTGCTGCTGCTGCTGCTGATGATGATGATGATGATGGGTGTGTGACGAGTCGCTTTGCCGGGCAGATGCAACAAGGCTATGGGCGGGAGCGGGATTCAGGTCATGCCCAAGACCAGGCTTCAGGTCTTTAAAGTACTTCGCCCAGACACGCGTGAAGGAGGAATACACAATTGGTTTCAAGTCCTCTCGCCCAATCTCGCGCGCCAGCATCGGAAACGCCACCTTATATTGCTCATACACTGATTTCTTCGTCATTGTTGACGGCAGCATGAGCAGCGAGCGTCCAACGCTCTGCCCAGACTGCACCGCTGTGCTCAAAGGACCAGAAGTATGCGCCCCCCTGCCGGCGGTGTTGGTGGGAGGCATGCTAGCATTGCAGGCCAATTCTCTCGTGTTGCCAGCCATTCCTTCGGTGTTGGTGTCACGTGCTGCTGCAATTTGGTGCTCTGCCTGCAGACGCTTGAGAAAGCGAGAGATGATGTCTGTGTGGGGGCGACAGCTACCTCTGGTCTTCCCGCGCTGCGAATCCGTGAACGGGAACGCGTTGCTGCCCGTGACAGACGTGAGGTGTCGGCCAAGCGTGTGCGGAGACAACTGCACAATGGCTGCAAACGCACGCTTGCACACCTGCTGGCCGCGGATCGTGTATGCAATCGAGGACCGGCCCACCCGCGACGCAGGCCCACCCGGCGCCAGCGCCACCTGTTGCTGATGATGGTGTTTGTGCTGTGGCGATGGCTGGGGTGGCAACTGGTGTGCTTGTGGTCGTTGTTCTGCTCGCTGTTGCTGCTGCCCCCCTCCTGTCGAGTGGTGCGACAGCGGCAAGGCCTGTGCCGGTGCGTGTGGGCGACGCCGCACTGGAGGAGACAGCTTGGTGACAGTGAGCGGGGCCTTGGGAGTTGCGCGTGGCAAAAGCACGGTTGATGTGAGAAGCGGTTGCCCCAACACCTCTTCTGGATCAGCGATGCGGGTGCTGCTTTGGGCTGTGGGCACAGCAGGGGCGTGCGCAGCACCTTCCGCTAGCGTGCAAGCGGGCTGTTGAGGTAGTGAAGACGGAAGGAGGGGGCTTTCTTGTGTGGTCCGAGGCGGCAGCAGCTCAGATGTAGCACGGTGGAGTGGAGCTGTTGTGCTGGGTTGAGCGGAGTTGGAGCTTGCAATGGAGGTGGCGCAGGACGTGCTTGCTGCTGTCGTTGTCGTTGTTGCTGTTGTTGCTGCCGTCAGTGCTGCTGTTGTTGCTGTCACCACTGTTGGTGATGTAGTTGTTGTGATGGTTGCTGTTATTCCTGATGTGGCGTCATCGCCGCTGGACGCGCCATGAAGTGTGGCATCTGACGTTGGACAGCTCGCCAAGACAAAGAATGCTGCGCGTGCAAAATTGATTCTGGTCTCCTTTGTCTGCGTTCGGAATGAAGTGGCTATATCCAAGGCGTTGGGTACTCGCTGCACACAACGACATTTGCATTCATACTTGCGCATCCAGGCAGCAGCCTGGGATCGCGGCGAAGACGCGCCACTCGTGTCCTCCTCACCGTCATCGTCCCCATCGCCGTCATCGTCGCCGTTGCCATTCCCTTCAACAGGCTCAGCAAGCTGAGTGGCAGCAGTGCTGTGTCTGGAATGGTGAGGGTCGCCTTGAAAAGCTTGCTGCGTCCCAGACCCGGCCCTCGACACGCTGTCGGTGTCGCTGCCGTTGTGTGCACTGTGTTCCTGCACAGACGGCAGCTGTGCCTGTGAGCTGGCGTGCTCCATCGTGCAACAGCGACCTGGGTGTTGCCTGTGGGAGGATGTCAGCAAGCCAACACAGGAATGTGTCGCTTGCTTGCTTGTCTGGCTGTCTTTTCGGGCGTGGGTGGGGGGGGGGTGTTGTTGAT
>NW_004754929.1:1158430-1170930 GCF_000188695.1 Salpingoeca rosetta | reverse complement strand
GGTTGAGGCGGACCGTGAGAGAGATGACGATGGGCCCCTGCTGCGGCGGCGGCTGCTGTTGCTGCTGTTCATCGTCTTCGCTTGTGCCGCTGTTCACTGGCGCCGCGGGTGCTGCTTGTATGGGTGAGTTGGCGCCAAATCCACCACATTTCGTTCCTGCACAAGCCGCTGCCAGCGCCTGCACACCTTCGCTGTGGGTGGCGTTGTGCAAGCTGGTGGCGTTGACGGCCAAGATCTCGTGGCCGACCTCGAGTCCCGCCTTGCAGGCTGCGCCGCCTTTCTCCACACTGGACACGACGATGGGGATGCCATGTTCTCGCCCACCCCGGACCGAAAAATCCAAACCCTGCCCATATTCACCTTGACTTTCGTCCCTCCTGGCATTGGCATGCGGCGCGCCTTCCTCATCATCATCACCAACAAGGTGTTTCTTTGTTGCCCCTGCTGCAAGAATGACATCAATCGTGCGCGTGCGCAATGATGGGCCCAGCCCACGTTCCGAGCTCAGCAGTCCTCGTGCCCCAATGTGCGCCATGGCAGGGTGTGGATGTTGCTCGTTGTCCTGCTGCGCTGCGACGAGGATTGAGGATCGAGCACACCACTACCCACACGCGACCCTGGTTTTTGCGCCACTTCCCACAGCTTTCGTGCTGCCGTTCGCCACCCAAGTGGTGTTTGGGCGTCGCGTATGCACCGTTGACGAAAAATTGCGGAAGATTTGCCGATTACTTTCGCCTTGGCATGCATGACGTGCAAGGTCACCCATCGTTGCCACCACGGAAGGACTTGTGTTGCCAACCAGTGAGCAGAGGAGGGCATGCATGTCACCATGCTTTTCCTTTGTCGCTGCAGCGAGACAGCCGCACTTCACCCGCGACCCTTTTGGTTTCATCTTCAACCACAAAAGCAAGACACACACCATCCATCAATATCGCCTCCTTCGACCGCCTCCTGCTGCGACCTCTCTGAAGCGCACACCAGCAAAGCACGCAAAAGGGCGCTGGACTACACATACACCTGAACATCAGTGTGTGTGGCTCTGCGTGTAACAGCTCATTTTCCCATCAGCTCTATCGCTCGTCTTCTCAGCAAGAGGTGTGTGTGTGTGTGTGTGAAGATGGAGGTGAAGCGCTGTGGCAGTGTGATGTGTGAGGGCAACGAACAGCACACCGCAGACGGACATCTCGCACAGCATGATCCATTCACACCTCCTCAACCTTGTCCAACAACAACAACATCAACAGCAACAAACATCACATTCAAAACCAACAATCGCACACACACACACACGCACTCAACTCTGTTCCGCTTGCACTGCCAAACAGGCGACGAAGCTATCACCACTACACGCGGTGCCTCGCTTCTCGAATAGTGTTGACTAGGGTCTCACCTTGAGGTGATCCCTTGCCACTCCCACGATTTGGACCGTCTGTCGTTTGCACACTCACGTACACACACCAGTCGACCCCGAATCAACGACATCGTTTGGTGCGTGTGTGTGTGTGTGTGTGTGTGTGTGTGTGTGTGTGTGTGTGTGTGTGTGTGTGTGTGTGTGCGTGCGTGTGTGTGTGTGTGTGTTTGAGGCAGTGACCGTGGTTGTTGTCGTGGTGCTCACAGAGTCTCATCTGTGACAACACATCCCACAGACGATGAACCTTGAGAAGGCTGAGCAGACCGAAAGCGTCGCACAACCACCCAAGGTCTTCCGCGAACACACGTTCTCCGCCGTCAAGTCCCCCGAGCCAAAGTCAACAGACTCCCAACACAGTGCGTACCAACGCCATGTCTTGCGCTGTGGTGGTCCCTACCAAACGCACCCACTCACTCACTGACTCACTCACTTACTCACTCACTTACTCACTCACTTACTCACTCGCTTACTCACGTACTTACTCGCTCGCTTGCCCACTCACTCACAAACACTCACTCACACACGCATATGTCACTCCTGATTGACAGGCCTTCGTCTTTTGAGCCAACGCTCATCAAGCCCCAATTGGCCACAGCACACGGAGCGATTCACGCCGCCACCCACGCTGAGCCGCCAGCACCCGTCCCGGCCAGGGAGCTCTGCCAACGAGCTCGAAAACAACACCAACAGCGCAAACAGCGCGAACGCAGCGTCTTGCCCAAGTGCTGCGCATCCAAGCCGGTGCAGCAGCGCAACAACAGCCGCAATGCAGGCCCAGCCACAGCAGCAACAACAGCACCGCCTCACCCCAGGCAGCCACGCAAGCAAGCCACCCACACCAAGCAGCTTCGCAGTTCCGCAACAACAACAACAACAACAACCGCAGCAGCAACAACAACAACCACACATACAGCAGCAGCAGCAGCAGCAGCAGCAGCAGCAAGTGCCTCGCTTCCAAGACTTCGATGTGCCAAGTGATCCGCGAAGCAGCAGCAGAGGGCCGCCACTGCGCCAGAGCTCCTTCCACGGCATGACCAGCCCATCCCACACAACCGCACGCCCCATGCCTGCACGCCACGCAAGCCTGGTCAACGTCTATCAAGGCTCGCGCACAGCCATGCCGTCACGCCTCGGCATGATGCAGGATGCCGCGCACTTCATGCCGCCGCCACCAGCCCCGCCTGGGCAGCAGCACCAACAACAACAGCAGCAGCAGCAGCAGCAGCACTACCAACAGCAGCGGCAGCAGCAGCAACAATCCGTCGCGTATGGCGTTTATGGCAGCAACGAGGGCAGTGACGAGGGCGTGCATGCCCAACAGCACCACTTGCAGCTGCCATACCAACAGCCGCAGCAGCACCGCCACTCTGCGCCGCACATCTTCACCTTTGATGAGCGCGAATACCATGGCGGACCAGGCTCCCCGCACGCCAGCCAGCACACACCTTTCCAGCGCTACCAAGCCACACCCCAGCACGTGTACCCGGAGGAAGAGTATCAACATCAGCAGCAGACGCAGCAGCAGATGCAACAGCCGCAGCCACGCCACCACGGGCATCATCTCGCCCACCCACAGCAACACCACCACCAGCAGCATGTCTGGGCAGGCCACAGCCCATACCACAGGCCCGCCGCCGTGCCCGGCAGCGCCAGCGGCAACACCAGCGCCACCAGCAGCCCGGCCAAGGTCCGTGTCCACCGCACGGGTGGCGGGCGTGTGAGCAAGACGCGGCGTCCTCGTGGGGCGCTGATGCGGCGCGGTGGCTCGCTCGACTCTGTGCTGCACCGGCGCCAGCTGTCGCCAACACTGCAGCAGGACTTTGAGGCTCTGCAGCAGAGGTACGCACAACACCGCACGTCAGCGGACGGCAGCCACCTGGAGAAGCCCCCGCTCTCTTTCCCGTGCATCATCGGCATGGCCATGCTGGACAGCGAGGAGCGGCAGCTGGCCGTGGGCGACCTCTACCGCAACATCTGCGCGCGCTTCCCGTACTTCAACACGGCCAAGAAGGGCTGGAAGAACTCCATCCGCCACAACCTCTCCCTGAACAAGTTCTTCCTGAAGGTGGAGCGCGCGTCCAGCGACGACGGCAAGGGCAACCTGTGGGGCCTCAAGCCAGACATGGTCGAGCTCATGAAGCGCGACATTGTCATGTGCGAGAAGAGGATACTCGCCAAGCGCGAGAAGCAGCGCAAGGCGCACATGCTGCAGCTGCCGGAGGTGGCAGAGACGTCAACAGCAGCGGCGACATCTGGGTCGGGCTCCGACTCCCCTGGCAGCCCGCTCTCCGCCGCCGTGCCGTGGACAGCAGACTCGCTCGCATCGGGCAACACATCTGCAACCAGCGCACATGCACAGCAGTGGCACAGCTCCACTGCAGAGCAGCAGCAGCAGCAACTGCAACAGGCTGCGTCCCCTGCATCATCGTCGCACTCGCTCGCAGGCACCAACCCTTACGACCTGGCCATGCCCGTGGACGGCCAGCCGCGCGACCCCGAATCGTACGTGCAGCAGCACCTGCTTTCGTCCATGCCGGCGCAGATGGAAGCCAGCTCCCCATGCAGCAGCGTCGACATGCAAGGCCCAGACAGTGCACACCACTACCAGCAGGATGAATTGCAGCAGCAGCAACAGCAGCAACAGCAGGTTGGCTCGCCGCGTCGCATCAGCCGGGCGGCGCGGAAAGGGCCTGGGGGTGCACGCATGCGTCGCGGCGCCACGATGCACTCGCTGCTCAACGCATCCGCGCCATCGCCAAACAAGACCCGAAAGCGCTCGCACGCAGAGAGCGAGTCTGCTCCCCAAAGCGAGGGAGGGCCAAGCCTGCCACGACGGGCATCGGCCATGCTCTTCAAGGACGCGGACAAGGCAGGTCTGCTGCCGTCCACATGGCCCGCCCCGCACACACCCTCAAAGTCACTGCACGTGGATGAGAGCGGGCAGGGGCACACCAACACAGGCACGCCCTGCAACCTGCACTCATCATTCAGCCGCGTTGCGAGCGCCGATGGGTTTGGCTCTGGCGACATGATCTCAGATCCGCTGCCGCTTCTCGACGCGGAAGCACAGGACCACCTCGCCCTCCCGTTTCAGTTGACGCTGGACGAACGTGGTGGACTCAAGGACACGTCCACTGCTCCCGACCCCATCTTTGGCTCCCTCGGCATTGACGCAGACCTCCACCTCGAGGTGTGTGTGTGTGTGTGTGTGTGTGTGTGTGTGTGTGTGTGTGTGTGTGTGTGTGGTGGGTGTGTGTCTGTGTGTGTGTGTGTGTGTGGGTGGGTGTGTGTCTGTGGGTGTGTGTGTGCTCGTGTTGGTTTGTTGCTTGCTTATTCATGTTGGTGTGTCACGCGTTTCCACTGCCCCAACCCTCAATCTCCTGTTTTTGCATCCGCTTTACCCTCTTTCTCACGTCGCGCCATGTGTGCACATATCCGTGCCTGCTTTTCTCGAACCAGGACCTCGAGGATTTGAACTGGGACACACTTGGCAGCGGAGAAGACGTGCTGAAAAGCCTCGAGCTCAACATCGATGAGCAACTGCCTACAAGCATGGATCTGTCTTGCTTCCAGTGAGAGCAAGCTCAGCGCAGTGACCCATCCGCCCTGATGTGTGTTCTTCACCCTACCGCCACTCGCTGCATCGTTCAACCACACGTTACACGCTGTCCTAGGGGACGAGACAAAGGTTTTGTGTCAGTGATACTCCATTTCCATCCGTCTCTTTGGTTCCTCTTCGCCCCTTACTTTCATCGCCCATGGCTTGCTCTGTTACCCCATTGTCCGTTCCCCGCGCGTCTGTTCTTTCATCCTCGCTCGCCCCTCGTCGTTCATTCACTCCAGCACGTTCGTTCATCCACGCGGTCAGTCGCGCATTTCAGTGTGCACTTGTTCAACACAGATAGACATCTTTTCGACTTGCGTCCTTTTGTGTTTCAGCGCCGTTGTTTTGTTTTGTTGCCAGGCGTTGCTGTTGTCGCTGTTATTGCTTGCGCACTTGGAGGCGCCTTCCTTTGCTTCTTGTTTGAACGTGAGTGCTCGAGCACTCAGTGCAGGCAAACACGCAGGAACGTTTCTGAAACGACTGACTCCCTCTGTATTCATCACATCTGCATCCACCCCGTGCCATTCATTACATTAACGTAAATCGTCACGTCAGCTCCAACCTGTGTGGTATGACGATTTGGGATTCCGCCCAGCTTGAAATGGTGTGGGCGGTTTCAGTAGTCGGTTGACGCTGGCTGGTTTGGCTTGTTTAATTGTCGGTTGTGTTGTGTTGTGCTGGCTCACGAGGTGGTGCAACGTCAACGGTCGCGTGCACGCACATGGAGGGACACAGAAAGTCGAGTCGGCAAAACGGAAGGGCGGCAGTGATGGTGCGCACAGTGCAACAAGCCAGAAGACACCATCCCACAGAACATGCAAGCAAGCAAGCGCGATGGACGCATCTCATGACGCTTCCTCTGGCCGACGCCAACTTGCTGTGTTGCTGTGAGTACATCATCACTTGCCCGTGAGAGAGTCCATGAACTCGGCCATGGTAAAGTCCTTGGCAGAGAGGCCGCTCACGTCGTGTGTGCTCAGCGTCACGTCCAGGCGGTTGTACACGTTGAACCACTCAGGGTGGTGGCACAGCTCCTCGGCCTTGAGTGCGACACGGCTCATAAAGGCCCAGGCCTCACTGAAGTCCTTGAAGTTGAAGCTCTTCTCAATGGCATCGCGGTCTTTCTGCAGCTTCCATCCTGTGCAAGTGTGTGCGTTAGTGTGAATAAACAACTGAGTGTATGTGTGTGTGTGGTTGGCAGAAAGGGGAGAGCCAAAAGAGAGGGCACAAGTGTGTGGATGTGGTGGGTGTTGGGCGTTTTGATACTTGCATAAAAGCACAAGCGTGTAACCTCGGCCAATTCCACTCGGGCAACCTCAGTCGCTCAGTCGCGCTCACTCACTCACTCACTCACTCACTCACTCACTCACTCACTCACTCACTCACTCACTCACTCACTCACTCACTCACTCACTCACTCACTCACTCACTCACTCACTCACTCACTCACTCACGCTCTCACTCACTCACTCACTCACTCACTCACTCTCTCTCTCTCTCACACACACACTCACTCATTCACGCACAGACACACACACTCACACACTCACTCACACACTCACTCAATCACAGACACACACTCACTCACTCACTCACTCACTCACTCACTCACTCACGCACGCACACACTCACTCACTCACTCATACCTCGCTCTTGCGCCTTGGTCAGGCGGTCCAGGCGCTCTTCGTGCGAGAGCTTGGCCTTCTTCGTGGCTGGGTCGTCGCTCATGATCGTTGTTTGTGTGTTGTTGGCAGTGGACGAAGCAACAAAAAGTCGAGCAAAGTTGGGAAAAGTGATGGTTATCTTCTCACGATTTTCGCTGCTGACGGAAGCGAGGGAAGGTGGTGTGTGTGAGTCAAGAGGAGGAGGTGAAGGGTGCAAACAAAGGCTTGTGGTTATTGGTGATGTCGGCGGTCAGCAAGGTGCTGCTGCGACCATGCGGCGTCATGAGGGCACAGACAGCCATGCCAGCAGGTGGCTTTGCTCCGGGAGTGGTGCGCAGACGATATCTGGTGAGAGCAGCGGCTGCTGCCAGCGAGATCCCGGCGTACAACCACGCGCAAGTGGAAGCGGCGTTCAAGGACGAGGCCATGACTCGGGCGTCCCCACAAGCTGCAACTGCACAAGAAGCTGCGTCGGCCGCGGCAGATCATGCCAGGTCAAAGTTCTACGCATTGGCCATGTTTCCTTACCCAAGCGGTGCTTTGCACATGGGCCATGTGCGCGTCTACACCATCTCAGATTCGGTTGCCCGCTTCCACCGCTTAACCGGCAAAGAGGTCAGCCAGGCATAACATGCGCGCGTATGTGTGTGCGTATGTGTGTGTATGTATGTTTGTATGGCTGCGTCTATGTGCATGGATACCTGCGTTTGTGCATGTTTTTGACTGTCATCGTGGATGGGCCTGTGTTGCACAGCTCGCCAGTCTACACACACGCACATACATGCACGCGCAGAGACACCCAAGATGGCACGCGCTCGGTGTTGAGCACGCAATCGTTTCTCCACAGCACCTTATTTACCGGAATGGTTTTCCTGTCCGTCTTCCCTGTTAACTCATTCAGGTCATTCACCCAATGGGATGGGATGCGTTTGGGCTGCCCGCGGAAAACGCAGCCATTGAACGAAACATCGATCCTGCAGATTGGACCATGTCGTGAGTTTCCTTGTGCCTCTCAAGCGCAGTGCAGCGCCTTTGCAGTTCCTTGATGTTCCTTTGCTGTATGGGCTGTAAAAGTCCCCCAATGGCTGCTCCCACACCTCCGACTTGCTGGCCACATTGCACTTGTGTCGCTTGTTCAAACGACTTCGTGTCCTCAAGTGACCACCTGCCACTCTTCACTTGGACATGAGCAGGAACATTGCCTACATGAAGGAACAGCTTGATGCCTTGGCTTGCAGCTTTGACTGGGAGCGAGAGGTCACCACTTGTTCGCCGTCATATTACAAGTGGACCCAGGTCTGCGAATGTGGCCAGCACAGCTCGCTGTTGCACTTGCTTGCATCACACACAACACCGCGCGCAGACACCACACACAACACAAACACGCACATACACATACACAAGACACGCACACACAGTTACTTCACCACTGTGCTGCTTCACCCGCTCACGTGTGCTGTTGTGTCTGCAGTGGCTGTTCTTGCAGCTGCACAAGCGTGGCCTTGTGTACCAGGATAAAGCCCTCGTCAACTGGGACCCAGTTGACCAAACCGTGCTCGCAAACGAGCAGGTGTGTACCTGTGTGTATGTGTATGTGTGTCTATGTCTATGTGTGTATGTCTATGTGTGTGTTCGTTTCTCTACCTATTCTTTCCATGTCTCTGTCTACGACCTCTCCTGTGGTGTTTTTGTTTCATCTACAGGCAGTGCATATGGTGCATGCACATGCCCAACAGCTTCACCCCGCTCCCCCAACCCACGCTCACTCCGACACACACACACACACAGCCATCCATCCCATTATTCACTTGTGCTGCCCCTGCCTGCGTTGTCCCCTGTCCAGGTTGATGCCGAGGGCCGGTCGTGGCGGTCGGGCGCTCTCGTCGAGAAGCGGCGCCTCAGGCAGTGGTTCCTGCGCATCACTGAATACGCAGAGGTACCGCATCACGCATGCCATACACGCATTGTTAAGGTGGTGCGCGTGAATGGGCGTGTAAACACACCCACATGCACACGCACACGCGTGCACGTACACCCACATGCACGCGCGCAGCACACACACTCACACACAATACAACACACACAATACAACACAATACAACACAATACAACACACAATACAACACACAATACAACACAATACAACACACACAGGAACTTGAGCGCGGGTTGAACGACGTGGACTGGCCGGAGAGCGTCAAGGAGATGCAGCGGCACTGGATTGGTCGCAGTCGTGGTTACTTCTTCGACTTTTGCGTCCGCCCAACAGCAACAACAACAGCAGCAGCAGCAGAGCAGGAGGCGCGCAGCAGGACTGGCAGTGGTAGCCGGGTGTCGAAGCGAACACAGAGGAGCAACCCACACACGACAGACACGTGTTTGCGTGTGTTCACGACGCGGCCAGAGACGGTGTTTGGTGTGGAGTTTATTGCCGTGTCGCCAACGCACCCGCTGGCAGACCGCCTTGATACACCGACGCGCCAGCACCTCATGACAGCGGCGACGGAGGGCACGTACGCCGTGGAGAGGCTGCGTGGCATTACGCTGACACATCCGCTGACAGGTCGCTCGCTGCCTGTGCTGGCGGCATCGTACGTGGCTGATGGCTACGGCACGGGCGCGGTGATGGGCGTGCCTGCCCACGACGAGCGCGACTTCAAGGTTGCTCGCAACGAAGGGCTGCCCATCACACATGTCATCGAACCTGCGTTTACAGCAGATGGCGCTGGTGAAAGCACGGGCAGTGGCGTCGACGCCGATGATCGTGGCGATATTGATGGTGTCTTACGCTGCTACACGGGCAAGGACGGGACGTTGGTCAATTCCGGCAAGTTCTCTGGCATGAGCGTCGAGGAGGCGATTCCAGCCATCATTGAGCTCGCTCGCAGCAACGAGTGCGGCGGACCCATGACATCCTACAGGTGGCACAACATGCTCTGCACCGTGCGTGCGTGCGTGTGTCTGTGCGTGCGTGCATGTGTGTGTGTGTGTCTGTGTCTGTGTCTGTGTGTCTGTGTGTCTGTGTCTGTGTGTCTCTGTGTGTGTCTGTGTGTCTCTGTGTGTGTCTGTGTGTGTGTGTGGCTGTAGCTGCAGAACGGGTGGGCAAGATCTTGCACCGTTGGTCAAGTCTCCTTCAACGCAATTTCTTGTCGTCTCCACCATTCCTCACACGCCCCTCCCCCCGGACTTCCTCATCTTGATCACCACCGACGTTTGCCCCCCCCCCTTTCGTTTCTACGCTGCGATGTCAGGCTGCGTGACTGGCTTGTGTCCCGGCAGCGGTATTGGGGCACGCCAATCCCGCTCATCCACTGCCGCGCATGCGGTGTTGTGCCCGTCCCCGAATCAGATCTCCCTGTTCTCCTTCCACAGGTGCGGCCACGATTGTGTGGTGTCCAGGACACTCTTCTGTCGTTTCATGCTGTCTGTGCGGGTCCTCTTACCCTGTGTTTGTGTGGTTGATCTTCAATGGCTCACACGCTGTTGCTTGGGCCATCATCGCTGCCCACATCTCGCAAACCACATGAAGGGTGTGGAGTACACGAGCAAAGGCCGTTCCCCGCTTGCCACCGATCACCAGTTTGTCAATGTCATGTGCCCCTCGTGCAACGGTCCTGCCACCCGAGACACAGACACCATGGACACTTTTGTCGACTCGGCGTGGTGCGTTGTGTGTGTGTGTGTGTGTGTGTGTGTTTGAGTGTGTGTGTGTGTGTGTGTCTATGTGTCTGTGTGTGTGTGTGTGTGTGTGTCACCATGTTTTCATTTGCAAATGTGTATGGACACAGAGCTTTGGTTGCATTTGTACACCTTTGGTTTGTCGTTGTGGACGGGTGCTCGGGCTTCTCACCGTCTACTTGGCTCCTGCTTCCCATGTCAACTTGATGACCCGTTCGCCTCGCCTGTAATTCGCTTTACGTTGAAGGTATTTCCTCCGCTACTTGGACCCAGACAACGAGCAGCTACCAGTGGGCAAGGACGCTGCCGAGAGTGAGTCACCCTGCATCGAGAATACACTTGCGCCGTCGCATCATTATTTGTCGATGTGCATGATCTTCGGCCTCGCTCACTCTGCTCTCGCCATGATGGATAGCAACGTCATTCTCTCGTCAGCGCTCACGCAACACGCATTCACTATCTGACACAACCCCCATGCACACGTGCGCTCACCTAATCACCCAATCGCCCACACAAACACGCATGCGTACGTGTGCGCGTGCTGTTTCATGCCGTGTCTCTTGTGCTGCCTGCGTCCTTGAGCAGAGATGCCTGTTGATCTGTACATTGGCGGCATTGAGCACGCTGTCCTCCACCTCCTCTACGCGCGCTTCGTCAAGTGAGAATAGCTGTGGATCCGCTGCACTGTACTGCACTGTTGTGTGAGGGACACAATGCGACGTGTGTCTGTGTTTGTGTGCATGCGTGTATGTGTGCATGTGTGTTTGTATGTGTGCATGTGTGTTTGTGTGTGTGCATGTGTGCATTTGTGTGCATGTGTGTGCATGTGTGTGTTTGTTGTCTGCATATGAAGGTCATAACCATGCCGCAGCATCAACCAAACCAACCTTATCCCTTTCCCGCTTCCCCCCTCCCAAAACCACCCTTCCTCCTTCTATTGCTCCTGGGACGACCGCCACCTCCAGCATGGCGGCTGCAGACATTGGGCTGACGACCCAGCGCGAGCCCTTTGCCAAGTTGCTGGCACAGGGTATGGTGCACGGTGAGACGCACAAGTCTGCTGCCAACGGGAAATACCTCAAGCCCGACGAGGTGGAGAGGCGCGCAGACGGCACTGTTGTCGAAGTTGCCACACAGCAGCCCGTCGACACAACATGGGAGAAAATGTCAAAGGTGTGTGCGTGGGCATCGTTTTTTCGTGTTTGTGTGTGTGTGTGTATGTGTATGTGTGTTGTTAACAGCTCGCTGCATTTGTGCATGCTGCATTCACTCGCGTCACTCACTCGCGTGCGATGCGTGTATTTATGTTGGTGTATACGTGTGTGCGCGTGTGTGCAGTCGAAATACAACGGCGTTGATCCAACACAGACCATCGCCGAGCACGGCGTTGATGCCGCCCGCCTCTTCGTCCTCTTCAAGGCAAGACACACGCGTGGATATGGGTACTTGCGCTGGCCTGGTGTTGTATGTACATGTGCGGCTGTAAGTGTGGGCTTTTGTGTGTGTGTGTGTGTGTGTGTGTGTGTGTGTGTGTGTGTGTGTGTGTGTGTGTGTGTGTGTGTGTGTGTGTGTGTGTGTGTGTGTGTGTGTGTGTGTGTGTGAGTATGCCGCATGTGAGAAGAAATAATAAAGGAGCGGGTGAGATCTGGCATGACACCACCGTCAAAAAAAAAAATAATTGCAACGGGGTAGGGCGAAAACGTACGTGCCCTTCTATGGTATTGTGCTTGGTCGCTAATCCTGACTGGTGGTGGGGGTTAAAGAAAGCCGACAGACACTGCTCTGAACGGGGCGAAACAGACGTGGAGAAAATGACTCCAGTCATGTGGGACCGATCCACGAGAATGAATCTGATCGCCACGCGTCGTAGCCAGCGCGGTCGATCTCGCATTATTATTCTGTGCAGAGGAGGTACATGAGACCAACGGTAGTAGAGAATCCAAGATACGACACGGCGGACGGTGTGACGGCTTACATGGTACCCCGGAACGGCAATCAGGTTGATATCGATTACGACAGCACGTACTCGAGTGATGAATTACCTCGAAGACAAGGCAGAATAGTGAAGTCAGTCAGTCAGTATCGACGTACGAGCAGCAGTGACGGGCAGTCGGTAGACTGAGCCATTCAGCACGCACCATCC
>NW_004754929.1:1088501-1158158 GCF_000188695.1 Salpingoeca rosetta | reverse complement strand
TGTGTGTGTGTGTGTGTGTGTGTGTGTGTGTGTGTGTGTGTGTGTGTGTGTGTGTGTGTGTGTGTGTGTGTGTGTGTGTACCTCAAGCTGGTATCGTGGTGCATGCACTTTTTGAAACCGTGCCCTCAACACCAGTATCCATTCCTCTTCTCTCCCCACACTCCACTACACCACCACCACCACTACACCACCACCACCACTACACCACCACCACCACTACACCACCACCACCACTGCCACGACGACAACAGGAGAGCGTGCTGCGGCAGCGGTGGCCTGCCGTGGATGCGACGGCGTTCGCGGAGGAGGAAGTGGAGCTTGCGGTGCAGGTGCAGGGCAGGAAGAGGGGCGTCGTCACAGTTGCCAAGCGGCTTGTGGAGGACCACGACGCGCTCTTGTCCGTCGTGCTGCAGCAGCCATTTGCACACAAGTGGATCCAAGACAGAAATAGGTCAGCCATTTGTGTGTCTGTCTGTCGTGTCTGTGTGTGTGTGTGTGTGTGTGTGTGTGTGTGTGTGTGTGTGTGTGTTTGTATCCATGTCTGTGGGACTTTGGCAAGAGCATTGAACTCTGTTTTTCGTGTCACTCTGCGCAACTATCAGAAGTATCACTCACAATCACCCCATGCTCCATTACGCACTAACGCAACCACCACCACCACCACCACCACCACCACCACCACCACCACTTGCTCTCGTGCATTATCCAACCCCACAAACAGCATCAGGAAGGTGATTGTGCCGCCAAAGGGTAACATCGTATCCATTGTCCTCAACAAGGCAAAGAACAAGAAATAAATGCTAAGATGAAACAACACAACACGCTGGTGTTGAGTCGCTTGCTCGCCTACACACCGCTTCAAGCTCCCCAAATTGCCAAGTCGTTTGTCTTCGAGCTGATGGATTGGCAGCGACAAGACATGTCATGAGAGCACACACACGTCCACACAACGTCCACACACACACACACACACACACATACGCATTTCAATTATGTGGCCTGGCCGCGGCTGTGAACCATGTGGGCGTAATCCGAGGGGAGCTTGCGCTTGATGAGGCGGCGCAGTGGACCGTCGGGCTTCACACCACGTGCGTGCATATCCGCAATGTAGTCCACAGCGCGGTGGTGCTGGCTCCGAAGAAGGTGGGCATGGATGATGCCTGTGTAGCAGCGGACGTCAGGAACAACACCAAACGCGCCCGTGCACAGATCCCAGACCCGGTCCGTCTCTGTCAGCGTGCTGTGCGCGGCGACGTTGGCGATGATGGAGGCGAATACGTCCGTGGAGATGCTCATACCATGCGCGTGCATCATGTTGAGGACCTGCACAAGCGCGTGTGTGCGGTTGCTGCGCGCACACGCCAGCGCCGCAAGGGAGAAGGTGATGGCGTTTGGCTTCATGCTGCTCTTCTGCATCACCTGCAGGATCTCCAGTGCGGTGTCCACTTCCCCACGCCGCGCCATCCCATCAAGCAGCGCCGTGTACGTGCGCACGTTCGGCTTCCGCTCTGCCTTGAAAACGGCAAGCATGTGCTCTGGAGCGTACGTGTCCACGTCCTTGGACATGATAGAGAGAAGGGATGTCGTCAGCTGCGTGTTGAGCAAGTTGTGCTTGACGAGCAAGGCGCTTAGTGCTTGCCACCTGGCGTGGTCGCCGCTGTCCTTGTATGCTGTCAGCATGGCGTTGTACACGCGTGGGTGCACCCCAATCCCGTTTCTCAGCAACGTCATCGCCGTCTCCGTGCGCGTGTCCCACCTCTTGCACGTGTCGAGGAGCACGCCGCCGTCGGGCTTTGTCACAGCGCCCCGCTCCGCGCACAGGTGCAAGAGAGACAGCACGTCGGGCCGCACGCTGGAGTCTGGCGTCCCTGGAATGCGAACAAACGGGGACCGGTCAAACAAGGGCATCTGTAGCCACGGCATCGGGCCCTCCGTGATTGGTGGATCCAGCTGGTGCAGCAGCAACTGCAGGTAAGGCAAGATGATGGGGTGCGCCAGCCTTGGCGGCGTTGCCTCCACAAATGCCTTGGCCGCCTCGATGGATTTGCCCAACTGCATGCCAGTGAGCTGATACCACGCCGTCTTGGTGTAGAACCTCCTCAGCTTGCTGGTGTGACACAGCCCAATGGCTTCAGAGAACTGGCCCTGTTGTAGTAACTTGTATATTGTCTCTTGCACAGAAGAAACCTCATCACTCTGACTTCTGCTGCCGTGCTGCCGCCGTTGACGGGAGTTGAGCTGTGCACCCTCTCCACGTTTGTGCACTCGCGGCCGACCATGCTCCTGTGACTGTTGTTGTTGTTGTTGCTGCTGCTGCTGCTGCACTTCGCCTTGTTCACAGGGGTGCATTTCATTTGTTGGGGGGACAGCATGCGTGGAGTAGGTGGCTCTCGGCGCGCTGCTGTGCACAGGCTGCTGCTGTTGGTGGTGCTGGTGTAGCCGTGGCGCAGCGTGCGATCGTGGCAGAGACCACGCACTCATCAAACTCCCACTGCGGTCACACACAACAGTGGAGCATCCACGTATTCTTCTTCTTGTTCTGCTTTCACTGCAAGCGGCACCGCTCAGCGCCCTGTGTTGTGACGATGCTGGTGCCAACGCCGTGGGTGTTGTCACCGCAACACCATGACAACATCTGCGAGTCCAACACAAACCGAGACGCAGCATGGTGGTTGTTGTTGATGGTGCAGGTTTACGTGCGTGCGTGGTTGCTGATAATTACCGGGAATCATTGCAAATCATCAGAACTTGCGTCGGCGTCGCGGAACATGCTGATGAGTGCCTTCTTGTCAGCAGCACCGAGAGTGGCTGTAGCAGCTACAGCAGCTACAGTGGCGGGACCAACAGCGGTTGGTGCGACAACATGGCGGATCGCGATGAAGCAGATGCACACGGGTGTTGGCAGGCTTATTCAGGGCGGTGCTCAGTTGTGCCTACGGGCAACTGTGCGGCGCGGGCACTGGCATGCGCGCTTGTCCCATGACATGAAGAATTACAAGCAGACGGTTGACTTTGGGCGCAAGCTGGACGCGATGCGCGCCGAGGACCTGCAGCGGCTCTTCAAGGCCATGCCCACAGCTGCAAAAACCAAAGTTGTGGCGGCGCTATCGGGCTCGTTGGGGGCGGAAGAGAGAATGCAGGCAGAACGAGCGTTCGCCAGCATGGATTTGAACAAAGACGGCGTCATCTGCCAAAAGTGCGACCTCTTGACAACTTTGTGTGTGCGTGTGTGCATGCCTGTGTCTGCGTACCTGCGTATGTGTGTGAACATGCCTGTGTGTGTGTGTGTATTTGTGTGTGTGTGTGTCTGCATGTTCGTGTGTGTATTTGTGTGTGTGTGTGTGTCTGCATGTTCGTGTGTGTATTTGTGTGTGTGTGTGTGTCTGCATGTTCGTGGGTGCGTGTGCATGTCTGTGTGTGTGTGTACGCCATAAGCTCCTGGTATGTGTTTGTGTACACAGGCCCATGACTTGCTCGTTCCAGCTCAAAGGCGCTTTGTGTTTTAAAAATGGTTTGTTGTTGGGTTTTCTGCACAGAGAGTTTGCTGCTTGGCACTCATCTGTGAACGCTGCTGCAAGTGTAGAAGCACCAACCGCTCGACAGGTGAGCTTGACTTGAAACCTGAATGCACTTGTCCCTCACCTCATCCCACGAACTTGCTGACTCTCCCCACTCACCTTACTCACCTTACCCACCCCACTCACCTTACTCAACCTTGTCGCTGTCAACGTGCAGTTGATGGTCTTGGGGATGCGGCATGCTGTTCCCATGATTGGATTTGGATTCGCAGACAACTTCATCATGATCATGGCTGGAGAGAGCATTGATAGCGTGATTGGCACGTCGTTCAGACTATCCACCATGGCAGCAGCAGGCCTCGGTAACCTGTGCTCGGATGTGGTTGGCCTTGGGCTCAGCAACACCATCGAGGCCATGGCAAGCAAGATCGGAATCCCAGAGTCAGGTCTTTCACCAGAGCAGCTCGTCTTGCCACAGTGTCGCCGTGTCATGGCATTAGCAAGGTGTGAACCAACAGAACTACACGTCTACTTTCCTGTCGTGTGTGTGTGTGTGTGTGCGTGTGTGTTGTTTGTCTGTCTGTCTGTCTGTCTGTCTGTCTGTCTGTCTGTCTGTCTGTTTGTCTGTCTGTCTGTTTGTCTGTCTGTCTGTCTGTCTGTCTGTCTGCCTGTCTGTCTGTGTTAGTTTGTTTGTTGCATGTCTGTACTTCTGTCTGCCCGTACATCTTTTTGCACCTTTGCTTGCGCAACAAGTACTTGGTTTTGTGGTGTTGTGTCCATGTACGTGTGCGAGTGTACACATGGTCTTCCTACCTGTAGCTCACATGTGTGTGTGCTTCTGTGTTGCTCATCTCCAGCATCCTCGGCATTACAATCGGGTGTCTGATTGGCATGGCGCCTCTGGCAATGTTTGAGCCAAATCGCAAGGTGCGCGCTCACGTGCACGATGGTGCGCAGCTTTGAAAAAAGAACCAAACAACGCATCCAACAAGTCTATTTGCCTTTGACTCGCTGATAGCCGAGCTGTGCTGTGCGCATGCGCGTACGTTAAGAGCATGCACACGCACACGCACACACCGCGTACGTTCACACGCGTTCATTCACGGACACAACTCATGATTGCGTGCACATTTGTGATCACGCTGTTTGCAGGAGCTTGGAAAGGTGTTTCAACTCATGGATTTGAACAAGGATGACAAGGTCACCTGCAGTGAAATTACCAAGTCCCATCAACGCCTACCTTTTCAAGTCACTCAGGTCCGTGTGTGTATGTGTGTCTGTGTCTGTGTCTGTGTCGTGCCTGTCTGGGTGTCTGTGGGTGTATACATTTGTGTCTCGTGTATGTGCACGTACATGTGTGTTTAACGCCGAAGCTTCGGCTGCGCTGGTATGCTGTGTCCTCCTTTCAGCAGGACGTTCACCATGCTCCCCCCTATCTCCTCACACACACGAACACGCAGGCTGCATTGGAGGAGTTCCTGCACTCGAAAGGATATGCGGACGATGACGCCGTCGACTTTGACGACTTCTGCGCACTCATGAATGACCTTGAACGGCAACTGCCGTGACTGTGATGCCTACAAGCTGACCAAGACCAGTCTATTACAGACCAACAAACCAAACCTCCCTCTGCCAATCACATCACCACCTGTTCATTCCACATGCACGTTCACCTTTGATTGCGTGCGAGCTAGTCGACCACAAAGGCCCATGGGGCCGTTACCCCTGCAGGTCCAACAACATCTGACTTGTGATGCACCTGCCATCTTGTTAACCCACTGTTTCGTTGGCCAACGCGTGTTGATGTACCCAACAGCAGAGAGAGAGAGAGAGAGAGAGAGAGAGAGTGTGTGTGTGTGTGTGTGTGTGTGTGTGTGTGTGTGTGTGTGTGTGTGTGTGTGTGTTGGTTGGTTGACTGGTATGACTGCCACACCACGCGTTGTGTGCGCGCCAGTTTGACTTGCTCTGGCCATGATCGTTCTATACAGTACAAAGAAGCTACGACGGTGGCCACTGTGCGAAGTAAGGACGTACATGTGCAGAACATATACACTTGCACCAGCGCACTGTCCCCACCCCCACAACCTCCCATCTTGCCTAATAAGCCCACATGTACACGCGCACGCACACGCGCATATAGACCACACTGCCATGCCGTCATCCCAGCAAGTTGCGCGTGCGCGTGCGTGCATTCCTGCGCTTTGGGCTGCTCGTAGCGGGTGGATTGAAGAGCCGATATGGCGAGCGGGGCGGCGTGGCAACAACAGACGTCGCTTCTCGTTGCGACGGGGGCGAAGGTGGGGACTGTGGTGGCTGGTGTGGCCGTTCGTTCGCGCGGGCCGTTGAGGAACCAACGCCGGTCGTCATCGTGGCGCCGTGGACCGAGGACTCGTTCTGTGAGGATGAGGATGTGCAGCCAAGGTCATTAGTATTGCAGTTGGCCTCTCATGAAATGGTTCACATGAAACTTCACATGTGGCCATGAACATTCATCAACATTCAATATGAACAGCGCTCTCACAACAGCTTACATCAGACACCACTCATGACAAACCTTGAACAGCTGCTCCCATGGTGTTTGCTGCTGTGTTGCCAACACCTCCTCCTTGGTCTGGATGATTTTCCCTTGGGGGAATCGTAAATACTGATCTTGCTGTTCTTGTTGCTGCTGCTGCTGCTGTTCCTGTTGTTGTTCTTGTTGTTCTTGTTGTTGCTGCTGCTGTTCTTGTCGTCGTTGTTGCTGTTGTTGTTGCTGCTGTAGCGGGATATCGTTGCTGTGGCCTCGTGTTTGCCCCGGTCCTCGCACAGACGACAGCAGTGACCTCGACAGCTCAACCTCTCGCTCAAGCGCGTCACCTCCATCACCTGCAACACGCTGCTGCTGCTGCTGCTGCTGCTGCTGCTGCTGCTGCTGCTGCTGCTGGCGGTGATACGTCTGTTGAAGAGGCGAAGCAGCTGTACGTGTGTCCATCGTGCGCTGGCGTTGAGGAATGTCATGGCGGCTCATGAGCCCATCACGACCGGGACCCGTGGGCGGCAGCACAGCGGACGGCAGCAGCTGTGGGGAATTGGCAGCAGCAACGGGACCCCAAGCTGCTGTTGGCGCTGTTGCTGCTGTTGCTGTTGATGGCTCTGCAGGCCCAGTTGTACGTGTGTGCGATGATGGTGAAAAGGCCGCAGTAAACCAACCATCACCTACGCCACGTTGAGGACCTTGAAGGGCGTGTTCGACACTGCCTCCAATGCTTGCGACTGCAGTGCCTCTGCTGCCGGCAACAGTGGTGGTGCTATTGGTGGGAATCATGTTGGCACTGAATGCTGGCGCCTGCGAGGCTTTCGATGGAGAACCCTGGGATGGCCGAAGCAAGGAATACGCCTAGAACAGCCGGCCACGCGGTCGGACAATGGGAAGCAGAACATGTTGAGTATTTGGATGGCTGGCATGCATGCTGATAGAGGTGCTGTGACGTGGGAATGTAGAGCCTTATACAGTATCAACACCCACGCACACATATACACAACCACTCAGACAGACGCTCACACAGCCAAACAACCACGAAACGCACACTCAATCACATACACACACGCAAACCCACGAACACATTCTCTCTCTCTCTCTGCCTCTGTCTCTGCCTCCTGCGAGCGCCCACCTGCTGTTGCTCAAGGTACTGCAGCTTTGACTCGAGGAGGACGAGTTTCGCCGCGAAGTCCTGCCTCATGTCATCCACAGACCGCTCAACAGCATCCACCCGCCGCAGCACCGCAGCCAGCACCTGTTGGAGGCACACAGAGAGATGGATGGATGGATGGAGTGTGCGTGTGTGTGTGTGTGTGTGTGTGTGTGTGTGTGTGTGTGTGTGTGTGTGTGTGTGTGCGTGCGTGTGCGTGTGCGTGTGTGTGCGTGTGCGTGTGCGTGTGTGTGCGGTGCAATAGAGGGGGTGGTCTTTGAGTTCATGTGCATTTGTGTCTAGGGAGCGTGTTTGAGGTGCCAACAGCATACGCTCAGCTTAATGCGACGCAATTCATTGGCCACTGGTGTAACGCACCTCAGACATTGGTTGCTGCAATGACGTATTGGAATGTTCCGGTACTGCGGGGTGTGGTGTGGAGGGTGCCCACGCCTGCGTCACAGGTTGCTGAGAAGAGTGAAACACAGCCCTCTGTTCGTGCTGCTGCTCATGGGAAAGGTGCTGTGGCAATAGCGTCTGTGGTGGTGGTCGGGGTTGCTGCTGCTGCTGAGACTGCTGGTGCTGCTGTTCTTGGATTGCTCCTGGATACACACCTGGAAACACAACCAATCAATCATAAGAACGAAATTGCACCCACACACGACATAAACAAGCACGCAGGGCAATTTACACATGGTACGCTCGCACACGCATAGTGTGACACAAACGCACACGCACAACCACAAACAAACGCACACGCACAACCACAAACAAACGCACACGCACACGCACAACCACAAACAAACGCACACGCACACGCACACGCACACCCCGGACCCACACCACACTCTCACACCCCACCTCCACAGCGCACCTTGGTGGCGGCGAGCAATGCCGTCCATGCGTGAAGACAGCTGCGACATACGTGCCGTTAAATCAGCCAGCGCCTGCGCACCAAGCGCACTCATCTCAGCCACCTGCACACGTGGTAGCGCGCCATCACGCCCGTCACGGCTCGTTCCGCCCTGCAGACCGTGCGTTGCCCGCGTGTCTGCGTGCTGATCTGGCTGACGCCCTGTAGCCCCGTCGTGCCCCCACGCCCGCTGGTCGTGACTGGGGCCGCTTCGATTGTGTCTCTGCGCATGCACGGCGGAGGAACCACGTGCACCTGCAGTGCTAGTGGCCAGCTCGTGGCTGAAGGCACCGTGAAGGCCGCCGGCACCCCTGCCACTACCAACACCACCGTCACCAACATCGTCGTCGTCATCATCAGCGTCATCAGAAGCACCGTTGACGCCGTTGGCACCACCGACATGAGTGTCACGACCATTGTTGCGGCTGCGTTGTACAGGTGTTGCGTTGACGTACGAGACTGTGTCGCGGAACGAGACGTGCGGCTGCCTGTCAACAGCGTTGTCTCGCAGTGCAGGTGGCGTTGTGTACACCGACGAGTCGTAGCGCTTCTCGCCGCCTTGATGTGATATGCTGGCAAGCGCGCTTGTATCTGCAGACGTTGGCGCTGGTACTGCTTTGGGTGCATTCAGTGGTGGTGAGGCAGTCGCTGAATTTGAGGGTATCGTGTGCGGTGCAGCTGATGCTGGTGATGATGGGTTGGCTTGGGACATGAGCTGCTCCACATATGCACGGTGGGTTCCTGAGAGCCGCCGCAGCCCCTGTAGTCACGAGGAGGGGGAGTCGTCCATGGGCGCATGAGCGAAGATACACACAAGAGCACAGGAAAAGAACCACACCAAGTGCACTTTGACTAACACATGTGGCCATGCCTGGAACGCACATGCACACGCCTGCCCACACGCGTCGTATGTGTGCACATGCAAAACGCACGCGCATATGCAAGCCGTCTCGTACACACCATGCCAACACGCATGTGTGCGCACGTCCAAAACGCACACGCACACACATGCAGACATGCAGACATGCAGACAAACACACACGCACACACGCACACACACATGCAGACAACTCCACATAACTCACGAGTTTGTTCTGTCTCATGAGTTCCCTGTGGCGCTTGAGCACCTCTTCAATAATTTCAACGGTCATGATCATCTTCAGCTCTGCAAAGCCCTTTTGAAAGAACTGCTGCTTGTTGATGCGCGGGCTGTACTTGAGCTCATCTCGAAGCACCTGTTGGTTTGTTAACCATGCAAGGTCTCGTCTTGAGCACGCGAAACGAAGGCCGCACTTGCAGACTCGCAGAGGAGGGGCACACGCGCGAGCCAACTGCTGCAAGCGGGAAGACTCCGCCACTTGCATTTTCACATCTTCTGATCAGCAAGCAGGGCCCAAATGAGCGACCAAGCAGCAAAACCCTCGTCGTTGTCACACCTTGTAGACGCCTTCCATAAAACGGAGGTCGCTCTTGGCGTACAGGTCGTATCCTCGCTCTGCCAAGTCCACCGAGAAAGGGTGGGAGTATACAAGGAGTGCGTAGTGGATCAGCGGAAGAAAAGCAGACGGGTCCCCGTCCTTGGCACTGCAACCAACAAGGCAGAAAGTACGGGTAGCAGTGAGTATATGCAACCAACAAGGCCAATCAACAGTGCATGTGAGGACCCAAGCAACATGCAACTGCAGAGAGAGAGTTTGTGTGTGTGTGTGTGTGAGAGAGAGAGAGAGAGACTGAGTGTGAGTGTGAGTGTGTGTGAGTGTGTGTGCGTGTGTGTGTGTGTGTGCTGAGTTGGGCTTCCGCGTTTGGACAGCAGCATGTGTGCATGCGTGTTCCTTGTTGGTTTATATGCATCTCACCCTTTCACATCCAATTCGCTGCCGTAGTGTATCTTCCGCAGCGACCGCTCCAACCTTCGCAGGTTGTTCCGCACATCCCCCGTCGCCATTGCCCACCAAGCAAGCAAGCAAGGTGGTGGTCAGTTACTTTTAGGGAAAAGTGGTGAAAATGTTCGTCAATTTTCAAGCCACGATGCTTCGGGTTTGTTGTCCGGTGAGCAGTGCTCATGATATGAGCCTGAGCTGAGATGAGGAGATGGACTTAGGGACTTAGAGACTTAGGGTCTTGTTCTTCGTTGTTCTTCCCTCGAGACCGATGTTGGACGTGCCACAGATACGAAAGGTACGGAATTTATTTTGTCCAACGAGCAATAAACATTGGTGGTGATGTGACAATGATGTGATGATAAGATGTGATACAACAGCAACTCGTCCGCACACTTCACCCTCCCCAGCTCCCCCCCCCCCAATCTCACTGAGCATCCCACGATGTCATTTGCCCGGAACGCTGGCTTGATGGATGAGTTTGATGGGGCTGGGATGAAGAGAGTATCGGCTCTGCTCCTGACTGTCAGGGAAGGACATGAATTGCGCCGTGCCGACAATTCTTGAACCACACCGCAGGGAACCGAGTCGAACTGTCCTCTGCTGCATTCACCAATCGCCATCACTCCTCTTGCGTGCAGTTAGCGACGCACAACTCAGTGACGAATGCAGGAATTATTCTCGCTTTGTGCTGCCTGCCAAACCTCGCACTGGCTGGCCTCGCTTTGCAGTGCCACGCATTCCTCGCCGACCCCGATGATCAACAAGGTGGCACAACCTTACACCGCCTGTACCTGACCACCCGGAGAGGTGCGTCGTATGCCCAATGTCTGCTGCGAGGTGGGGGGATAAGGCAGTGTCATGAGGACGGACGGTTACGTGTGACAATGGTCCTGTGTTATCGTGGCGGGTCATGGCGGACACGACACACTGGCGCCCTCAGCGACTGTTCCGAAGTGCGCTGCCGCAAACCGTTGCAGAAGCTTGTTCCCATATCCATCTCTCCCCTTCTCTTGTTCCTTGTGCATGATCGTATCTCACAGCCCACCACTTCACCTTCGCACCTGACAGCCCACCTGTGGTCCCAGCTTGCCCACTGACCACACGCATCTTCAATCCCTCCGACTGCTAGTTTGCAGTGCCAACCCACACCTGACCCTCCGCACCCGCCACAGCTACCGTACCCTGTAGCACTTGCTTCCAAGGCACACTCGCAGAGCAACCATGATGATGACCAGCCGGGGCCGGGGTGGGTTTGGTGTTCAGCACCTCGCTGTTTGCACTGCCACGCTTGCTTCTGTTGACTAGTGTGTGCCCAACGGTATCCACTTGCTGTTGTCCCCCTTCTCCGGCTTCGCTCGTTCCTCTGTGTTTGTGACTGCGTTGTGGAGATAACGGCGACTATGGAGCTGCCGCTCCGCGATTCAGCGCTTCCCTCAGCGCGCCCTTGTTCTCCCTTTGTTTCTGACCCTCATCTTGATGCACGCCCTGTGTTCACCTCCAACACCACCGCCAATGACGCCCTTCCCGTGACTCACCCCACTTTCCCCAACACTGACATCCTGCCCGCCATGTTCAACAACGGGCTTGTTCTCCACGACCGCCTTGTCCACGACCCCGACGTCGGTAATGCCGCGACCCCCAACACCACCCACGATGCCACTTTATCTGCTGACGCCACGACCAACTACTACCCCTACTTCAACGATGAAATTAACGACGCCACAATCATCACCACCATCACCACCACGTCCTCCTCCGTCCATTCCTCTGCCCTTGCTATGGCCCCTGCCACGCCTCGCGCTTGTACCGGTTACCCCGACTGCACAGGTTTGCACCCGCGGTCGTCATCAGCAAAGGAGGGCGCGTCGCTTCTCGAAGCCGTGCACCTCATGTTTCCCCAGGCATGGTGGATGGCATGCGACATCTCGCAGCACATGCAGCCCCTCTCCGTTCGATATGGTTAGACTGCTGCGTGCTCGTCGTACGTGGTGCCTGCTTGCTTACTCTCTGTACGCGACCCCCCCCCCGTCCACTGTCTGCCATATCCTTGGATGTACCATGCTCCAGCACTTCATGCGTATATCCACTTGCTGACCTTCATGCCGGACTTTCATGCCTGTTTGTGGCTCGCTCCCGCGTGCAGGCGTCACATTCCACATCATCAGCAATCTCCAGTCCACGGCTACAGTGCAGGTGATGATGCTCACACCTCTGTACCATATCAGCACACGTACCAGAATGACAGCCCACTCACACGCCGCTCTTATCTTCTACTTTGCAGATTCGAGGCAACGCATACGGCATCGAACCTGCAGCTGCCGACCTTGCACACCGCATCGAAAGCGTAAGTAACAGCATGTGTGTGTGTGTGTGTGTGTGTGTGTGCTGTGAGTGGGCGTGCTTTTGGGTGGGTGTCTGTGTCTGTTTGCTTGCTTGTTTGCTTGCTTGTCATTGAGTGCGATTGCGTGTAGGTGGGGCACCTCGTAGTCGGCGACAGCAGTGCGTGGCTGCTACAAGCCTTATCGCAATGGCATCCGTGCTCACCTTCACTGTGCCCAAACCTGCTGCTGCTCTTAGGATCTGCGCGGCAACTACTCGTTTGGACCAACGCAAACGCTTGAAGCGGCCCTCCCACGCGAAATGGTGTCTATCATCATCGGTCGTGGTGGAGAAAAGATTCAGCGCATCAACAACGAGTCTGGTATGGTGTCCCTTCTCCCTTTCCTTGCCTTGCCTTGCCTTGTTTCGTGTGCGTTCGCATCTGATGCCCTCGCTGCCCCGTCAATTCGCCGGTGCTTGCTTGCTTGCCGTCTCACCTTGTGTCTGCTCTTCCCTTCCGCTTGCATCACATGTATGCCTCATGCGCTGTACAACAACAGGATGCTCCATCATGATTCAGCAGCTGAGCCTCTACTGCGGCCTGGTCATCTTCCAAGGCACCGTCTCAAGCATCCTCAAGGCACAGGTCGGTGGTGTTGGGTGTGGGTGTGTGTGCGTGTTTGTCTTTGTGTTTGTCTTTGTGGGGCATTTGTGTATATGCGTGTGTGTGCATATGTGCGTGCGTGCGTGAGTGCGTGCGTGCGCACGTGTATCGAGTGTAGTGCAGTGCAGTTGCGTATGGCTTGTGCTGACGGTCCAAGTAGTGATGGCATTGCAACGAGTAACTACACTGTGCTTTGACTTTTGGCTCACGCAAACTACCTTACGTGCACGCATGTTCACAGGTGTTGGTTGAACGACAGCTCAACTCGATTTCCCGCCGTCAGGGGCTTACTGGTGGTGTTCTCATCGACGTCAGCGTTGCACGGCAGCTCCCAGTGCAGGTACGCCGGCCCGGCGCTCTAAATTCACCCCATGCACTGGTGGCTGGTTCAGAATGCGGCGATGCATTTTACAGGAGCACTCAGCTGCACGTCGCTACATGCGCTGCACTGAAGTTACACACGCTCTGCTTTTTGGACAAGGCTACACGACGCACGCTCACTGTCATGCGTACACTTGCTCATGCAACACCTCGTTTGCCATCTGTCAAACTTGACAGACGGCCACGGTGCCGATGAGTGCTGCGCTGCTGTCGTCGCTGCCTTATCTCTTCCAAGACATCCAGACCAAATCGGGCGCCGAGGTCACCTCCAGCCCAGACCCAACCAGTTAGTACACAGATACCCACCAGCTTTGTGTGTGTGTGCGTGTGTGTCAGCTTGGCTCGTCTCCTTAGAGCTAGCTCATGCTTGAATGTGTGCTCGTTCTGCAGACCCTGCCACGGCCCACGTATACCTGCAAGGACTAAGTGGACAGGTGAAGCTTGGCATCGAGCTTCTCATGCTGCAGGTATGCTTTGTCTCCTTCCACCTGTAAATCACCGAATACGTTGCCGTTCTCCATTGCCGTGACCTCTCACTGGCACTGGCCGCTCGCACCACACAAGGCACACACACGCTCTCTCATGCACATGCACACACACACGCTCTCTCATGCACATGCACATGCATGCACACTTTTCCTCTCTTCACACACCCACACACACCTACTACATGCACATGTGCAGTCGGACTCGCGACCAGCGGGGCAGCACGGAGGGACAGGAGCGCGGTCGTCGCCGTCGCAGCAGTCGTTTGGTGCCCTGCGCGTCACGCGCACATTCTCGTTCCCCAGCTACCTCACGGCACTTGTTGTTGGGCGCAAGGGATACGCAGTGAAGCAGCTGCAACAGCAGTCCGGTGCTGCCATTCACATTCCAAAGGTGAGAGGAACAGAACAGCAACGTTTGCCCACCAACGGTGGAAGTGATTTGATGTCACGCGTTTACGCAATCACTTGCAGCTGAGTGTTTGAATTCTACTGCTTTGAGCTCGGTGCATTGGTCTCACGTGAAGCCTCATTTCAGTCATTTACACCTGCCTGCTCTGTGTATTGCCAGATGCAAGACAAGGCAGAGAGTGATGACATTGAGGCCGTCATTGTCGGCGATTCCTCACAGGTGCAGTGCAACCACCACATGTGACGCTATGTATGCGAAACTATGAACAAGTCGTTGTGACGTGTGGCCATGGCTTGACTCCGCGCACTCCCCTTTCTTGCCACTGTTATCAACGCCATCGTCCGTTGCCACCACTCACCACCATACACCATTGCCGCAGGTTGAAACATGCCTGCGACTGTTGAAGGACAAAGTTGACTATCTGATTGCACAGGGCCACAGCAAGGTTCCTCCCTTTACACACGAGACAATGGCCATCGACGAATCAAAGGTAGTGGTGTGCTTGCCTTCTGCGCATCTGTCGTGTTGGTGGTGGAGGCGGAGTGTTTGGGGTCCCAGGCGCAAGCTTAGATGCAAACTGAGTTGTGGTGGTGTTGCTTTGATCGTGTTTTGTCTGTCCTCAACGTGCTTGTTTTGCTTTGCTTCGCATTGTTGTCTGCATTGCGGACAGATTGGGCTGCTGATTGGCAAGAAAGGGGCGACAATCAGGCTGATGCAGTTGCTATCCGGAGCACGCATCACCCTCACTGGCAACGTCGTTACCAGCGTAGATGGTGGCAGCAGCAGCAGCAACGACACGAGCCGCGACCAAATCTCCCCAATCTCGTGCATCACATCCTCCACGGCGGACCTGTCTCTCTCACCGCACGTGCGCACAAGCGACTCACCGGTGCGACTGGCCCTCTCAAGCAGCGACCTCGACTCGAGCGGCGACGACGTTCGCACAATGCACGATTGCAGCTTCGGTGCACAACAGCCCCACCAGCAGCCCCACCAGCAGATGGTCCAGATCCGCGGATCGCAAGAGCAAGTGCGTAGGTGCGGCGGGAGGAGAGTCGGCACATCGGGTTGTGTGTGTGTGTGTGTGTGTGTGTGTGTGTGTGTGTGTGTGAGTGTTTGCGTGGGGTCTGGAGTGTTGACGAGCACAGTTTTCACTGGTCGCTCGTAGACAGGGCTTTGCCGGCTGCTTGTTCACCAGTGTGATGGCTCATCAGTGAATTCCACTTCGTGCTGCGTACCGTTACGATAACCCTCTTTCAGCTGGAATATGCAAAGATGCTCATACGTCGGCATACAAGCTCAAAGCAGGATGCCCAGCTCTGTCTTGAGGAAGAGCTGCGCCTTGGTACAGAGCCATGTCACTCAACAATGATTGTCTGCGATGTCACATGCCCCGTGATGCCGATGTCGTGTCTGCCAACAAACACGCACATGCAAACCCACGCACACTCTGTCAGTGTACAAATTATGTCAGCCTGTGTGTCATTCACCTTACCCGTCACTCCAATTCCCGCCTCCCTCTCGCGCGTATTGCAGGCTATGCCCGCCGTGTTCCGATTCCCGAGAACAAAGTGGGCCTCATCATTGGTGCCGAGGGCAACACACTCAGGACACTTGAGCAGACATACAGCGTTGCATTGCAACTGCCACCACCCGATGGCCACGCCACCACCCGCCCCATCACCGTCATGGGCATGCCAGACAAGGTGTGTGTGTGTGTGTGTGTGTTTTCGTCTTGATTCCTGTGGTACGCTTGACTTATTGCGGGGGCAATACCGCTGCTCAATACCGACGGCACACAGAACATATGTACCCATGCATTGTTATGCACACACACACACACACACACACACACACACACACACACACACACACACACACACACACACACACACGCATGCACTCTGGTGACTCACATCCACTTCGCCCGCCACTTCCATCCCCAGGTGAACCAGTGCTGCGAGCGCATTGACCAGATTATCAGCAAGAGCGATGGCGCCTCCATTCCACAGGGCCACATCCGAAAAGTTCTGCATGTGAGTACCCATATGCACACACGCGTAAAACTGCTGGATGTGGAAGATAATTAAGATAGTTGTGTGTGTGTGTGTGTGTGTTGCGCTGCAGTGACGAATCGCCTGTCGGGCGCTCACGCGTACTGTCTCAACAACACCAAACCAACAACCAACAATTGCGTTTTAGATTCCGTTTGCGGATGTTGGTGGTGTCATCGGGAAGAACGGCAGCACCATCCGGCAACTGCAGTTGGAGACAAACACGCACCTCAATGTGGAGACGGAGCTGGAGGTGCCGGCCTCGTCCCTGCGCGACAACTTTACCCTCGCGCCATCGGGCTCCACGCCCAACGCTAAGGGCACAACCAGCAGCGGCGATGGCCGTGACGACGATGAAGAGCGCGGGGTGTGCGACGGCGGTGAGAGCGACTACGATGACCACCAGACAGCAGTAATGACTGGCAGCAACACCCACTCTCCAACCACAGCTACCATGCCCTCGCCCACAGCCTCGTCACCGGCCGTGAAGGAGAGCACGGCGCAGACGGGGCTTGCTGAGGAAGCAGCGTCACCAACTGCAAAGGAAACCCATGCGCAAGCCATGGTTAAGGTGAAGGAGATTGCGCTGGTGGGCCCGGCAGAGGGTGTGGCTGAGCTGGAACGGTTCATTTCCAACCTCATTGCTGTGCGACACCTCAAGCTTGACGGGCCCAAAGCAGGCGTCCGCAGGAACATCTTCATTGACGAGAGTCAAGTTGGCATCGTCATCGGCAAACACGGATCTCGTGTACAGAGCCTGCAGGTGCGTGGCAGACGAGGAGGAGGAGGAGGGAGGGAGGGATTGCACCTCGATTGCGAGAGAGAGTGTGTGTGTATGTGTGTGTGTGTGCGCTCGCGTGTTCTTGTGATTTGTGTGTGAACATGTGTAATGGTGGGTCTACAGACAGTGACACTGCCATATTTCATGCTACAAAGCAGTGGGAACTCACACACATGCCTGTACTATGCATTGCATTGTCACACCGCAAACGACAGGCGCACACAGGATGCGAAATCAACGTGACGCAAGAGGAGCACGTGTACGTTGATGCACAGGGCAATCGGAAGGTGCAGCGACTGATTGAGTTGCGCGCACGCGAAGTTGATGTCGTCGACGCATGCGAGAAGATGCTCAAGGAGGTGTGTATATGTGGGTGTTGGTTTATGGATACAGTTGCAACTGTATGCTGTTGGGTTTGCTTGCTTGTGCTTGCTTTGCTTGCTTGTACCTGCTTTGCTTCACGAATGACGGCTGCAATGCCGCCATCGTCAGTGCAATTGTAAAAGTGAAGGTGCTTACCCTTGGTATGACGGCACGCCTGCTCAACTGATCCAGACACTCGCTTCTGCATCTGCCTTGTCGTCATCGCAAGCAGCAGCTGAGGAACACAAGGTATGTACTTCTGTATGTTTGCATGTGCGAGTGTGTGTGTGTGAGAGAGAGAGTGCGTGTGTGTGTGGGATGACATACATGTGTGTGTGCGTTTGCGGTGTGAAATGTGTGTACAGTATCAACGTATGGTGGTCTATTTTGTGGTTGCCCGCCCTCATCTTCACATCCCTTCGCGTTCATTGCACCACGCCGTTGGTTGGATGCATGCTTGCTTGCAGAGTGACTGGCACCCGCGCTCGCCCATGACCCAGTTCGCGCCCCATCATTTTACACCAGCACCACCCCACCACCACCATCACCACCACCACCATCACGGCGTGCACACGCAGATGGCGCCGATTCCCGTCTCTATTCCCTCAGGCTACTTCATGGTGAGTGTGTGTGGGAAATCTTGTGCACACCTGCCACTGTACGACGCGGACCTTGCGTCATCTTCCTCATTGTGTGCAAGCGTGTACGTGAGTGGTGAATCTGCCTGCCTCAGTCCTGTTCTCACGCGTGGCAACACGGCTCTGAGCTCGTGTACGCCATGTAACATCACGTCTCACGACATTCATTACGTATTGACGTCTTGATGTTTCCCAGGGTGTCCCGTCCATCCCTTCACCCTATTCTATGCAGCCGTACATGGTGAGACAGCAAGCAAGCAGAACTGCAGCACTTCTTTGCGAGCGGTTGGGTGCTTGCGGTTGTGCGTGTGTATGTGTGTGTGCATGTGTGTGTACCCACACGTGTGGGCCAACCTAACAATGATGTCTCACGCAACCCATGTGTGCCGGCTGTGTGCGGTTCAGGGCTCTCCTCAACTGTGAAGGAAGAGGAACAGCAACGCCATGATACACGAGGAATGGAGAGCGCAGGCCATGAGACTGGGTACCTGGGTACAGCCGCCTCTCTGAGCGCGTGAGCTTCATCCATTTCTCTTTTCTACCCAGTCTGTCTATGCTCCATCCCTTCATCCCAGCTCAGAAAGCACGTTTTGTGCCTGTCACTACCAGTACGCTATTTGTCGCTGTCAGTTTCATCGTCACACTCAGCTTTTCATGGGTGATTGTTACATCTCATCACCACCCATCACAACCAACAATGTCTGTTTACGGTACTTGTGCGTGTGTGTGTGTGTGTGTGTGTGTGCTGTGCTGTGCTTTGGGTGTAGACACTTTATGCCATTGTTGCTGTGGTGCCCACGCATTTGAGACTCTGGCCAATCCCTCCCTCTCTGCTTTTCGGTTTGGGGCCTTTGTGGCCACTCTTCTCCTTGCTTCCATTCGGTCTGATGCATACATGCAAGGTTTTTGAGGCCCTCCACTTGGATGCGTGTCTGTGCCTAAATCCATGACTGCATGATTGTCCCTCTTGCACCACTTTCTTCTCCCCTTCATGTTGACGTATGCCGGTTTGTTTTATTTCGCTTGCCTTTCGTGGTGATTTGGTTGCATGCTAGGCTTCGCTTGGTCCAGTACATACTTGTGATGTTCACGTGTTTGTGTCATCGTCTCCCGCATGATTGTGACTCGCTACTCTTAGGTGCTTTTATTTCCACCCGCACCCTCCCCCTCCACACACACACACACACACACACACACACACACACACACACTCTCTCTCTCTCTCTCTCTCTCTCTCTCTCTCTCTTCCCTCTGCCTGCAACAACAACCAGCATGAGTTTCAATCCATCCAAGCAGCAAGCACTACCTCCCTCCCTCCCTTGTGTGACAGTACACGCCAGTGACATGACTTGAGTAAAGCGTTATGGTGATGCGTTTATTTGGGGGATGAGAGTGGCAAGCAAACAAGGCACCCCACACTTTGACACACATCTATCACACAGGACATTGACAATTCTCGTCATGGCCACCTTGAGGCTTGTGCGTACATCGCAAGACGAGTAAGAAAACAAACACACACACACACCGACTTGAGCTGTACTCTCGTCTCTCTTGGCCCGCCCTTCTCTCCTCATTTCCTTCAGCAACACCACCGCTGCCGCTGCCACCACGGCCATCATCATCACTCCCTGACATCTTGGAGAACGTCACACGCGCGAGCCAACGGGTGGGAAGGGAAGCTCAGCAGAGAACACAACAATCTTCTTCTGGAACGAAATATACCCACGGACGTAGAGGTGGTGGATCAGGTTTGCCATGATGCACTCTGTCTCGTCCATGTCCACGTCTTCCATCTGGCAACAGTGGCGGTTGGGAGGGGGGAGGACAGCAGATGCACATGAGAAGGATGAAGGCAGCGAGGCAGAGAGAAACAGTGCACATGTGGTGTGTGTGTGTGTGTGTGTGTGTGTGTGTGCGTGTGTGTGCGTGTGTGTGTGCGTGTGTGTGTGCGTGTGTGTGTGTGTGTGTGTGTGTGTGTGTGTGTGTGTGTGTGTGTGTGTGTGTGTGACGCAGACTCAGAGACTTGGACACGAAGCCAGCCACAAATGTGCGAGCACTAACCCCAATGCACTGCAAGGCCTGGTGAAACACACGGAGGTGAATCTGCGTCTTTCCTTGCTGCAACGCATGTCTGTACAGTGGGATGTTAACTGGAATGAGCCATTGGATCTTTGTGCAAGTGCGTGCATGCGTGCATGAGAATGCATTTATGACTGCATGTGACGGTGTGCATGACTGTCTGGGACTGTATGTGACTTTTGTGGTGGAAGCATGCGCGCGACACAAAGGCACAGATACGGGAGCAGCAACACCGCAACGACGTCAGCGACGTACACTCGCTTGAAGAGGTTTCTGTACGCAAGCAGCTGCAGCTTCTGCAAGACAAGGAAGACGTTCCACTTTGTGAAAAACTCCTGGTGCGTTTCCAACTCCTGTGTGCGTGTGTGTGCGTGTGCGTGGGTGTGGTTCTTGAGGGTAATCGCAGAAATGCAGGCTGATGATGCATGAACTGACAAAACCAAAAACAGAGTGTGTATCTCGCACACTACCCCTGCACGACAACCACACGCACACGGAACCAAGCACAGCAGTCACTCACGCGCATACATGTGCAAATCACGCTGCACCTTCACACACCAACCTTGTCGAGGGACGGAAGATCGCCAACTTTGAGGGCCTGCGTGAGCGCGTGGAACTGCAACAGGTCGTGCTCTTGCAGCAGCTCCAGCGTCGGCATTCGCCCAAGAAGCATGTTCACGGGTATCTGGTTGTGGTTGCAGCGAGCGTGTAGAGGTGACGCAATGGCGGCAACAGAGAGCCGAAACAAGCACAGCAATTGTGAGCGAAGTGCGGCAATGGTGAGCGAAGAGCAGTACATGTTGAACCAGCTCACATGGGGCAGGAAATGCAAGCGGATGGACGATGGGCATGTAGCAGCGTTCATGCAGCGCTGGTTAGAGCAAGGAGAGCAATTATGGTGGCAAACAGCGTTGGAGCAGAGGCCCTGTGAATACCAACCAAGTTGAGGAGGATGAGACGAAGGTTTCGGGTGCTGTCCTTGTGGCAATGCTGCAACGCCTTTTCGAAGTATGTGCGAGCCTCGCTGCCAAAAGAGACAAGCGAGCAAAGTGCAGGTGTGATGGATGAGGAAGAAACCCGCGATGGTTGCTGCTGCAACAAGCATTTGACGATACTTCCACTACAAGAAAGCACATGGACAAGTCCACCAAACGCCTCGCACAATCAAACAATGACACACAACAACAACACACACACACACACAAACTCGCGCGCACAATCAAACACACAAACACACACGTACACACACACATACACACACAAACACACAAACACACACACGTACACACACATATACACACACAAACACACATACACACACACGTACACACACATACACACACAAACACACAAACACACACACGTACACACACACACACATACACACAAACACACAGAAGCAACAAGCACACGCACCCGTATGCTGCGTCCAGGAGCGCCTTGCGACCCATGTAATAGTAGAAGGTAACTCGATGGCACATGGGTTGATAGTGCTCGATGCGTTTGTTGGAGTTCATGGTGCGGATGATGGTGTTGACGTAGGCAAAGTTGTTGTCTCTGAAGGCGAGGTTGAACATGTGATTTGCGATGAACATCATGCCAACCTTCTTGCTCCGCGCAATGTCCGCACGGCGATCGTTGCCCACAGCGCGAAAGCAGTCCTGGAAGAGGCGCGTGGCCTTGCTGATGGCCTCAACCTGCTGGTCTTGCCCCGCAAGCATCTCGTCCACGAGCTTGGCGAGCTGCCGCAGCTCGAACATGACAATGTTGAGGGCCTTCAGCTGCCAGTTTCCTTCCTCAACCTCGCTGATGTATGCGGCGAGCTTGTCGCAGCACGTGCACTGGTGGTTGAACGCGTCTTCCATGTTTCCAGTCATGAGCTTTGAAGCGGCGCGCAGGTGCGCTGCTGCCACAGCAGCCACGGGTCGCTCTGCCTTGATGAGGCTGGATGCCAGCGCCTCCACGTTCACCGCGGGCACGCCGCGGTAGACGTGCGGGACGTGCCCGTCGCGCAGTGACAGCAGCCTGGCCAGCGCTGGGCCATCCTCTGTGGCGCAGGCTCGATTCACAGCCTTCAAGAACCCTGTGACAGCACTTCCCGCGTCCATTGTGTCTGTCTGTCACTGCGATTGATGTGATTTGTATGAAAGGAAAGGTTGGTCGTCAGCAACAACGGCAGGAGACACGCTACTCGTTCGTGTGTCAGTGGAAGGTGTGCGGAGAGACAGTCGGTGTGTGCCACTGGTCGCCTTTTCGTTCGCGGGTTGTGGAGGATTTGCTGTATTTTTGTGTATTTTTCGCTGAAACACATCGAAACCGCAACACCCACGACCACGATGAGCGCCCAGCAAGGTGAGATGACGCTGTCACGTGGTGCTGGTGTGCATGTGCGTCTGTGTCTGTGTGTGTGTGTGTGTGTGTGTGTGTGTGTGTGTGTGTGTGTGCTGTGTATGTGCGTGTCGTTGTATGCGTGTCGTTGTATGCGCGTCGTTGTGGGCGTGTCGTTGTGTGCGTGTCGTTGTGTGTACTGTGGTCATCGTTTCCACGGTGGCAACCATTTGCGTGGTCCAGGCTCATGCTCACACTCTTGTCTGTTGTGGGTTGCTGCACCCCATGTGCCGGGTTCAGAGGAGAAGGATGTGGTCATCTTCACCACGCCAGAATCGGAGGAGGAGATGAACATCGTTGAGGATAAGGACAAGGCGCCCTTGCGCCCTGACCTGGGGGAAGCAGTTGGCCCTTCCGGCGAGATTGACTGGGACTGCCCATGCCTGCAAGGTGTGCCCGTGGCTCGAGTGTGTGCGTGTGTGTGAGAGGGGGGGTACCGGTGCTTGTACTGGTGTGTGTGTGTATGTGTGTGTGGTGTGCTTGCGTGTGTGTGTGTTTGCGTGTTGGTTGTGTGTGTGTGTGGATATGTTTCATTCGTCTCTCCCCGTCTCTCTGCATGTCTGTGTGCAAGTACGACCATGTTTTCCTTCCCTTGTCTCTGTCGTAGCCCGCGCTTGTATCGGTGACCAACTGTGCTGACACCGTGCGTGTGATGACAGGCATGGCTGATGGCCCGTGTGGCGAGACCTTCAAGGCTGCCTTCTCTTGCTTCGTCTACAGCCAAGCCGAAGAGAAAGGTGTGATATGGTGTGTGTGTGTGTGTGTGTGTGTGTGTGTGTGTGTGTGTGCGTGCATACGTGTGGGTACGTGTTGCAGAGCACGCATGTCGACGTGTGCGTCTACAGAGGAAGGGAGACGCATGGTCGGCTTGTTGCAAACAAGCTTGCACCCGTTGACGTTGCACCCGTTGCCTTTGCACCCGTTGTCGTTGTAACCCCCCCCGCCCCCTAAATCATGCCGTTTCTGTACAATCCTTGGTGCCGTCTTACCGTTGCCACGCTGTGCTCACGTTGCTGGGTTGTGGTATTGTTTGTTTAGGGAGCGACTGCATTCAGCAGTTTGAGGCCATGCACGAGTGCTTTAACCAACACGCAGACTACTACGCAGGCGATGAGGGCGAGCAGCAGAGCAAGACAGACGCTACGGAGGCAACCGACACCACCGCATCTACACAGACGACAACAGAGGCAGAGGCGCACGACTCTCCCGCTGCTGCACAGGATGACAGCACTTCGACGACAGACCAGGCCACGGAGGAGCAGAAGTCTGCGTAACCTCCTCGCTGCCCGCGTGATTGTGTGTGTGTGTGATATGTGTGTGACAAATGTGTGTATGTGATATGTGTGTTTGTGCGTGCGTGTGATTGTGTCCTGCCTGTCAGTTTGTTTGTGTCTGTTTGTCTGCCTGCTTGTCTGTGTGTAACTGTGTGATTGCTTGGACCACGTGCATATCTGCGTGATTAAAACCATAGGCTCTTGTTCCTTCAATGCAGCCAGATCACTGTGGAGATACTTTGCATGGCACTCTTCACTGTGTGTACAGGTTCAACCTCTCTCAAACGACATGCCCTTCCTACCAGCCGCACGCACACACACACACACGCACACACACACACACACCCACACACACACACACACGTTGCGCAAGTGTGTGAGCCTCTCACAACATGCGAACGCAGTTAACCGGAGTAGACACAAACGCATCCACACGTGTGCACATACGCATCGACTCGCATGCGCGCATACACACACACACGTGTACAAGCAACTTCGCTCCCTTCCACCTCAACACATTCGCTTACTCGCTCACGCAATCCCACACATACACACTGAAGCTTGCACACCCGCTCTCTTGCTCCGCTGCACGCGTGCATCGCGAGTCAGCACATGGTTGATGGTGTCTTCTCCGGGGCCCTTGCTGTCTGAGGATGGGGAGAGGAAGGTGACGCTGCCGGTTACGACTCGATGGGCGTTCCTTCCATGACGATGGAGTAGAGCGCAACAAATGGCTCGTAGCCGCTCTTGATGATGATGCGGATGTGTCGAATGATGCACGGGTCAATCTATACAAACAAAGCAGTTGTCAGAAGAGCCGGTGAGAAGAGAGAGAGAGTGTGTGTGTGTGCATGTGTGTGTATGTATGTGCATGTGCGTGTGTGTCCCGCCTCCGCGCCCATTTGTCTGCGCGTAAGTGTGGGTGAGGTTGTAGCTTACCTTGTGGTCCTCAAGCTGCACATGTCCTTCCGAGTGTGTCAGTTCTGCGTTGACAGTCGGATACATAGGGGCGACAGAACAGACCAGAGTCATGTCAGGACGCGTGTATCATTCACAAGTACAAGCACAGCAGTGCGCGTGCCTAAATGGTTCACGCAGGCATGAAACGCAAGCGGCACATGCACAGGCACAGGCACACACACACACACACACGCACACACACACGCACACGCACACACACACGCACCGGTAGATGTGAGATCATCCCATCCCGCTGGGGATTGGTTTGAGCTCTTCTGAATGACAATGTTCTTGATACATGCGCTCTTGGTTTCCAGGGTCGTCACGCGGGTTGCGGCTGGGAACGTAATCACAATCTCTTGCGGATACATGCCCGTCGTGCTCCAGAATGTGCCTTCCTCCCTGTCAAGTGCGTATGTGTGTGTGTGTGTGTGTGTGTGTGTGTGTGTGTGCGTGTGTTTGCGTGTATTTGTGTGCGTGTGTTTGCGTGTATTTGTGTACGTGTGTGCGTGTGCGTGTATTTGTGCGTGTGCGTGTATTTGTGTGTGTGTGTGTGTGTGTGTGTGTGTGTGTGTGTGTGTGTGTGTGTGTGTGTGTGTGTGTGTGTGTGATTCATCAGATTAGCAGGGAGTTCATTTGTGTGTGCGATGCATCGCCCTCAAACACTTCACTGTCGCATAATCCACGATCGCCCGCCCAGCCTCAATCGCACGTGTTCCTCAAATACGCACATGTGTACACGAACATCAACACCGCACGTACCCATCAACAAGGGCCTCGGGAGGGTGCTCTGGATCCCAGGACGTGGCGAGCACAACATGCGCGCCCTCGCTCTCCTTGCAGACGTTGGGCATGGCGTGAGGGCGTGCTGCTTTGCTTTGCTGTTGTTGGTTTGTGGTTGTTAACTGCCGTGACCCTGAATTCAGTCGCTTGTATTGGAACAGCCCTGTGCTTGCAGGCACTCTGCCCTTGTGTTTCTTCTGTTTCTTTGAGTGTTTGTCCGACTCTTTCTCGCTTTCTCAGTCTTCTGCTGTGCTTCTTGTGTCTCTTGCCGTCTGCTGCACTGCCCTTACAGCCTCGCGTCTTCCATATCGCCCTTCCGCTTTGCTTCCCGCAGGTACCCTGATGCACTGAATCGAGCCTGTGTTTTTTTTTTTTCCTTGTATTTGCGTCTGCCTTCTTCTTCTACCACACCCCAACAAGTCAAACATCACAAGATCAAGTACCAGAACACTACAGACAGTGGCAGGTAATCGTAAGTAAGAAAAGAGGAGGATACCCAACATGCTTCTCGTATCCTCCGCAACAACGGCGACATCAACGGCCGAGAACAAGAGCACCAAGGGCAGAGAATAGGAGAATGGATGGCTTCTCGCCAGCCAACACACGGCTCAAAGGAGCAGCAAACAACAAAGAACCCCCGTAAGAGAAAGAGAACCAGCCAGTATATGGGCGGAGGGCACCTCCCTCCTGCCCACCCAGCCTCCACCACGTGTTCCAACAACACAAGAATACAGCAAGCCAAAAGCATGTGCACCAGAGCCTCGAGACCACAGAGGGACCCAAGCAAAATGAAAAAAGACGGAACCCTTGAACCGCAGCAACGCAGCGTGTTATGAGGGCAATACCAGAACAAACAAACCAAGAATGAGCAACATCTCAACCCAAACTCTCGCATTCGGACGCAGGGCGCACGAAAAGGAAGAGAAAAGTAACACGCGACACTTGGCACAGGTCAATTCCATGCCACTGTTCAAAACAGGCCCAGGTCCGCCAGTGCTTGTTGCAGATCGACCACGGGGCGGCCGAAATGAGAAAGTTCCTGAGCCGAGTGAACGCGGCGACAGTGTCGATGGATCATGCGCCACTGATGACTGTGCTCCTTCAGCGTGTCACTGTTGCCGACAATGACGAGGCGGTAGCGAGCTCGACTGCAAGCGACATTCATGCGATTGCGCATGCTCACAAAACCCACATTGCCGTGGTCGTTGCAGCGCACACAGGACAATATCACGACGTCAGACTCGGAGCCCTGGCTTTCGTCCACCGTCTGCACCTGCACGCCCTTGAACGCGTCATCTTCCTCTTCATCCACCTCGTCATCGCCGTCCGTAAACTCGTCGGGCGGGGCAGTTTGTTGACGCCTCTGCTGCCTCCGCCGCCTCCGCCGCCTCTGCTGGCGAGCATCATCGCTCGTGTGCACCCTGAAACCGCTTTGGCGTAGCACGTCAGCCATCAGCTTCCGCTGTTTCTTGTAGAACGTGATGACCTTGACGCTGAGCTGCTCAAAGCCGTGCCTTCCCACCTCGTCTTGCAGCTTCATCAGCGCCTCCTGGACCTGGTGGCACTCGTCCTGGTTGACATATGACTTGCTCTCCTTCTGTTCCTTGGCCGCTGCGGAGGTCTCAATCCACCACAGGCCGTGGCGATCCTGGCTGCTGCGGTCGCGAGCAGTGCTGCCGGGCGTAACAAGGGTACCACCGTAGAAGGTACGCGACACCATGCCACAGATGCTCGCGTGCATGCGGTACTGGACAGTGAGCTGGTGCACACCGCTCCCGCCCCGCAAGACCGTGGCCAGCCGGTGGAAGAAGCCCTGCTGCGTCACGTGGCGGAATCTGCAGCGATCTCCAAAACGGCACGACCCATTCCAGGCAAAGTCGTGGCAGGCGTTTTTCACGTCTCGGATGCGGGAGAACGAGGGAAGCTGCTTGTTATCGCCGATGGCGATGATGCGGTCCGTGTGTGGACACGCGTGCAGCAGCAACGTCACACACGCCTCCGGGCAGGTGCCAGCCTCGTCAAGGACGATGCTGTTGACGCGGGAAGCAAAGTCCACGTCAAAATCACTTTCCAGCTTAGGCAGCCTGCTCGCTGCGCTGGCAGCTGTGCAGAGAATGGCCCGAACAGAGGAAACAATCCCGAGCCGGACATCTTGGATCGTCTCAATGCACTCCGTCGAGAGACGTTGAATGAGGCCGTTGCAGACTTGCTCCATGACCTCCAGCTGCGGGTGGCGGTGGCGCATCCACGCGCGCCAGAACCTGTCCCACGGGTCGTTTGCCAGCCACCGATGCTTGGCGGCACTCCTGGCGTCCGTCAGTGATACGGTGCCGAAGAGCTCATTGGCACGATGCTGGCGGTACCGTTGGTGGCGTGCGTTGCTGGAGACAACATTCGCCTGCCGGGCTGGGCGAATGACCTTCTCGAGGAAGAACTTGAGCCGCCTGATCTTCCTCTCCATGGCCTTGACGCGTGGGTCCTGCTTCACCCGTTGCTCGAGGGTGCACTTGCGCGACATCGGACTCAGGCGCTCGTAGTTGCCCACAACGAAAAACTCGATGCTGCCTTGGCGCAGCTTCTCAGCAACAGCTTCAACAGCCTTGTTCTGCAGAACCAGTCCACGTGTGAGTAGTGTGTGTGTGTGATGTGTGTGAGTAGTGTGTGTGTGTGTTTGTGTGTGCGATTGTGCGCAGGGGGCGTTTGTACACTAGCGTGATTGACATGACACGCAGAGAGCATGGGGTGCGTGCCAGGCTGAACGCAATCGTCGAGCGAACAAGCTCGCAAACACATAAACACACACAAATACACGGACACACAGACACGCACGAACACACACACACACACACACAAGCAAGCATGGACAGCAAGTACTTGATTATGGAGCGTCGTGCTCACCTGGACACAAGTAACGATGGTGATGCCGCTTGGGTCCAGCACACTCTTGACGAGGTGATAGATGGTTGTACTCTTGCCTGTCCCCGGTGGTCCTCGAACAGCCTCGACGTTGTATCGGAGGGCCCTCAGCGCGGTTTGCTGGGCCTCGTTGATGGGCACATCCTCGCTGAAGTTGCGATGATTGTACGGCACCACTGTGCGCTGAGATGGGTCAGCGACCGCTGTCAGGAGTGCGGAGTGCTCCCCACGCTCCAGCAGCGCCCTACAGGCCTGCGCCTGTGCGATGATGTCGCCGACGTAACTGTAGTCGAGGACGAGTGCATGGTCATTGTCATGCTCTTCGGGTTGGAGGGCCAAGGCAGCCCAGCCAGTGCGAGGGCTGCCTGCTTGGGAGGAAGGCGGTCCACACGGCACAAGGGAGAGGGATTGCCCTCCTCGTTGCCCAAAAGCGATGTAAAACGCTCCCTTGTACTTGAGCATGTGGTACTGAAAGTCACCCGCGTCAAACTTTTCAAGCTCCTCGACGCGTTCTTCCACTGTCTCTTCAGGCTTCATGTCAGTCACCGTGAGGCTCCCGCCCGTCAGTCTGACCTTGGCAATGTACCTGCGACATGTTGCGTGGGGGCAAGAGAGGGAGAGAGCGAGGGTAAAAGAGAGAGAGAGAGTGTGTGTGTGTGTGAGAGAGAGTGTGTGAGAGAGAGAGTGTGTGTGTGTATTTGTGTGTGCGTGAGAGGAAGTTGGGGTGGGAGTTGGAACTCTGTGCGTGTGAGTGTGATGTCAAGGAAGCAGTGATTGCCAGCGCACATAAACCCAAACACTACATCTCTACATGGTCGCATGCAAAGCGGGATGCAAGGGACGAGAGCAGAGCGATCGCACGCTACAGAGGGATGGGTTGGTGTCGATGGATATGTGCTCGTATCTGTGGGTTCACAGCCCTGTGTGTTGTCTCTCTCTCTGTGCAAGTGTTGTGTGTGCATGCATCATACCTGGTGGGATAATCGTGGTCCAGGTCATCGTAGAATGCTTTGAACTCAGCCTTGATGCGCCGGAGGACTTGGGTCAGGTACTCGTCGACGGGGCCAGATGCGTCAACGATGGCTTCCGTGGGCCGGATGCAGATGTCTTCGGGTTTGGTGCACCATTCTGGGATACCAGCTGCTTGAGCCACTCCTCTGGCGTCCAGGTGGCCCGGCATAATAACCCTTGACATGATGTCTGTCGTACAGTCTGTGCTGCAGTGCTTTGATGATGGCTGGGGCTGGCTGGCTGCTCAAACAGCTGTGTTGCTGTGGTCTTGTGAGCGTGTGGCTGTTCTTGCTCTGCCCTTGGGTCTTGAGTCTCCTTTGCTCCTGCCTGTGTTTCTCGTAGTCTTCAAACAGCTGATGCCGAGGTAAATGACGATGTGCAGCTGCTCCACCATACAATTGCGAGAGGGCCAGAGCACGCAAAGAAGAAAAAGGGAGAAGGGAGAAGGGAGAAGGGAGAAGGGAGAAGGGAGAAGGGAGAAGGGAGATGCACACTGCCAGCAAAAAAGGGGTGCTTGTCAAACGCATTATTAGGGAGTGTCAGGTCGAAGTGGGTTGGCTGGGAACGGACGGAACGGACGGACGGAGGGTGTCAGAGCGAGCCCATGTCGCACTCACTCCGCGCCATTGTTTTATTATTTGGTTTTCTGTTGCTGTGATGCGTGTCATGTCACGACAGAGGGTTTCATAACTCGACGAACGCTCAGGTGAGAGGCGTATGCGTGTGTGTGTGCGTGTGTGTGCGTATGGCGTGCATGCAAGCATGCACGCGCGGGGGTACGTTTGACCTGACGCGAGCTGACAGAAGACAGCTAGTTGTCCGCCTTTTTGGATTGTGGAGCTGACGGAAGTGTGTACCGCGCGATTTTATTCGTTCAGATGGAAAAAATTCACACACAAAGGCAACACTACACAAAACGGCGTGTGTGTGTGTGTGTGTGTGTGTGTGTGTGTGTGTGTGTGTTTGTGTGTGTGCGTGCTTGTGTATGTGTGTATGTGTGTGTGTGCGTGTGTGTGTGTGTGTGTGAATGAGTCATCACAAAGCACCACAACCCACAGGAAAAGATCGTGTATGGGCAACAAAAAAGACCAAGTCGTCAAAGAAGACGACGAACAAGATGAGGAAGAAGAAATAAAACAAAACAATGGGGGGGGGGAGGGGAAGCGGGAAGGCAACCACAAAGTGTCTGCCGTGCACCGTCCACCCGCACATGATGACACGAACCATCGACCCGCACACGATACGAACCTCGTCCCCTCCCAACCACCATGACACGACCAGCATGAGAGCGCTACCACAATCACCACACACCACCACCACCACCCATGGTGTTCCTCAGTCCTGCGGACCATCCATCAGCTCAACTGCACCATCGTCGTCGTCGTCGTCGTCGTCGTCGTCGTTTGAATTGCCGTGGGCGGCGACGTTCGCGTACGATGATGCATGTACATCAGCATCTTTGTGATCGTTGATGGTGGTTGGGGACTCAGGTGATGCCGGGGTCTGATCAGTCGCACGACGAACGTCGTTGTGTCGGCTGTACTCGTCATTCTCACCACTTCTGTTGCTGCTGGTGGCGGCGTGGGTGGTAGTGTTGGGGCCAGTGGTGCTGCCGCTGTCGCTGCCGTGTTGTTCGCGTCGTTGCTTGTTGCTGTGATGTGTTGGGCTTGCGCCACCGTCGGGCTGCGGCCCGCGGCCAGGGCTCCGCCGCTTCTCTGGCGACGTGCCTGATGGGTCCAGCTTGCGTGTGTACTCGCGAAGCAGCTCCTTGCGCCGCAGATATGTGGCCTCGCGGTCCGGCGCTGCCGGCGTCAGTGGCGGCAGGTTGCGTTTCTTGGCCACGCCAAACTTGACGCGCACATTACCGCCATCTGTCACAAGCCAGGAAGCAGGCAATCGGAATCACAGAACGAAACGCAGATGCACGCAAGGACAAGACGGGCACGAGCAGCACACAAGTGTACACACACACGCACAAGCGTTCAACACAAGCGTACACGCGCACAACCGCGCGCGCACACACACGCACAAACACACACACACACACACACACACGCACACACACACACACGCACAAACACAAACACACACACGTGTGTTTGAAGTCACGCACGTCGTTTGTATGGGGAGGTGGCGGACTGGCCAATCTTGCTCGAAACCTTGGAGTAATCTGGAAGCTTGTATGTAATCACTTTCTTTGGCTCATCTGTCGAGCAAAAGGCAACTGGCGTGAGATTGAAGCCGGACAAACAACTGCAAAGGGATGCAGGAAGGACACCCCCCCCCAACCACATGACATGTACACATGAAAACGTCCAACCGCACACACACACACACACACACACACACACACACACACACACACACACACACACACACACACACACACACACACGCATACACACACACACACACACAGGCCTGCGCACAGACACAGACACACACACAGGCCTGCGCACAGACACAGACACGCACAACAAACACAGCGACAGCAACTACAAATGCACAGCTTCACCACCACCACCATCAGCAACACAACAACAACAACAACCACCACCAGCAAGACGCACTCTGGGTCCATGATGCGAAGGCGCTCCTCGCGCGTCAAGCGGTACACGTTGGAAACATGTTTCTGCCGCAGCTGCTCAGCAGCAAACTTGTCACAGTCCAGCTGAAAGTTGGGCCGCCCCTCTTTCCCAGTTGACTTTAACATGGTGGCGGCTTCTCCCTTTTGCTTGCTTGCACGTTTGCTTGTGGGTGAGATTGGTGGGGGTATGGGACGCGAGATGCGTTGCTGCGCCTTTGACGACAGACAGAAGGAGGGAAGGCACGATGAAGACAACAGGTAGGAAGGGTTGGTAGGAATGCAAGTTGGTTGTTGTTGTTGAGGGTGGCTTTGTTGTGCGCCAAACAACCCGAAATTTCACCAATGTCTTCCACGAAATGTCACTGTATTGGCAGATCAAACAAACACAAACACCACCAGCCAGCAGGCAGCTTCTTTGCTCGAGGCATGCTGCTGCTGTCATATCATCATGCCACACACAACGATCACTGCAACTGACACGTCCTCACAATCGAACAAGCCACAAAGACGAACAAGAAGAAGGAGGTGAATGAAACGAACAGGACGGAGAAGAAGGAGACAAAGCAGAAGAGACAAGCAACACACACACACACACACACACACACGACACACACAAAGCATACTACACACACACACACACAGAGTCAGCGGCGGGAGTTGGATTAGATCCAGATGAGGCCAACGCGCTCGAGGGCACCGTAAAAGTCGTTGACGACGGTGCTGAGGTCGCCCACAAGGCGGGCACCCTCCGTCGCCGGCTCGGCGGTGGCGGCGCGGCTGGCGTCCTCTGTGGCCTCGCCAGGTTCCTCCTCTGCAGCAGCATCGGTCGTCGCCGCAGTGGTTGGCGTAGCACGACGACGAAGCGCCTCCACAAGCACCTGTTGACCGCAACAGCACATTTGATGGTAGCAGTGAGCTCAACACACACACACACACATGGAAGCACAACACCGAAACAAAACCACAACAAACCAATACAACACATGAATACGGCAAGCCACATACACGCGTTTGGCACAAAGTGCATCGTACCACAAAGCAAGCAAACAGGCAGGCAGGCAGACGGTTAGACAGACAGACAGACAGCGAGGCACACAGCCAGCAGACGTCAGACAGGTGTTTACACTGACACTGACACACACACCCACACCCAACACAGGCACGCAAGCGCACCTTTGCGTTGTGGTGGAAAAGAGCAGCAGATGAGTAGAAAGTGTTGGCGTGCAGCTTGGCCTGTGGCAGCAGCGTCTTGAGGTCGCCGCGGCGGTAGATGTCGTACATGATGCCAAGGAGATGCGGTTGGCGCTCGTCCACACACGCGGGAATGGGCACAATGTCGGCCGAGAGGCCCGGAAGGCGCTGGATCTCAAGCAGCAGCTCCCGCACGCTGTCGTAGCCGAAGCCGCGACCAGACACAGCAGCAGTGGGCAGGCGGAGAGGGTCGCAGACCTTCAGCTCCTGCAGATCGCTCGGCAGGCCTTTGCTGCCGCCTACCTGGCCCTTGTCCTTGGAGAGCGGCAGCCCAACGCCAGCGCCAGCAGGAGCCTTACGCAGGCCGTGCAGGCGCAGGATGCTGGCAAACGTGTCCAAGACCTGGGCGCGGAAGTTGACTGCGGCTTGGTGCAGGGCGTCGGACAGCGCAGGCTGCACCAGGTACACGTCCTGCGCATCCGGGAACATGCGCTTCGTGTGGTGCACCTCTGTCGGGTGCACGCGAGGCTGCGGCATGCTCAGCAAAATCGCTCGGAAGAGCTCCAGCCGATCGCTGCGCTCGTCGTGGGTCAGGCGCTCCGCCTCCGTTGTTGGAGACAGAAACTGGCTGAGGGCCCCCGTGCGCACGAGGTACGCCATCCACACGTTGTTGGGGTCGTGGCAGGCCAGGTAGCTCACCATGCTGCCGATGCGGCCAACAACAGGGCCAGCAAAAGCAAGGGGAGCGTCGGGGTCGGCCGCTTCCTCCAGCTCCAGCTCCTCCTCCTCCTCGTCGGCATCGACCCTCTGTGCGTCATCCGCATCTGGCTCGGCCGCGGACTCACCGCCTTCCTCCGCTTCGTTCGCGAGTGCCTCCCACGACTCCGCAGTGTCGTCGTCGTCTTTGTCATCTTCATCGTCCTCATCGCCACCAAGCAGGGCTTCCCAGTCGTCAGGCACCTCCTCTCCCTCCTGTGCCTCTTCCTCCTTTGCTTTCTCCTCCTCTTCCTTCGCTCGTTCAGCAGCGAGCAGTGCCGCCTCCTCGGCCTCGCCCTCTTCTCGAAGCCGCCGCCGCTCTTCCGCCTTAGCCTCCCGGTAAGCAAGCAGCTTCGGGTTGGTGTCAAACGTCAACAGGTTCAGGCGCAGCAGCGTCTCAAGCTGTGCGCGCATGTACACGGGCAGCATGGCCTGGCGCTCGGCGTCCTGCGTTGCGTACGGCTCCAGCAGCAGGCGGCGCAGGCTCAGCCCTTCCTTCTCCTTCAGCGTGCCCTTGGCTTCCTGGAAGCGCGCCATGGCTCGCACCGCACTGCGTACGTGATGCGGGGATTTGCAAATGAGGGCTAGTTCGATGTCAAACGGGTGGCACGACAAACCAAGCTACAGTAGACAGACAGCCAGTCGCCAGACAGACAGACAGACACACACACAGACGTACAGACGTACAGACACACACACACACATACACGGACGCACATGCACACTGACACACACACACACACGCACAGGTGCAAGCACAGCTAGGTGGAGGCACGCACGTGGAAGAGTCGAGCGGGATGTTGGGGAACATCTGGCGGAGAGGGGATGAGAGGAGGCGGCGGATCTTGTGCTTGGAAATACCATAGAACACAACATGCCCACGGATGTCATGTCCACGACGGCCAGCGCGACCAGACATCTGGTGGTAGTTGAGGGAATCCAGAGCAGGGTTGTCACCCAAGAACACAACAGAGCGGCACGGCATGCTGATGCCAAGAGCTGTTGTCAAGGCGATGAAGATAGATAGCAAGTGGGTGGGGGTGAGATCACAGCTTGCCACTGTTGTGATGGCGTCCGCAACACATACAGGGCACAAACAAAAAGGGGCCCACCCACACATTCTCTCTCAAGGATGCAAGCACGCACCGGAACAATGCAGCTCTCAAACATGAAATCCACCACCACCACCACCACCACCACCACCACCACACACACACACACGCACACGCGCGCACACACAGACACACAGACACACAGACACACACCAAGGGTGTCTGTTGAGATGACGACGGCGAGCTTGCGGTCGCGGAAGAGGCGCTCGACGGCCTGGCGGCGGTCCTTGGTCAGCTCCGGGTAGTGGATGCCAATGCCGCGGCGAAGCGCCTGGTGGAACAGAGACGACTCCAGCTTGCGTTGCATCTTCTGCTTGTTGCTCTTGGGGAAGGCGTCCGCGAGGTCCTCTAGTGACACGGGCAGCTCTGACAGGCAGAAGGGGCGCATGCGCTCGGCAGACAGGCGATCAACCTCTGCACTCACGTGGTCGTCCTCCAGCTGCTGGCGCATGGCGGCCTCGTTCCTGGGCAGCTGCCCATCTGCAATCAGCTGGTTGATGTAGGCGCGCGCCTTGGCCTCAGCCGCAGCCTTGGTTCGCTCCAGCCACTTGCGGTTCATTTCCTCGTACGTCTCTCCCCACAGGCGCTCCAACTGCCGGTCAGTCTCCTTATCAATGCGCGCCTGCAGCTCCTCCTCCCTCTTCTTCTCGTCCGTGATGTGCTGCACGGCCTCCTTCAGCTCATGCATGTACCTGTCCACCGCCTCGCGCGCTTCCTGTAGGTGCTTGGCGTGCGCTTCGTTCAGGCGGGAGTGGCTGCCCTGCAATGTGAAGAATGGTGATGTGAAACACAAAACCCGAAATGAGCAATATCAAGTGAGCGCCAGTGAAAACGTGCGTGTGTATGTGTGCGTGCGTACGTGTGCGTGTGTGTGTGTGTGTGTGCGCGTGCGCGCATGCATGAGTGTGACTGTGTGCCGCCAAAACAGAGAGACAGACAGACGGAAAACAGACAGACAGTCAGGTATACAGACACAGTTAAACATATCACACATATCACCACCGCCACCACCACCACCGTGCATCTCGTAACGGCCTCGCAAACGCACCCCAACGACGTCGTGCAGGTAGTAGTGCTCGTCCTGCTCGCGGCAGAGGGCGAAGTGCAGCGACTCGAGGATGCGGTCAATGCCGGCCATGTCCAGGTGGAACAGCAGCGCAGGCAGCCGGTTCGCCGGCCCGTTGCACATGTGGCGCAGGAACGACAGCAGGTGCGCGCCGTCCTGCAGGTCGCGGTCGGCAAGCATGTTGCGGGAGGGGCGCTCAATGCGGTCGCCAACCTCGGCAGCAAGCTCCTCCAGCAGCTCCCGATCCTCGCGCGCAAGGTCGGTCAGCTTCGCCTTGAGCTGTTCCTCGTACTCCGCATACGACTTAACACGCACGCGCCCGCACAGGCCGTGCTCGGCATCGCCAGCAAGCGGCTGGTGCTTGACAAACCACGCGCTGGGATCAAGCGGCTGCAGCAGAGCACGCGTGGCAGCAGGCAGGGACTCGCGCTGCTTCATAATATCGCTGGCAATGGACCACAGCTCGTACGCGTGCTCCGGCAGCAGGCGGCAGCCCGAGGGAAAGCCGTCAAGGACAAGCTTGGCCGGGGACAGCACGCCCAGCGGGTTCACGGTGACCATGCGGCTGTTGTCGAGGTCGTAGCACCACGTGTCCAGGTCATTCCAGCGGAGGTGGTGGCGGATCTTCACCAGCGGCTGGGTGACGTCGCCGCCACGACGGGCAAGGCGCTCGCGCTCCAGGGCCTCCAGCCACGAAATGAAGCTCTCCGTGTTGCCAATTGTGGCGGAGAGGGCGAGGAACGGGCAGTCAATCAGGGTGAGCAGGCGCTCCCAGAAGAAGCCCTCGTTCAGGGACACGCTGTGTACCTCATCGAGGATGACCCACTTGATGCGATGCTTCCAGCCTTCATCACCGGCCATCAGCAGCAGGTGCTCGAGGCACTCCGGCACTGTCACAAGGACCTGTACCACGACACAACAGGATAAAAAATATAGCAGGCAGAGGTGCAAGGTGAGGGCATGTGGATGAGTACGTGTAAGACTTTGTGAGAGTTTGCGAGTCGTTTTGAGGCATGACGTGCTTGCACATATGTAGTCGCCTGCCCTCAAGACAAAGCAAGGTTCACAGGACACTTATGCAAGGAGAAGAGAGCAAGTTGTTTGTGCATGCGTACGCGTGAGTGTGCGCGTGTGCAAGTCAACGTCTCAAACAAACAACTGAGGTTACGTACTTGGCAGCTCTTGTACTCTTCCATGCCAAATTCCTTGGTGAAGGCAGTCGCTAGTACTTGGCCACGCGGCATCTTCTTGCTGTAGCGCCCCTCAATCTGAAGGTGTATGTGTGTGTGCGAGTTGCGTGTTACGGTAGCATGAGCGGTGAGCGACGTTATCCCGGACAGTGCACAAAGGGAGAGAACAACTTAGAGGAAGCATCCACAAAACGTTTTACCCGAGTAGCCATACGCGTCAATGCACATGCGCTCGCACCTCTGCGACAGTCTGGTTGACGAGAGCCTTGGTTGGCGAGACGTAGACAATGACCTGCTTGTCTGCGTCGGCCTTGGTCTTTGGATCGTCAAGGTCAGCGCGGGCACGGAGCACCTTCTCCATGGCGTAGAAGGAGATGAATGTCTTGCCGCTGGAGGTGGGGGCAGAGATGAGGGCACTGCGACGCGCATCAACTGCATCCAGCAGCTCAACCTGCCAGTCATCAGGATCAAAGAAGGGAGACCTACACGCAAGAATAAACACACGCGCACAGGAAGAGGGCAGTGTGTGAGATGGGAGAGAGGCGAGAGGGGGAGGGAGGGTGGAGGCGGGCCAAACGAGATTCAAAGCGGGTGTGTGTGTGTGTGTGATGTGTGATGTGTGTGTGTGTGATGTGTGTGATGTGTGATGTGTGTGTGTGTGTGTGCGTGTGTGCTGTGTGTGCTCTCTCTCTCTCTCTCTCTGTGTGCGCGCGCGTGTGTGTGTGTGTGGACAAGGAGCGTCGCAGTCACAACCCTTTGACCTCCAGGCCCACGTGTTGTCACAGTTCAAGCGCACACTGACCAAGCAAGCAAGCAAGCCAGGCGTACCTCTCGTCTGGGTTGCCCTTGGGCCGCTGAAAGTAAGGGCCCATGGCCCGAAGCTGGAAGTCAATGAGTGTTGTGGACGGAATGCCGAGGTCGCGCGAGGATTCCAGGCCCTCAAGGGTCGTGGTCACATCAAACTGTACACAAGCAGCGGTTGAAGGGTGAGCGTGCGCGCCCAAACACGTAAGAGGTGCTTGACACACGCCTTCAACAGTGCTTTACCCTCCAACACCAACACCCACTCACACAGATCACACATCCTGACACCAACACCAACACCCACCCACACTCACGCCAACATCCACGGGCCAGCTACGGCACAGCAAGGGAAACAGAAGTTGGGGCACCGACCTTTGCCTGGAGGAGCTTGAGGACCTTCTTTGCATCCTCCTCAAAGTGCAGCTGCAGCATGGCGCTGAGCACACGCGGGTGCAGCTTGAGCACGTGCTCATGCAGCTTTGAGGACGTGTCACACATCTCCTCAATCAGGTCCAGCAGGGCGTTGGTGACAGCGACCGTGAGGTGGTCCGTCTTGGACAGGACGCACGGGTCATAGTCGTGATGGTTCATGGTGTCCTCTTCATTGGCTGTGCCTGCTTCAGCACGGCTCTCCTCCTCTTCAAGGTGGCAGTCGAGCCGCAGCAGGTGCATCTCCATGGCAATGACGGCGGCCTCTGCCCGGTATTCCCGCAGCTGCTCGCGGTACCGCAGCTTCTTGAAGTCGGCAATGGCCTGCTTGGCGTTGGGCGCCGGCTTTGAAATGCCCAGCACGTCCTCCTCGTACATCAGCGTCTCCTCCACGGGCTTGCCCTGGGCCATTGCCAAATTGCGAGCGAGCAAGTGAGTGAGGGAGTGGGTGAGTGAGTGAGTGAGCGAGCGAGTGTGAGTGGGCGCGTGTGAGTGGGCGAGTGAACGCGTGTGCGGGGGTAAAATAGGAGCGGGGACTACGGTAGAGAGAGCAAAGGTGTTGAAATTGTACAGGCGTGTATTCATGTGGTGCGATTTCGCACAATGGGCACATACACAAACAGCAATGACGTACATCATACTCAAAGAGGCGCTTCTCCTTGAAGAACCAGTCGCCAATGGACTTCTCTGTGCGGGCAGTGCGGGCCTTCTTGGCCATGTCTCGCAGTTCAGCCAGCGTCGCCTTCACCGCGTCCAGCCGCTTCTGGCCCCCAACAATCTCGCGTGCAAACACGCGGACGCAGTGAGCTGTCTTGGGCGCCTTCTGCTTCTCCTGGGGAGCAGCATCGAGATTCATGCGCTGGAGTTGTCCTGCGTGTCAGCAAGGGTGGAAAAACGAAGCAGACGTGATGTGAGTTTGTGAGTGTGACGTTTTGTGAGTTTGTGTGTGAGTGTGTGAGAGAGTGTGAGAGTGGGTGTGAGAGATGGTGTAAGTGTGAGAGTGAGAGAGCAAAAGGAGGGACAAGAAGAAGTAAAAGCTCACGAACAATCAGAAAAGACCAATAGCTAGCTTTGGCATCACACGCATGCACGCACAGACATGCAGACAAACAAACGAATCCTCAGCAACACACAGGCAAGACACGCGGGCATCATTTGCAGCCAGCAGTGTGGCGCGGTGTGGGTGTACCGAGCAGGGTTTGGGCGAATTTCGTGTTGAAGGCGGCGAGGCGCTGGCGTGCGCGTGCAGCATCGAATGCCTTTCGTGCCTTCAAACACACTGGCAGCGCGGCAGCCCAGTGGTTTCTGTCGAGGCAGCTCCGCAACCGCCTCTGCCAGGCACCGGGGGCCTTACGCACGGCCTCCTCCAGCAGCGGGCGGGCATCCCGCTCGTGGATGAGGCGGCGGTTGCGCGCAAGCCTGATGTACGCTTCCACCTGCGGCGAAGGAGGGGTGTGATGGGTGGTGGTGATGGAAGCGCACATCATGTGGATTTGTAAGAAGGCGCACAGCATCATTTACATCAGATGCAGAGAAATACAATCCGCACACACACACACATTCAAGCATTCACGCAACCCGCACACACACACACACACACACACACACACACACACACACACACACACACACCGCGTTACGGAAGGCCTCGTTCTGCTGGTGGCGGTTGAGTTTCTCAATCTCTTCCTCCGTCAGCTCTTCCTCGTCGTCGTTGGAAAAGCGCACATACATGGGCCGGTCGCGCTGGAAGGTCGCGTCGTCCCTGTTGGAAACAGTCACACACACACACGTGCGCAAGGCGCAAGCGAAGGTGTGGTTTGTGCGTCAGTGGTGGTGGTGGTGACGGGGAGGGGCAGCGGAGAACGAGAACAACAATAAGAACAAGAACAAGAACAAGAACAGGAGCGAGAACAACAATAAGAACAAGAACAAGAACAAGGACAACAACGACAACAACGACAATGACAACGAGAACGACAAGATTGCATGCATGCAAACAACAAAGGACACGCACCACTCCGTGGCGCCGTTGCCGCGAAGCTTTTCAATGGCAAGACTGTCCTGGGTGTGCAGGTCCTCCGTGTGGTCATCATCGAGGAGAATGTCTGCAAGCAGCGCGTTCTGGCGCACGGGATGGAGCTCCAAGGCGGCATCGCCGCCATGGGTGCCGGCCTCAGCCTGCACCGCGGACTGGGTGTCGCGCCAGGCGGCAACAGCGGCATCGCACCCTTCCACGGCGAGCGCAGTGTCGGGCAGCAGCCACTCCAGGTTCAGCTGCTTGATGAGGCCTGCGCAGGCCTTGAGCTCGTCAGCAACGGTGAACGTTGCTGCGATGCTGCCAATGGTGGCCGGCTGGCTGCCGGGCAAGTGGGCGTATGCCAGCATGGTGTGGAGGACCTTGCCATCGTAGTGGGTGGGGGCGAGGCCGTCCTGGTGCTGCGGGAAGAGGCGCATCTGCTCAATGAGGCGCGTGACGATCGCAGGGCATGCCTGGGTGGTCTTAGAGGCGTCTGTGGGCAGGACGACGCCGCGGAAGCACATGTCCTCGAGCTTGAGGGCGTCTGTGAAGAGGCCTTGCAGGAAGAAGAGGGCGCCGATGGTCCGCTCCTCGGGCGACTTCAGGTCGGCCTCCGCAAGCGCGCCGGCAAGCGCGATGGTCTTGGCGGCGTTGACGCCGTCGGGGACGAGGCGGTGCAGCTCCGCGACGTCCTGCATGACGATGTTGGCCGCCGGGACACTCTCTTTGATGAGAACGCGCACGGCCTCCGTGAGATGCTCGTCCACGGTGTCGAGGGCGCGCGGGTCGAGGTGGTAGCCCGTGAAGCGCGGGTTGTGGTTCTCCATGTGGTCAAAGAGCACGACAGGGACGGCGTCGTGGGTGAGGCACCACAGGTTGGCGTAGCACTGCGTGTGGTACTCTGTGTCCATGGTCTTTGGGTACTCTGTGATGAGCATGGAGGGCAGCTTGAGCTCCACAAAGTGGGCCCAGGCCTCGCTGTGCGGGGAGGGCACCACCTGCACGTTCAGCTCGGTGTTGTGCTGGAGGTGCGCGAGCACTGCGGCGTGCAGTGCGGCCCGAGCGCTCGGCACTGCGGCGGCCTTGTTCTCAAAGATGATGAGGTTGAAAGGCACGCCGTTGGTGTGGAACTGCTCCACAATGTTCTCCACGTAATGGACGACCAGGAGCCATTGCACCTTGTGCAGGAGAGCCTCCTCCTCCTCGGGCTTGATGTCCACGGCGGACTCCGCGCCGAGCTTCTCCAGGTTGAGGTTGATGGCGTAGTTGACGAGGGCGGAAACGTCAATGCATGACGGGCATGCCGGTGTAACACCAAACTGGCCCGTCACATCCGTGTATGCCACGCTCACTTCCGCAAACGCCTTGTACAGCAGGTCTCGCTCCGCCGCATGTTGCTGCTGCGGCACAGCTGGTTGGTTAGAATCTTCTTCCACCATCGGCTTTGGTGGTGGTAGTGCTCGTGTTGGTGTGTTGGTGTGTCGGTGCGGGTGTTGGCAGGTCTGATGATGAGAGCAAGCAAGGGGTTGACGATGGTGGTTGGTTGGTGTGGTGGACAGTGCAGAAGAAAAAGGAAAAAAGGCAGTCGATCGCAGAATCAGCAGAATCAGCAGTGTCTCGTGCACGAAAGGCGCAGTGAGGAAAAGTGGTTGAAGATATTCGCAACATCAGGTTTTGTGGTTGTTGACCAAGAAGGCAGGACAAACACGCTGCACACCACCACACGCAACACACTGCACCACACACTGCACTGCACTGCACTGCACTAGCCATCATGGTGATGACGGAAGGCGTTGCGCTGGCCCTGTTGTTTGGGTCGTCCAGTGCTGTACTCCTTGGACTGCTCATGGACAAGCCCGAACCTGGATCGTCTCCTCGCCACAGAAACTTCCGCGAGATCTTCTCCTCTGGTGCGCAATGGGGATGATGTGTGCATGTGCGCGCGCGCGCGTGCGTGTACTTTCGTGTGTGGATGCGCATGTGTGTGTGTGTGTGCGTGTGTGTGTGCGTGTTGCGTGTGTGAGCGCTGGATGGGGAGGGGGTGTTTGGGGTAGAGGCGAGCGTTGTGCATTTGTGGCAATGGCGATCGGCGCATGCGATCGGCAGTGCCGTGCTTGCTTGCAGTGTGCTGGGATGGGATGTAGCTGATGAGTTCGAGAAAGTTGGTGCTCAGATGCACACTGGTAGCCGTGCAATCGTAACCCCAATACACACACACACACACACACTTTATCACGCACACACACATGCAATCGCACACACACACACACACACGCACATACGCACACATACGCATATACGCACACACACATACGCAATCGCACGCACGCATGTGCATGTAGGGTACTGCACGGCGTTTGCTGGGACGGCTTGCTTCAATTGGACTGACACGGCGAAAGTGCGCATGCAAGCAGAGTCCATGTCTGTGCCCGATCCCAGCAAACGCGTGTACACAACATTTGGCAGAACCATGCGCACCATCGTCGCGGAGGAAGGCATCAGTTCCCTCCTGTCTGCCGGCATTGTGTCGGCATGCTACAGAGACATCCTGTACTCTGGCATCCGGTACGGCGCCTACCCGATCGTCAAGCGCGTCATCTTCGACTCCGAAAACGCAAACGTGGGCGACGTCGGCATCCTGAAGAAAATGTTCTCCGGTGCAGTCACGGGCGGCTTTGGCGCCTTGATTGCAAACCCAACAGACGTGGTCAAGATTCGCATGCAGCGGGAAGCTGGCCGCGTGGCGAACACGCCCAAGGGCCCCGTCTACGTCACGGGGCTCTCCAAGGGGCATGCCGTCAGATACCACAACGGGTTCCAGGCGATGGCGCACATCATTCGCGCAGAAGGGTTCCTCAAGATGTATGCCGGGTCGTCCGCAACCGTGATTCGCGCCGCCATGGGCACGGGCGCGCAGCTGGCAGCCTACGACCACACAAAGTACCTGGGCAAGAAGCACTTTGCAGCCAGCGAGGGCCCCATGCTGCACGCCGCGGCATCGCTCGTGTCAGGCCTCACCTTTGCCACAGCAGCAGCGCCGGCGGATGTGGTCAAGTCGCGGTACATGTCTGAGCCGCACCTGTTCAAGAACCCGCTCGATTGCCTTGTCCAGCTTGTTCGCCACGAGGGCCCGCTTGCCCTCTTCCGTGGCTGGACCCCTTCTGCCGTGCGCATCTGCTCGCTCTTTGTCGTCATGACCCCGGTACGTGCATGCGTGTGTGCGTGTGCGTGCGTGTGCGTGTGCATGTGTGTGTGTGCATGTGTGTATGTGTGCGTGTGTGCGCGTGTGCGTGCGTGTACGTGTATGTTTACATGCGCATCTGTATGTGTGTGCGTGCGTGTGTGCGTGTGTGCGGCGTGTGCGTCAGATGTGTTTGCATTGCTCTTTGCCTGCGCGTATTCAGTCCCATGTGCGCAGACACTTGCGCGATCCCATCACATCGTATCACGTGCACTTTTCTCATCATTCTCCCACGTTGCCCGGACTCGCCATCCCCATCTTGTTGCCTCTGTGGGGATTTGCTTGTCGCCTGTGCAGATCTATGAGCAGATTCGTCAGGCCCTTGGCTTGGGCTGGTTTGGTTGAGTGTCTGGCGCGAGGACGTCGAATCGAACGCTCTTCCCGTTGAAGCATGACCGGCCGCACACTCCTGCTGCCCCTCTTCTCTTTGTGATGTGTCGTGGTGATGTGGGTCTTTTTTTCCGGACTGTATTGCGGCTTCCCAGTTTGCAGTGAGCTAGCTGCTTGGGCGCGTGTGTTGTTTCGTATGTATTATCTGTGCTATCGTAATAGCTCGTAGGTTTTGCTTTGGACGCACGTGTGAGCGTTAACACGGTAGCGTGTCGCCTTGTCTTTTATTCGGTTGTGAAATGAAGTAAAACGAAGACGTGTACCGTTGTGGCAGCGAGTGAGTGAGTGAGTGAGTGAGTGAGTGAGTGAGTGAGTGAGTGAGTGAGTGTGTGTGTGAGTGAGTGAGTGTGTGTGTGAGTGAGTGAGTGAGTGAGTGAGTGAGTGAGTGAGTGTGTGTGTGAGTGAGTGAGTGAGTGAGTGTGTGAGTGAGTGAGTGAGTGAGTGTGTGTGTGTGAGTGAGTGAGTGAGTGAGTGAGTGAGTGAGTGAGTGAGTGAGTGAGTTACTTGTGCTTGTTGCATGAGAGAAAGGTATTTAGACATGACGTGGTGGTGGTGTTGTTGTTGTTGTCGTTGCGTTTGTTTGTCTTGATGCACAACCATCACGACCACTGCCCACATCCAACACCGTAAACACTGCAAACATGGCACTCTCGTTTGTTTCTGTCGCATATGTTCATTGTGCTGTTGTTGTTTGATCGACGCTATGCAGAAATGAGAGGGCAGGCTACTGTTGTCATCATTGCTGCAAGTAACACGCAAAGCCAGTCCACATATGAATCAACGACACCCAAATCCAACTCGAGCGAACACGAACACGCACACACACACACACACAACGCGCGAAACGAATGGCAAAGGTGAAGGGAACGAACCAAGTACCAGTCAACACACACCACACACACACACACACACACACACACACACACACACACACACACACACACACGGACACAAAGTCGAGGCGAGCACAAGTGCTCTCTGAGCTGAGTGACCCAAAAGTCATCAGGCCACCACCGCCACCGCCACCACCACCACCGCCACCATCATCAACCAATCAATCGCCGTCGCTGCTACTTTGGCTCCGCCTCCTTGAAGATCCACTGCTGGGCCGGGTTGGTGAGATCGCATGGCGACAGGACAAGCTTGAACGGGCTGCTTGGGGTTGCTGTGCGCTGCGCCTCTGCGCAAATGTGGCCGTCGCCGTCACTGAGGCGGCCAGACTTTGGGTCATAGTTCCACTTCTGGTTGCCGCCGGTCTGATGGCACGGCCAGATGCCGATGCTGCCGTCCCCGTTGCCGCGGTCAAGGCACGTGTCAAAGTCCATGGCCGCAACGCGAATGTCGCCGCCCGTGGACAGCACAAACTCCTGCGTGCCGTGGGAGTGGTGGCACGGGTATGCGCCGATGCGGGCGCCCTGGTGCCGCGCGCCGAGCGTGTCAAAGCACGCGTCCGTGTGCGGGTTGCGCACCTCACCGCTGGCAACGACGTGGTCCGGGTCGTATGGCACAAACATCTCCGGGTACACGTTCTCCAGGTACCACTTGAAGGGCTTGCAGTTGTGGCGCTTGCGGATGTCGAACATCATGTCGAGCGGGCCCAGCGTCTTGCCGCGTGGCAGCGGGGACATGACGCGCTTGACAATGTCCTTGTACTCGTCCATCCACACCTCGGCCGCGCGCAGCTTGTTGCGAACGATCACGTCGCCAGGCACCGTGTACACCTGGCCCTTCCAGTACTTGCCCGTGCGGAACACGTGCCCGACGCGCGAGCAAGGGATGCACTCGAGCGTGCCGCCGCACTGCCAGATGCGGAAGGAGATCTCCATCTCTTCGCCACCGTACAGCTGCATCTCCGGGTCGTACGCGCCGAGGTCGAAGAAGTACTTGCGGTCCATGGCGAACAAGCCGCCGGCCATGATGGGCGAGGGCATGGGCTGCGTGCGCGTGCGGCGGCGCGTGCCGATGCTCTTCTGGCCCAGCGCCCAGGAGAAGCCGAGGATGTCGAGGCCGCCCTTGCGGTACTGGAACGAGTCTGCGTCGATGCTGTCGATGATGGGCATGACGACATGGCGGCGGTCCTCCGTGATGCGTGCAAGCATGGGCTCCAGCCAGACCGGGGACACCTCAATGTGCGAGTCGAGGAACACAATCACCTCGCCCGTGGCGGCCTTGGCGCCCTGCACGCGCGCCTCCATGAGGCCCTTGCGCTGCGGCATGCGCACGATCTTGGTCTTGGGCAGCCAGCGCATGTAGTCGTTGAGTTCCTGCTGCAGCCACTGCGCATCGCTGCCGTCGTCCACGAGCACAATCTCGTGCAGCAGGTGTGGCGGGGTGCGGTCCAGGACGGAGTGGATGGAGCGCAGCAGGGGCGAGAGCGGCTCGTTGAAGAAGACAAACACCACGCTGGCTGCAGGCATGTCGTTTGGATACACAATCTTCTTGCACTGCGAGTCGCGGTGGTCTGGGATGTCGCGGTCCAGCGGGATGCTGTCGCTGCGCCTGAGGTTGAAGCAGTTTTGCTTGTGCGCGATGCGCTTCATTTCCAGGGACTCGTCCTTCATGGACACGTACGATGTGGTGCGGAAGCCCATGACGCCGTCGTCCCGCACACCAATCTTGTTGCCGTGCAGGTGCTTGTCGTCCACCTCGCCACGAATGTTCACGCCACCCGGGTACACGCTCAGATCGGGATAGACATGGCCATTGCCTCCGCCAACCTGCTGCTGCTGCTGCTGCTGCTGCTGCTGCTGCTGCTGTTGTTGTTGTTGTTGCTGCTGTTGCTGTTGTTGCTTGTGATTTGTGTCCACGCTTCCGCCTGTGTCACTGTGGTGCTGTTGCTGTTGCTGGTGGTGGTGGTGGTGGTTGTCGTTGCTGCGCGCATCGTTGTGGTGCAGCAGTGGGCCGTCGCGGGCGCTCTCTTCCATCTCTGGCTTGAGCACAAAGACATACAGCAGGACGATGGCTGCGGCGATGGCAGCCGCCTTTGGCCATTGTCGGCGACGAAGCATTGTTCCTGACAATAGTGTGGCTGACAGAAGTGTGGTTGTGTGTGTGTGTGTGTGGTTTGTCTGTTCGAACACTCACACACGCACAACAAACGTACGTCAAAAGACAACAGCAAAGGCGTGGTGTGTGGTAGTGGATTGAACGGTTTGGTTGTTGGTTGTGGTGGTTGTGTGTGCTCCTTTTTTTTTTTTGGTTTTTTTTTTGATGCGCCCTCTTTTGTGCTGTCGTTAGGCGGAGATGGCTGCGAATGGGACTGATTTCAGTCTCGCGCGCATGTGCTGGTATGTTTTGTTGCATCCACCCAACACACACACACGACACCAGAACTGTGAGGCGCGTGCTCTCACACACATTCACCCATACGCACCGCTGCCCTTTGTTTTGCCGCAATTGCCTTCCCCATCTTTGAGCGCTGGGAGCAGTGTAAGATTTCAGCGAGTTTTCCCCAATAAAGCAAAATACACCAGAACGCAAAACAGCCAAACCGCCATTCTCCCCGCCTCCTCGAACAACCCATTCTCGCCGGCTGCAGTTGCTGCGTTGTGTGCGTTGTGTGGCCGAGAACAGATTGTGAACCAACCAACCAACCACCAAGACGAAGAAGGCCACTTGGAAACGCTTGCTCTGGTGTGGAGACGTGCGTGTGGCAGAGGACAAGATGGACACCGGCGCTGATGTGGCCACTCCGGCCACAGACACCTTCGACTACGACCTTGTCGTCATCGGTGGTGGCAGTGGCGGCCTCGCATGCTCAAAGGTGTGTGCGAAGCCACGTGGAGGTGGAGGTGGAGGTGGAGATGTCTCTGGTCTTCTTGGTTGCGTCTTGTTTTGGTTGTGCTTGTGTCATCCGCCTCCCGCACACGTGCCATCCACGTCCTGCACACACGTGCTTTCTCTCCGCCCCTCTTCCTCTTTGTTTCGCTCACACATGCCTTCAACCCGTTACCCGCGATTGTTTTTGGTTTGTTGTTGCTCTGAGCAGCGTGCGGCTTCGCATGGCGCAAAGGTTGCCGTGCTTGACTTTGTCACGCCCTCTCCTCACGGCACCACATGGGGTCTCGGCGGGTGAGTTTGTTGTACTTTGTGCACTGATTGCGTGCGTGGAAGCACTCTTTTCTTGTGCAGACTTAAAACCACACACACACACACACACACACACATAACAACACACACCCACACGCACACACACACACACACACACACACACACACACATAACAACACACACACAATGGCCCACTCCTAACCCACCATGTGTGCGTGTGTGTTTTGTTGAACCGTGTGCTGTTGTTTCGCCCCAGCACCTGCGTCAACGTTGGCTGCATCCCCAAGAAGCTCATGCACCAAGCAGCTCTTCTTGGTGAGTTTGCCACAAAACCTGCACCGTTCTTGCACCCACTGGTTGTTGTTGTATGCCCCTTCCTACGCGCACATGCCCTCGTCTTATAAGGTTTTTTTTTTGTTTGCGTCATGTTCAAAACACGATGACCACATCTTGTTGATATTCAAAGGCCATGTCTGCATGCACGCGCGCTCACGCCCACCACACCACTTTAACTGCCTTCTTGCAGGGCACGCCATCGAGGACGCAAAGTCGTTTGGCTGGGAAGTCGAGCGCCCCGGTGCGTCACATGCTGCATGTTTCAGCTTGCCCTGCTCACACATGGGTTTGAGCCCCAAGTCAATGACTTGTTGTATACCTGCTGCCAATGTTCAGGTCTTTCCCCTTTAACACTTCCGTCTTTGCTTTCCTGACTTGCAACATTGTCTCTCACGCTCGCACATGCACACCCTTACACCCCCATCCCCCAACACACCCACACGTTGACACTTGACACCTCCCCCCCCCAAACGACCCATGACCCCAACTCACAGAGAAGCCCAAGTGGGAAACGCTGGTCGCGGAGGTGAACAACCACATCCGCTCCCTCAACTGGGGTTACCGCGTGTCTCTGCGCGACAACAACGTCGACTACAAGAACGCGCGCGGGTCGCTGGTTGATGCCCACACCCTCAAGCTTGTCAACAAGCGTGGGGAGGAGTCGACCCTCACCACCAAGAACGTGGTGCTTGCCATGGGCGGCCGCCCACGCTACCCCGACATCCCCGGCGCTGAGCACGGCATCACCTCCGACGACCTCTTCTGGATGGAGCGCGAGCCGGGCAAGACGCTCGTTGTTGGCGCGTCCTACGTCGCCCTGGAGTGCGCGGGCTTCCTCGCCAGCTTTGGCTACGACACCACCGTCATGGTCCGCTCCATCCTCCTCCGGTATGTACATTTTGCGTTCCTCGTGTTGTGTCTTGTGTCGTGTGTGTTTGTGCATTTGAGTGCCTTAACATGGGTGTTCGTGCAAGCGTACCCGTACGTTTGAGTACGACCCTGCCCGTGTACCTGCCCTCCTCCCCGCCAACTTTATACATCCGCACATTCCTTCGCTTCCTCATGTTCATGCACCTTACACCCCCCACCCAACATTGTAACCTTGTTTCAACTCCCGCCCCCTTCTTCCTTTCATCAACCAGCGGCTTTGACTCTGAGTCTGCGGAGAAGATTGGCGACTACATGGCGCGGCACGGCACCAAGTTCATCCGCCCTGCTGTCCCCTCCAAGGTGGAGAAGCTTGACAACGGCAAGCTGCGCGTGTCCTTCACGCACACGGGCGTGGAGAAGACGGAGGACTTTGACACGGTGCTGTGGGCCATTGGCCGCGAGCCCCTCACAAAGGACATTGGCCTGCAGTCTGTCGGCGTCAAGCTCGATGAGAAGTGAGTGTCATTGCGAGTGGCGTTTGTTGTTGTCCTTGTTGGTGTTGTTGTGCGTGTCGTTGACTGTCCTTGTTGGTGTTGTTGTGCGTATCGTTTACTGTCCTTGTTGGTGTTGTTGTCCGTGTCGTTTACTGTCGGTGGTGGTGTTGTTGTCCGTGTCTTTTACTGTCGGTGGTGGTGTTGTAAGTTGTTTGCTGTCGTGTTCGAGTCTGTGTATGTGTGCTGCTTGAGTGAGCGACTGGAATGCACACGTGCGTCTACATGTTGCCCTGCTCTCACCCTCCTCTCTGCTTTCCACTTTCGCACCACCTCCCTCCCGCCACCACCACCACCTTCTTTCACCTCCACAGGACGGGCAAGATTGTGCACAACGAGAGCGACCAGACGACCGTGTCCAACATCTATGCCATTGGCGACATCCTGCAGGGCAAGCCCGAGCTCACCCCTGTTGCCATCCAGGCCGGCAACCTGCTTGCGGACCGCCTGTTTGCCGGCGCCACCAAGCTGATGGACTACAGGAACGTGTGCACGGCCGTGTTCACGCCGCTGGAGTATGGCTCCTGCGGGTACTCTGAGGACGAGGCCATTGCCGAGTTTGGCGTGGACGACATTGAGGTGTACCACCAGAGCTTCACCCCGCTGGAGTGGACCGTGCCGCACCGCGAGGAGAACGCGTGCTACACCAAGCTCGTCTGCCTCAAGTCTGAGAAGGAGCGTGTGATTGGGTTCCACTTCCTTGGACCCAACGCCGGTGAGGTTGCGCAGGGCTTTGGCATTGCCCTGCAGCTCAAGGCCACCAAGGAGCAGGTCGACAACCTCGTCGGCATCCACCCCACCGTCGCAGAGGTGTGTGTGTGTATGAATTGGTGTGTGTGTGTGTATGAATTGGTGTGTGTGTGAATTGGTGTGTGTATGTGTGTGTGTGAATTGTGTGTGTGTGTGAATTGTGTGTGTGTGTGTGTGTGCGTATTGGTTTCATGTATGCTTTTACCCACTGTTCCCTTTGTGCTGTTTTCGCTCCTTCTCACCATGTCCCTCCCTTTCCACACGCAATAACAGACGTTTACGACTCTGACGGTGACCAAGAGCTCTGGGCTTGATGCTGCCCAGGCTGGCTGCTGAGGCTAATTTCCTCCTTCGCCGTGTGTGAAACGTGTTGAGCGGTTAGCGGTTGCATTTTGCAACACACTGCTCTGTTCTTGTTTTCACACACAATCAGCGGAGGAGGGCGATTCCCTCAACTGTCCCGCTTGTCTGCTGTCTCTGCTTCAAGCGGGATGGGCTCTGATCTGTTGTGTATTCGTGCGTTGGTAGTGGCCACATGTGCCATTGCCACACACATTTGTGATGTGCAGCACTGCAACTCCGATTACGGAACAGTGCATGCCTGATGAATACTGCCGCGGTGACGGGTTTTCTTTCTTCTCTCTTCACTCCATCCATTTCCTGTGACCATTTGTCTCGTGACAGTTGTTGATTGTAGTGCAGGCTCCTGCTTGTTCGTTTCTGTTTGTTTGCTTGTCTGTGCTCTGCTTTGCTCTCCACGTCTTGTCGGTTCTTGCATTCGTCATCTTGTGTGTGCGATTGGCTCGGCTCGATGTGCTGCAAACCAGATCTTGTTGTTCCCCACCCCATAAACACCCCCATACACACTCTCTCAGCAAGAGAATGTCATTCGTTGTGTGTGTGTGTGTGTGTGTGTGTGTGTGTGTGTGTGTGTGTGTGTGTGTGTGTGTGTGTGTGTGTGTGTGTGTGTGTGTGTGTGTGTGTGTGTGTGTGTGTGTGTGTGTGTGTGTGTGTGTGTAGCATGGTCGGTTTCGTCACTCGTTTGCTTGCTATTGTTTGAGATACACCCACCACCGCTCATTCAACAGCACTAAACACGCAACAGTGTGGGAAGAAAAAAGACTCATCACATCAAACAGCGACAACAAGCTATGGCATGGGGAAGAGCTGCAACACAGCAAGCCTACGAGCTCAGCGAGACGCCACCCGATGAATACTCTGCAGGCTACAGAAGAGGCAGATACAGGCAGCGCGTGAGAGGAAAGGCATAAGTTCGGCGTGTGCAAGAACAAGAATGCGTGTGAAAATGGTGGCAAGCATACGGGAGTGACAAAACACACAGGTGCGCAAGCTCACGCTCGCACGCACACACACATGCAAGCAAAGAACACAGACATAAACAGACACAGACATACACAGACTCAGACATACACAGACACAAACATACACAGACACACTCAGGCACAGACATACACAGACAGGCAGACAAACAGACATACACAGACAGGCAGACAAACAGACAAACAAACACACACACACAACTTACTTCCACGTGTGGCAGAAACTCGAGCCAGTCTCCCTGCGTTGTTGGAATCAGGCCGAGACCCGAGCACTTGTACACCGCAAGCCCAATAACGGTGAGTTGACCCAACGCAAACACAATCTTCTGCAGCCAAAACGATTCTTCCTTGCTGAGCTTCTCAAACTCTGCAAGCCATAACACATGGGGGGGAGTTGGACGTGTGCATGCGAATGAGAACTGTCCGTGTGTGTGTGTGTGCGATTCGAGTGCAAGGGGATACTCAGGGCTGTGTGTGTGTGTGTGTGTGTGTGTGTGTGTTGTGTGTGTGTGTGTGTGTGTGTGTGTGGGTGTGTGTGTGTGCGAGGGTAGAAAGCGAGAAAACAACACACAACAAAAAGAAAAGGCAGCCAATGGTCACGATTCTGAGTGCACGATCGGAAATCGTGCGTACCTGTGGAGATGGACGAGAGGGCAACGAGGGGCGAGTAGACCATGTAACCGAGCATGGGGAACGTGAACAGGTTCACGCTGCTTCCCATCATCCACAGCATGAAGAAGTTCATCAGCAAACCCTGCATCGGGCGCGTTGCCACTTGCCATGCCAGCTGAAGACGAGGTGGTGCAAGTGCATGCGTGCGTGTGTGTTTGTGTGAGGACATTGGTGACACGCAAGTTGATGTACACCCACATGCAGACACGCAGACACACACACACACACACACACACACACACACACACACACACACACACACACACACACACACACACACACACACACGCAGACACACACACACACACGCGCGCACACACACACACGCAGACACGCACACACACCCAAAAGCACGCACACACAAAAAGCAGACACACACACACACACACACACAAAAGCACGTGCACAAAAAGCACGGCACATCCCACCTTTGCTTTGAGCTCCTTGACATTTTGCTTGTTTGGGCCACGTTCAGAGGTCTTCTCGATGGGACCAGACGGCATGCCAAAGGGCCGCGCCTGCTTTGGCACCTCGATGCCGCTCTTCTTCTCTGATGGCAGGTTCCAGTCCATGGTTGTGATGTGTGGTCGTGTGTGTTGGCTGTGCCTGTTTTGCCAATTGCAGGTGAGGATGCAAATGGCAAACCCAGTATTGACGCCGATTGTCCACATCTTCAAAGTATTTTCTACACTGGTTGCCAGCTTGCCAACAGACAGGCAACGAAGGCAAACTCACCAACACACCAAACCCCCAACACAGCACACAGCACACGGTCACCAACACCAGCATCAGACACCTGCCTTCTTTGTGAGCGAGGCTTCCGCCGCCGTTCAACCCGGCGAGAGCGAAGCAAGAAGGGAAGCACCTGCCACACCCTTGGGCCTCTTTGCCCCCCTTTGTTTTCGGACACTCAGACACACAACACACACACACACACACACACACACACAAGCCCGAAGATGTCGCACGCCATCAACCCGTCCAAGCAGCAGAGGGAAGCGCCACAGCTTCCCATGTCAAAGGATGCCTTGCGACAGGGCAGGAGTGGGTCTTTGCCTGGTGGCCGTGCCCGGCCATGCAGCGGTGGCAGCAGGGATGAGCGCCTGGAGTCTGGGAAGCAGCTTGCGTCCCGATTGCACCAGGCATCAGCCGGCACACAGCGCACAGGCACATTCAAGGCACGCAAGCCACCATCCCTCAAGTCAACCTCGTCCCGCGGCCTTGGGCGGAGCCTCAAGCTTCCCCCAGTGCCGTCTGCCCCAGAGCCCATGGATGTGGCCTTCTCCCACCACGCACCACTGCCGCCACCAACACCACCACAACCACAACAACAACAGCAGCAGCAGCAGCAGCGCAGTGATGGCAGGATGGCAGCGGAGGCTGCTTCTGCGTCATTGCCGTCTGCAACTGCCTCTGCTGGCACGTTGCGGAGGCAGAAGCAACAGCAACAACTTGCCGCAAGGGCAAGCACTGATAGCACGGCGACCGCCATCAGTGACGATGTGGTGGATCAACTCAGAGACAAGAGCACCAGCGAGCTCATCGACTTTGTCAAACAAGGCGGCGCGCGTGTTGGCTTCTTGTACCTGGTGCCACGCGACCCATCCAAGGTTGACCGCAACGTGTACGATCTCAAGCCCGTGCGGCACGCGGAAATCCGGCCCGGCGACTCCTTCTTCACCTTGAGCGTTGAGGGCGTGACCCAGATTGACGGCAAGATGTCCACCTTCACGCCCCTGGATCGCTTCGAGCGCGAGTTCATCTTCCACTCCCGCCTCCGCCAGCTGCCCATCTTCTTCAAGTACCGCATGTGGAAGGCGTTCACCACGTGGCGCAACAACATTGTCCAAGCGCGCCAGCTCGCACACACGGAGGAGCTCAGCGCACACCTCTTCCTGCATCACGACATCTTGCGCCCCGCCCTCATGCAGATTCGTGCCATCTGCCTCGATGTCGTTGACATGCGGCTGGTGGACATCGACCCAAGGAAACCGTACACCGTGGAGCAGTTTTTCGTGCGACAGCGCGAGAAGTGTGACGCAGTCACGGCCAAGCTCCAGCACCTGCGGCGCCAGGTGATTGACATTGCCCTTGACGCCTGCAGGCGGACCATGGAAGACCTCGGGTTCAGCGGTTCGTTTTCTTCATTGTTTGCACAAGTGTGTGTGTGTGTGTAAATGCGTACGAATGCATCTTAACGTCCTGCTGGACACGGTTTCATGCCAAGCGGTTTTCAGCAAGTGGTTCACCTTTCACCCACCCCCCCCCCACACACACATACACACATGCGACTCATTTGTTTCGCTTCACGCGCTGCAGACGCAAATGCCAAGATGACGTACACGGAGCAAGCGCGCAAGCGGGCCAACTGCATCCGCCTCGCAGCGTTCCTTCGCCTGATTGACATGCTTGTCGCCAACGCCATGCAGCAGCTCTCTGTCGAGTCTGTTGGGTTCCTGCGACACTACCTCGAGCACCTGCGGGATGACAGCGTTGCCGCCGCGGGCCCCGCAGATGAGGGCGACGACAGCGGTGATGACGAGGAGGCAAAGAAGAAGAAGAAGCAGCAGCAGCAAGAGGAGGCAGCACGGAAGAAGAAGGAGGAAGAGGCCAAGCGAAAGGCGGCCCTGGCCCACCAAGGCTCCATCATCCTGGAGGAGGAAGTGGAGGAGGAGCCTGTGCCCGAGTTTGGGCCGTCAGCCATCACGGTGGACGACTACCGCTTCCCCGTGAAACGATTTGTTGAGCGCGAGCTCATCACCGCCGACCCAGACGAGGCCGTCCCGCTGTTTAAGGTTCGTCGTGGTTGTTTGTCTGTTTTATTCGAGTGTGTTGTTGTGTTGTGTTTGGTTGTTGTGTTTGTTTGTTTGTTTGTTTGTTTGTTTGTTTGAGTGTGTTGTTGTGTTGCGTTTGTGTTGTGTTTGGTTGTTGTGTTGTGTTTGGTTGTTGTGTTGTGTTGTGTTGTGTTGTGTTGTGTTGTGTTGTGTTGTGTTGTGTTGTGTTGTGTTGTGTTGTGTTGTGTTGTGTTGTGTTGTGTTGTTTGTTTGTTTGTTTGAGGGTGTTGTTGTGTTGTTTGTTTGAGTGTGTTGTTGTGTTGTTTGTTTGTTTGTTTGAGGGTGTTGTTGTGTATGTGTCGGTCTGTCTATGCGCCGGTGTGTGGCCGATGAATTCTGCGCAGTCATCGTCACCACTTTATCCCTCTTCGTCGTAGTTGCCCACATATTCTTTGTTTTCTCACCGAACACCTCCATCGCCGCCACCACTGTGACCAGATTGACCTGCTGCTGGATGTGGATGCGCTGGATCTTGATCCGGACAACGGCGACGTCAAGCACGAGCTTGGCCGACTCATTACCTCGTTCAAGGAGCGCGTGTGCGCCGTGGAGCCCATCGCGCCCTCCCCGCACTTTGACTTTGTCACGCGGCCCACGCTCGGGCACCGCCAGGAGGACTTTGTTGGCGAGGAGCCGGGCCACCTTGCCGAGATTCTGGAGGAGGACGAGCGCTTGGCAGAGCACTCCGAGGGCGTCATGGACCTGCTGGACTTTGCGTATCGCGTGGCCAACAAGTTCAAGGGGCACATGTCCGTGATTCGCGACATGTACGCGCGCAGCCACGGCATTGACCTGGAGTGGCTGGAGGAGACGGAGCACTCGCTCGAGTTCTACACCCAGTCGCTTGAGGAGTTTTCCAAGATGATCACCACGGGCAGCGGGATTGTGCCCGCCAACAACCTCGGCATGATGGTGGTGGACTGCCGTCAGCTCAAGGAGACGTTTCTGCCGGTGCCGCGCGCGTGCCTGGAGGCGCTCCACCGCGCCCTGCCCAAGCTCGCCTGCCGCAAGAACAAGGAGGTGGCCGAGCAGATGCACGGCGCCATGCACCAGCTGGAGATGCAGCCAACCACCACGGAGGAGTACGTGCGCGCGCTCACGTTTGTCGATGAGATTGACGCAACCATGGAGACGATTGAGAAGGACGCCAAGCTGGTGACAGACCTGTATGCGCTCATTGATCGCTTCGGCATCGAGGCACCGCCAGAGGACGTGGCGGAGTTTGAGACAGCCAAGAACAACATCATCCGCCTGCGCGACACGGTCAAGGCGGCCGTGGACGAGCAGAACAAGCGCATCAACTCCTTCTGTGACGTGCTTGACGAGGACATCTCGAAGCTCAGCGCCAACGTGCTTGAGGTGCGCGAGGAGGCGTCCAACGAGCTTGTGTTTGACCCGCAGGCCGAGCTGGAGAAGGTGCTTGCCTTTACACGCGAGCTGAACCAGAAGATGGAGACGCTGCAGCAGCGGGCGGCCGAGTACCGCTCGTACCAGAAGAAGTTCAAGATTGAGGTCACGCGCTTCTCTGCGCTTGAGGAGACGCACGCAGAGGTCAAGGCGAAGAAGGCGCTTTGGGACACCATCGACGAGTGGAACAGCCTCGAGCAGGACTGGGCGCAGCAGCAATTCCTCAAGATGGATGCTGAAGAAATGAGCAACACGGTGTGTGCTTGTGCGTGTGTGCGTGTGTGCGTGTGTGCGTGTGTGCGTGTGTGCGTGTGTGCGTTTGGTGTACGTACGTGTTTTTAGTGGTTTGGGGTGCGTGTATTAGTGCGTGTTTGTACGTTTGTGCGTGCGTGTATTAGTGCGTGTTTGTTTGAGAGCGAGGTCACATACGCGGGGAGAGACAGCATGCTTGGCCGCATGCAAGGGCGTGGGCTTGTACATGCAAGTGGTGGCAGTTGGCCATGGTGTTGTGCGCATATTTGTTCCTCACACGCAAACCCACATGCACCACACACCCACCACCCAATCCCCAACACCCACTTGCATTGCCCTGCCCCAGGTCACACGGATGGCCAAGGCGGCGTATTCGCTGACGAAGCAGCTGCCGCAGAACGAGGTCTCCCCACAGCTCCAGCTCAACATTGAGAAGATGAAGGCAAAGATGCCGGTGATTATGGACCTGCGCAACCCGGCGCTGCGCCCGCGCCACTGGGAGAAAATCTTTGGCATCATTGGACAAACGCTTCCCTTGGACGACACGCTGAACCTGGGCATGCTGAGCGAGCTGGATGTGTTCAAGCATGGCGAAGAGATTCAAGAAGTCAGCTCCGGCGCCTCCTCCGAGGCTTCACTCGAAGTCATGCTCAAGAAGGTGCGCTTGTTTGTGCGTGTGCGCATGTGTGTGCGTGTTTGTGTGTGCATGTGGTTTTGTGTGTCTGCATATGTCTGCGACATTGTGCGTTTTCTGTTTGCGTGCGTGCATGTGTACATTCCTGTTCAAACATTTGTGCTTGTGCATGTGCATGTGTGTGTGTGTGATTGCGCGCCGCCTCCGTTCAACGCTGTCTCCCCTATCTGTTCCCATGTGCGCGGTTTGAACCAACTAACATGACACGCACGCTTTGGTGTGCGCCATGTCCAATGCGTGCAGGTTGAGGACGCGTGGAAGGAAGCGGAGCTTCCCGTGATCCCCTTCCGTGACAGCAAGGACGTGACCATCCTGGGTGGCATGGACGACATCCAGATGCTGCTGGACGACTCGCAGGTGAACATTGCCACCATCGCCGGGTCGCGGCACGTGGAGCCCATTCGCCAGCGCGTGGAGGACTGGCAGCGGCAACTCAACCTCTTCTCGGAGACGGTTGACGAGTGGCTTGAGTGCCAGCGCAGTTGGATCTACCTGGAGAGCATCTTCTCTGCGCCAGACATCCAGCGGCAGCTGCCGTCCGAGGCCAAGATGTTCCTGGAGGTTGACAAGTCCTTCAAGGACGCCATGCGCAAGACAACGGCGTTTCCAAACGCAATCCGCGCCGGCACGACGCCAGGCTTCCTGGAGCGCTTCAAGAAGAACAACGCGCTTTTGGAGCAGATTCAGAAGTGCCTGGAGGACTACCTCGAGAGCAAGCGGATGGTGTTCTCGCGCTTCTTCTTCCTCTCCAACGACGAGCTGCTTGAGATCCTCGCACAGACGCGCAACCCGCAGGCCGTGCAGCCGCACCTGCGCAAGTGCTTTGACGCCATCCAGAAGCTTGAGTTTGGCGAGGACGGCAAGACTGCCAACGACATCTACGCCATGATCTCGCCAGAGGGCGAGCGCGTGGCGCTGGGCAAAGGGCTCAAGGCCCGCGGCAACGTGGAGGTGTGGCTGTGCTCCGTGGAGGACGCCATGGTCAAGTCGCTGTATGCGCTGACCAAGGCCGCCATCACCGACTACACGGCGTGCCCGCGCACGGAGTGGGTTGGCCGCCACCCGTCCCAGGTCATCATCAGCGTGTCGCAGATGATGTGGTGCCGCGACGTCACGCGCGCCATCACGAACGAGAATCCGCAGCAGGCGCTCGAGGCGTACGAGAAGCAGTGCATCAGCCAGCTCGCTGACCTGGCCGCCATGTCGCGCCAGAAGCTGTCCAAGCTGTTCCGAAAGGTGCTTGGTGCCCTCATCACCATTGACGTGCACGCCCGCGACAACGTGACTTCCCTGGTCCACTCCAAGGTCTCCGACCTCGAGGTCAGTTTCTGGATACAGGTGGTGGTGTGTGAATTTTGTTTGTGTGTGTGTGTATGTGTGTGTGTGTGCGAACTTGTGTGTATGTGTGTGTGTGTGTTGTGTGTGTGTGTGTGCGAATTTGTGTGTGTATACGTGTATGTGTGTGTTTGTGTCCGTGGAGCGGTGGACTTTGTGGACTGGTGTCTGGTTTGTTGTTGATTAATCCCACCCACACCCACACCCACACCCACCCATGCCCACACCACCACCGCCGCCGCCGCACCGCATCCCCTCTTCTCAATGCAGGACTTTGAGTGGGTGCGCCAGCTGCGCTATTACTGGGAGGACGACATTGACGACATGGTTGCGCGCATGTCCAACTCGCGCTTCGTGTATGCGTACGAGTATCTCGGAGCGAGCATGCGTCTCGTCATCACGCCGCTGACAGATCGCTGCTACCTCTGCCTCATGGGTGCGCTGCAACTCGACCTCGGCGGTGCCCCTGCCGGTCCGGCCGGAACTGGAAAAACGGAGACAACAAAGGACATGGCAAAGGTACATTCAACTACACAAACACACCTGCACAACAATACCGCACTACCAGTGTGTACACGCACGCACGCATGCATGCATGCATGCATCTATCCACGACTCGTACTTTTCATCCATGCATGCATCCACGACTCGTACTTTTCATCCGTGCATGCATCCATGCATCGATCACTTACTTCAGTCATGCATCCACTCACGTACTCATCTCGACTTACGGCTTGTCTCGTTCAACCCGTGCTCTCTCCTTCACGGTGGCAGGCGCTTGGTAACCCGTGCATTGTGTTCAATTGCAGCGAAGGCCTGGACTACCGCATGATGGGCAAGTTCTTCTCGGGTCTGGCGCAGAGCGGCGCGTGGTGCTGCTTTGACGAGTTCAACCGCATCGACATTGAGGTGCTCTCTGTGATTGCGCAGCAGATTCTCACCATCAAGAACGCCAAGACGCGCGGCGCCAAGCGTTTCATGTTTGAGGGCCGCGAGATTCGCCTCATCCCCAAGTGCGCCGCCTTCATCACCATGAACCCCGGCTATGCCGGCCGCACGGAGCTGCCAGACAACCTCAAAGCGCTCTTCCGCCCCTTTGCCATGATGGTGCCAGACTACGCGCTGATTGCGGAGGTGATTCTCTTCTCCGAGGGCTTTGAGAGCCCGCGCAACCTGGCTCGCAAGATGACGCAGATGTACAAGCTGTGCAGCGAGCAGCTTTCTCAGCAGGACCACTATGATTTCGGCATGCGTGCCGTCAAGTCTGTGCTGGTAATGGCGGGCTCGCTCAAGCGCTCGCGTGTTGGCCAGAGCGAGGCCACCGTGCTGCTCACCGCCCTGCGCGACAGCAACCTGCCCAAGTTCCTTGCGGAGGACGTTGCGCTGTTCACGGCCATCCTGTCAGACCTCTTCCCCGGGGTGGAGCTGCCCGAGCACGACTACGGCTCCCTGCGCGAGACAATTGTGGAGTGCATTGAGGAGCGCGAGCTGGAGGTGGAGAACCCGCAGGTGACCAAGGTGATTCAGCTGTACGAGACGATGGTGGTGCGCCACGGCGTCATGCTTGTTGGCCCAACCGGCGGCGGCAAGTCCACCGTCCTTGCCGTCTTGGCAGACACGCTCACGCGCCTGCACGACAAGGGGGTGGAGCACTTTGAGTACCGACCCGTGCACCAGTACATCCTCAACCCAAAGGCGGTGAGCATGGGCGAGCTGTACGGCCAGGTTGACGGCACCACCGGCGAGTGGCGCGATGGCCTCATGGCCACCCTCGTGCGCCAGTGCGTGGCGCAGACCAACGACGACCACAAATGGATCGTCTGCGACGGCCCCGTCGATGCGCTGTGGATCGAGAACATGAACACCGTGCTCGACGACAACAAGATGCTGTGCTTGGCAAACTCGGAGCGCATCAAGCTCTCGTCCAGCATGCACATGCTGTTTGAGGTTGCGGACCTTGCCGTGGCCTCCCCAGCCACCGTGTCCCGCTGCGGCATGGTGTACGTTGACCCGCAGGAGCTTGGCTGGCGGCCCTACGTCAACCGCTGGATGCACAACCTCGACATCCTGCAGGAGCCGCAGAAGGAGCACCTGAACGACCTCTTTGCCGAGCACGTGGACTCTGTCTTGCACCAGGTCCACAAGACCTTGCGCGAGGGCATTGCCCAGGTGGACATGGCCAAGGCAAGCGCGCTGTGTGTGCTGCTGGAGGATCTGCTGCGCGAGAAGGACGCCCAAGGCGCCCCACGCGTCGACTGGTCTGCCCAGGAGCAAGACGAGCACCTCAACGCCATCCTCTCCAACTACTTTCTGTTTGCCTTCATCTGGTCCGTCGGCGGGAACCTGGTTGACCAGGACCACCTGGGCTTTGACGCGCTTGTTCGCGACTCGTTTAGCGACCGCCACGACATCCGCATCCCGGGCCAGGGCACCGTCTTCGACTACTACGTTGCCTTGGAGGCCAACACCCCCGCGCTGCTGCGCTGGGCGGACATTGTGCCCAAATTCGCCTACAAGGAGGGCGTGCCGTTCTTCGACATGCTCGTGCCCACGTCGTCCACAGTCAAGTTCAAGCACCTGCTGGAGCGCTTCTCACGCATGCGCCACTCTGTGCTCTTCACGGGCACCACTGGCGTTGGCAAGAGCGTGATTGCGAAGGAGTACCTGGACACGGCCGAGGCTGCAGGCTCCGTGCTGCCGCTGACCATGAACTTCTCTGCGCAGACCAGCTCGCAGCGCACGCAGGAGATTATCGAGAGCAAGCTGGAGAAGAAGCCCAAGAACAGGCTTGGGCCGCCCATGGGCAAGCACATGCTGCTGTTTGTGGACGACTTGAACATGCCCAAGCTGGAGACGTACGGTGCGCAGCCGCCAATCGAGCTGCTGCGACAGCTGCAGGACTACGACGGCTTCTACGACCGCGCCAAGCTCACGTGGACCGGCATTGTGGACCTGACGCTGATTGCCGCGTGCGCACCGCCCGGTGGTGGCCGCAACCCGACCACGCCGCGCCTGCTGCGCCACTTTGCCATGATGTGCTTGCCCTCCCCAGACGAGGACACGCTCAAGGGCATCTTCGAGCAGATCACGCGCGGGTTCTTCACCGTGTGCGACTTCCAGAAGGAAGTGATTGGCACCGCGTCGGCTGTGGTCAACGCCGCTGTCGGCATCTACGAGCGCATGAGTACGGATTTGTTGCCCACACCAGCCAAGTCGCATTACGTCTTCAACCTTCGTGATCTCTCCAAGTGCATCCAGGGCATCCTTCAGGTGTGTGTGTGTGCGTGTGCGTGTGTGCGTGCGTGTGTGCGTGCGTGTGTGCGTGCGTGCGTGTGTGCGTGTGTGCGTGCGTGTGTGCGTGCGTGTGTGTGTGTGTGTGTTGGGGGCGGGGCGGGAGCTCACTTGTGACTGCATGGGTGTTGGTAGTTGAATAGGATGTGTTGGTAGTTGATACCGTGTTTGTGTCGATATCATGTTGTGTGTCTGGTGAGACGGCGGCTAACAGTTGCTCATGGATTGTTGTTCCATCCCATCGCAATTGCATTTCATGATGTTTTTTTATCTTCTAGGTGGATTCCTCGGTGGTTCGCACGCCAGACCACGTGTTTGATCTCTTCTGCCACGAGTGCTCGCGCGTGTTCCACGACCGTCTCATCAACGCCGAGGACAAGGGCTTTTTCAACGAAATCCTGGCCGAGATGGCGTACAAGCACTTCAACAAGGTGAATCAATGTGCACTCACGCGTAGACCCTACTGTGCAGGCTTGTGCCCCGGATCTTTGTCACGCTTGCATGCTCAACCCCCGCTCCCCCTGCCGTTGTCAACCTCACGCACTGACCCACTCGTACAACCCAATTGTGCCCACGCATGCAGAATGTGGAGGCGGAGCAGCTTGCCACCAAGCCTGTTCTCTTTGGAGACTTTATGAAGATGGGTGCGCCGGCCGAGGATCGTCTTTACGAACCGCTCGACCAAGCAAAGGTGCGCATTTGCTCGCAGCCTTGTTTTATTCCCCCCAGTGTCTGCGTGCACAACACAACACGGCATGTTCTCAGATGCGGCTTCGCTTCACCGTTTGTTCATGTGTCATGTTCTCATACACGCCACAACGCGCGCGCGCGCACACACACACACACACACACGCCACAACGCGCACACACACAAACACACAAACACACAAACACACAAACACAAACACACACGCACACACGCACACACAAAACACATGTTGAATCCTTGTTGACAGCTCCCCAAGGTGTTGGAGGATTACTTGGACGACTACAACCTGAGCTCGCAGAAGGAGATGAAGCTGGTGTTCTTCCAGGACGCCATTGCGCACGTTGCTCGCATTGCGCGCATGATTCGCCAGCCACGCGGCAACGCCCTGCTTGTTGGCGTTGGCGGCACCGGCAAGCAGTCGCTCACCCGCATGGCGTGCCACATGGCGGGCTTCAAGTGCTTCCAAATTGAGATCACGCGCGGCTACGGTTACTCAGAGTTCCGCGAGGACCTGAAGAAGCTGTACGAACTCGCCGGCTCCAAGGGCGAGCAGACCGTCTTCCTCTTCACAGACACGCAGATTGTGGTTGAGGAGTTTCTCGAGGACATCAACAACATGCTCAACTCGGGCGAGGTGCCCAATTTAATTGAGAACGACGAGATTGAGCAGTTCCTGCAGCCCGTGCGCCCGCTTGCGCGACAGGCCGGCATCTCCGAGTCGCGTGACGCCGTGTTTCAGTACTTCATCAACCGCGTGCGCGACAACCTGCACATTGTGCTGTGCATGAGCCCCGTGGGCGACGCATTCCGCTCCCGCTGCCGCATGTTCCCCTCGATTGTCAACTGCTGCACCATCGACTGGTTCACAGAGTGGCCGCGCGAGGCCCTGCTCGGCGTTGCGCAGCGCTTCTTCGAGTTTGTGGACCTGGGCGACGAGAGCCTCAAGGGCAAGATTGCGCAGATGTGCGTGGAGATCCACACGAGCGTCAGCGAGACGGCCGACCGCTTCTACGAGGAGCTGCGGCGCAAGTACTACACGACGCCGACGAGCTACCTGGAGCTCATCAACCTGTACACGGGCATGCTTGACGAGAAGAAGCGTGACATCATGCTGCAGCGGGACCGCTTCCAGACGGGTTTGAACAAGCTCGAGGAGACAAACGACCTGGTGGCCACCATGGAGGAGGAGCTCACGGCACTGGAGCCAGTGCTGAAGCAGCAGAGCGAGGACACGATGCAGCTCATGGAGCGCATCAAGGTGGACAAGGCCAAGGCCGACGAGGTGCGCAAGGTGGTCAAGGCCGAGGAGGCTGTGGCGCAGAAGGAGGCCAACGAGACGGAGGCCATCAAGATGGACGCGCAGCGCGATCTGGACGAGGCCCTGCCGGCGCTGCAGGCGGCCACGGACGCGCTCAAGTCGCTGCGAAAGGAGGACGTGCAGGAGCTCAAGGCCTTTGCGTCGCCGCCAGCGCTGGTGCAGACGGTGATGGAGGCCGTGTGCCTGCTGTTTGGGCGCAAGACGGACTGGAAGACGGCCAAGTCGCTGCTGGGCGAGGCGGACTTTCTGAAGCAGATGATGCAGTACGACAAGGACAACATCCCTGACCGCACGCTGAAGAAGATCAAGCCCTACATCGACAACCCAGACTTTGTGCCGGAGAAGGTGGAGAAGGTGTCCAAGGCATGCCGGTCCATCTGCATGTGGGTGCGGGCCATGGACAAGTACGCGCACGTGTTCCGCACGGTGGAGCCCAAGCGCGAGAAGCTCAAGGCGGCGCAAGCGGCGCTGAACAAGACCATGGCCGAGCTGAAGACCAAGCAGGACCGGCTGGCGGAGGTTGAGGGCAAGATCAAGGCGCTGCAGAAGCAGTACAAGCAGAGCGTTGCGGCCAAGGAGGAGCTGGAGCGCAACATGGAGAGGACGGCGGCGCGTTTGTCGCGTGCAGGAAAGCTGCAGACGGCGCTGGCAGACGAGCAGGTGCGCTGGGCGGAAACGGTCAAGGAGTATGACCAGCAAGTGCACGACGTCGTGGGCAACGTGTTCCTGGCGGCCGCGTGCGTGGCGTACTTTGGCGCCTTCACCAGCTCCTACCGCGCCGACCTGGTCTCGGGCTGGGTGGCCAAGTGCAAGGAGCTGGAGATCCCCGTGACGGAGGGCATGGGCGTGGCGGACGTGCTGTCGAGCCCGTTCCAGATTCGGCAGTGGAACGCCAGCGGCCTGCCGCGCGACCAGCTGTCCACGGAGAACGCGGTGCTGGTGACGTGTGGGCGGCGCTGGCCGCTGATGATCGACCCGCAGGACCAGGCGAACAAGTGGATTCGGCAGATGGAGGCGCGAAACGGCCTGCACGTGATCAAGCTGACAGACCCCAACTTCCTGCGCACGCTGGAGAACGCCATCCGCATTGGGCAGCCCGTGCTGCTGGAGGAGGTTGAGGAGACGCTGGACCCCTCGCTGGAGCCCATCCTGCTGAAGCAGACGTTCAAGCAGGGCGGGCGCACGCTGATCCGCCTCGGTGACAGCGACATTGACTACGACAAGAACTTCCGCTTCTACATGACGACGAAGATGGCCAACCCGCACTACCTGCCCGAGATTTGCATCAAGGTGACCATCATCAACTTCACGGTGACCAAGACGGGCTTGGAGGACCAGCTGCTTGCGGACGTGGTGCGCCTCGAGCGACCCGACCTGGAGGAGGAGCGGACAAAGCTGATTCTGCAGATCAACGAGGACCGCGCACAGCTGAAGAGCATCGAGGACGAGATCCTGAAGCTGTTGTTCAACTCGGAGGGCAACATCCTTGATGACGAGCGGCTCATCAACACGCTCAACGACTCCAAGACGACGTCCACGGCCATTGGCGAGCGCCTGAAGCGCGCAGAGACCACGGAGGCGTCCATCACGGAGGCGCGCGACAAGTACCGCCCGGCGGCCGTGCGCGGCTCCGTCCTGTTCTTTGTCATTGCGGACATGAGCAACATCGACCCCATGTACCAGTACTCGCTGGAGTACTTCAAGCAGCTGTTCGTGCAGTGCATTGAGGCGAGCGAGAAGGCATCGGACCTGGACACGCGCCTGCGGAACATCATCTCCTACTCGACGGAGAACGTGTTTGCCAACGTGTCGCGCGGCCTGTTTGAGCGCCACAAGCTTATGTTCAGCTTCATGATGTGCATTGAGATTCTGCGCGTGGACGGCACCGTGACCACGCCCGAGTGGAACCACTTCCTGCGCGGGTCTGGCGCTGCGGAGCGGGAGTACCCGCCGATTCCCGAGCACGCGGCGGCGTGGCTGCAGGAGCACGTGTGGCACGAGTGCTGCGACCTCGAAACGGCGTTCCCGGACGTGTTTGCGGGCCTGGGCCAGGACCTGGTCACGGTCCCCATGCCGATTGAGCTGGGCAGCGTCACCGTGACGCTCAATCTGCACGCCGGGGACACGTTGAAGCAGGGCGGGGAGCCGTCCAAGGCGTGGGCGGAGGCGCTGACGCCGTTCCAGAAGCTCATGGTGATTCGCGCGCTGGTGCCGCACCGCGCCGTGGAGGGCGTGGCGGCGTTTGTGAGCCTGTCGCTTGGGCGGCGGTTTGTGGAGTCGCCGCCCGTGAGCATGCAGGCGCTGTACAACGACATGCTGTCCACGGTGCCGCTCATTTTCGTGCTGTCGGTGGGCTCGGATCCCATGTCCGGGTTCCTCCGCTTTGCGCAGGAGAAGTCGTACAGCGATCGCGTGCACTCCATCTCTCTCGGGCAGGGCCAGGGCCCCGTGGCGGAGAAGCTGATTGAGAAGGCGACGCGCAACGGCGACTGGGTGTTCCTGCAGAACTGCCACTTGGCCAAGTCGTGGATGACGCGGATGGAGCAGGTGATCAAGGGGCTGGCGGACCCCAAGGCTGCGGTGCACGACGATTTCCGCCTGTTCCTCAGCTCCGCGCCGTGCTCGTTCTTCCCCGTGAGCGTGCTGCAGAACAGCGTGAAGGTGACCAACGAGCCGCCCAAGGGCCTCAAGGCCAACCTGCGGGGCGCGTTTGCGTCCATCGAGCCCAGCTTCTTCGAGAAGCACAAGCTGGGCACGACGTGGCGCAAGCTCATCTTCGGGCTGTGCTTCTTCCACGCCGTGATCCAGGAGCGCAAGAAGTTCCGTGCGCTCGGATGGAACATCCCCTACGAGTTTAGCTCGTCGGACCGCGAGTGCGCGCTGGAGAACCTGCGCATCTTCCTGGAGGACGGGCACGTGCCGTGGAGCGCGCTGTTCTTCATCACGAGCGAGATCACGTACGGTGGGCGCGTGACGGACCGGTGGGACGAGCGGTGCCTGTCGACGATTCTCCGCAGGTACCTGGTGAAGGAGGCCCTGGACGCGGACTACAAGTACTCGCCCTCTGGCACGTACTACGCGCCTGCGGTGGAGACGATTGAGCAGATGCAGGAGTACGTGGACAGCCTTCCCTTCTCGGACGACCCGGAGGTGTTTGGCATGCACGACAACGCAAACATTGCGTTCCAGCTGGAGGAAACGAACATGCTTGTGCGCACGATCCTCGATGTGCAGCCGCGCATGAGCGGAGGGGCGAGCGGCAAGACGCCCGATGAGATTGTGTTTGAGCTGGCGGGCTCGATTGAGGAGAAGCTGCCCAAGGCGCTGCTGGACATTGACGAGGCGAAGCCGGGCACGTTTGACCTTGACGAGCAAGGGCGCGTGCAGTCGCTGAGCACGGTGCTGCGGCAGGAGGTGGACCGGTTCAACAAGCTGCTTGTGGTGCTGTGGGACTCGCTCAGCAACATCAAGAAGGCGATCAAGGGTCTGGTGGTGATGAGCGCGGAGCTGGAGCGCGTGTACACGAGCTTCCTCAACAACCAGGTGCCCGAGATGTGGGCGACGGCGGCATATCCATCCTTGAAGCCGCTCGCGTCTTGGGTGAAGGATTTGGTGCTGCGCCTGGAGTTTGTTGAGCACTGGCTCAAGCACGGCAAGCCCAAGTCCTTCTGGCTCTCCGGCTTCTTCTTTCCACAGGTGTGTTTGTATGCGTGTGTGTGTGTGCGTGCGAGCTTGTGTTTGTGTTTGTGTTTGTGTGTATGTGTTTGTGTTTGTGTTGTATGTGTGTGTATTTGTGTTTGTGTTGTATGTGTGTATGTGTGTGTGTTTGTGTTGTATGCGTGTATGCGTGTGTGTTTGTGTTGTATGTGTGCGCGCGAGCTTGTGTTTGTGTGTGTTTGTATGTGTACAGTTTGGATGTGCTGGTGTGTTTCGTGGCATTGTTGTGGGGTTTGTTCTCGCATGGACCTGCCGTGTGACCTCGATGCGCAGAATGTACAGCAACTCACACGACTCCCCAATACATATTGATTCGTGCTCTCGTGTTGTGGTCGTATTGCAGGGTTTCCTGACCGGCACGTTGCAGACGCACGCGCGCAAGTACAACTTGCCGATTGACACGTTGAGTTTCCAGTTTGAGGTATTACCTCACGTGTACATTGAGGAAGGAGCCAAGGACCACACGCCAGAGCTGCCCCATTTTGACGACGGCGTGCTTGTTCACGGCATTTTTATGGATGGTGCGTAACCCATGTGCGCGCGCGTACTCGTTGCCTGTGTGTGTGTGTGCGTGTGCGTGTGCGTGTGCGTGTGCGTGAGTGTGTGTGTGTTTGTATGTGCGTGTGCGTGTGTGTGCGTGTTTGTATGTCCGTGTTTGTGTGTGTGTGTGTGTGTGTGTTTCTCCGTTCGCTGCGTGATGTTGTTGCTGTTGCTGTTGCTGTTGCTGTTGCTGTTGTTGTATTGTGCTGTGCTTGTCGCTGCTGCGTATTGGATCTCGTTGTTTGATGTGTATGGGAATCTGCGTGTTCTCTGTATTGATGCGTTTCCACCTGCGTCTGGTTGCGACTTTTTCTCTCGTTTGTGCTTGCTCGTGCTTGTGACTGCGTGACTGTCTTAACGCCTGGTGCCTTCTCACGTTCGTCCTGCTTACTTGTTGCATTTGCTTATGTTGCGCGTCCGCATGTGCTTGAACGGAACAGCGTTCCGTTGGGACGATGACGCTGCGGTTGTGAGCGATTCGCTGCCTGGGCAGATGCAGGCGCCGTTACCCGTGATGCACATGCTGCCCACTGCCAACTTTACTCCGCCGCCCAAGGACTACATTGCGCCCCTGTACAAAACATCTGTGCGTGCCGGCGTGTTGTCAACGACGGGCCACTCCACCAACTTTGTTGTGGCCGTGCATCTTCCCTCCACACAGCCACAGGACTACTGGATTGCCAAGGGCGCTGCTCTGCTCTGCCAGCTTGATTCATAG
>NW_004754929.1:1011001-1083501 GCF_000188695.1 Salpingoeca rosetta | reverse complement strand
GCACATGTCGAGGTAATCGTCGGGAAGGCCCGTGACGGCAATGAGACCCATGCCATCCTTATCAAAGGCCTCTTTGACTACACACGATACGCAAGCAAGGAGCGAGCAAGAGTGAGCAAGTGAAGGTCAGCAAAGATACACGAAAACGCTGGTGGAGTTTATTTATGCACACAGCCAGCGAGCCAGCCAGCGAGCCAGACACACAGACACACAGACACACAGACACACAGACACACACACAGACACACAGACACACACACAGACACACACAGACACAGACACACAGACACACACACACACACACACAGACACAGACACACAGACACACACACACACACACAGACACACCTTGTTTCGAGAGGTCCTTGCCACTACGAAGGTCATCGTATGTGATCTGCACAACCTGCTGTGCGATCGCATTGTTGGTGTCTGCCATTGTGGAGAGTAGAAGGCGAGGGAGGGCGGCGAGAACACGACAGGGGGTGGGTGGGTGATGCAGTCTGCTTGCGCTGCGGTGTATGTGGTGTGTGTGTGTGTGGTGCACGTGGTGTGTGCCTGCCTTATCGAAAATCGCACGGTGACGCAAGCCCGCGTTTTTCTTTCCACGCAACGGCAACAGCAGGGCGCGAAGCAATGCTTGCATGCAAAACACTCCTCTCCGCTTCTTGAAGAGATCGTGTGTGCGAGCGTGTGTGCGAGCGTGTGTGTGTGTGTGAGCAAAAGAAAGGATTGGCTATCGCGTGGCAAAGGGCAAAGGAAGGAAGGCCGTGTGGTGTCTTCAGTTCTTGTATTGTGTGAGAAGCAGACTGAAGGAAGGGGACAGAAGCAAGCAAGCAAGCAAGCAAGCAAGTGGTGGCAAGAAGAGGAGGGGTGGAAGAAACAAAAGACCAGACGAAGGTGCGCTGTGGAACCAGCCAAGCGCACACAAAGAAGGTGGGTGGCAGCGGCGGTTGGAGGTCAGATGCATGACGCAACAACACACCACCATCACCACCAGCATCATTTCTTCTTTCCATCGTCGTCGGCGTCGTCGGCGTCGTCGTCGTCGTCGTCGTCGTCGGGTGTGTGCGTTCGTTCGTGCGGGTGAAGAGAAAGAAAAGACAAAAGAGCACACATGGCAGGGCACGCAAGTGAACCGACCACCATCATCAACGAAAAAAAGGAGAAGTAAAAGGTGTAACACACTATGGCGCCATCAAAACGCGCACACAGACAAAAGACACAAACCAGACAAACGAACAGATACACAGACGCAAACACAGCTACAGATGCAGTTCATACAACGACACAAACAAGACCAAGAAGTCTAGGCGCAGACGCACAAAACAAACAAAAACCAAACTGCACAACCAAGTGCCATGCCATTGATTGATTGCATGTATGCATGCATAATGGTCACCGAAATGACGCTGAAGTTGTGGCGCGTCATTCGACGACAAGGTGGCCCTTTTGGTCGCGGTTGGAGAAGTTGTGGTTGCGGGTGCACATGTAGTTGTACGTGCCGCGCGCAAACCGGAAGATGCCGCCCACATACGAGGCGGGGGCGTTGTCCAGCAGGGTGTTGAGCTGCGTGGGCCTGCCCTCCACGGAGTTGGGGTCTGGTCTCCCGTCGTTGTCCTTGTAGTTGAACGAGCGGTAGTACCCTGCGCTGGCCATGCGAAGCGCCCAGCTCTGCTTCACCTCCTCCCAGTCGCGCCCGCGGTCCAGCGTGGTGGAGATGGTGTGCGGCTCCTCCTCAAACTCGGCATGCGCGTCCAGGGCATCCACCATGTTCTTGAAGATGGTGTTCTCCTCCCAGGTGGCAGGGAAGCTCTCCCCAAACTGGCGGCGGCGCAGCTCAACAAAGTTGTGGCGGTCTGTCCCGCCGCGGCCCTCCCCCGCATCGCCCGCCTGCCCGTCGCCAGCCGGGTTGCCGTTGTTGTGCGTGTTGGAGCCCGCCCACTGGATGTGCACCAGGTCGCCCTCGGAGATGTGCAGGTGGTTCGGCACAAAGTCGTACTCCACCGCGGGGAACGTCTGCACAATGTTGCCGCGCTTGCCGCGCACGTTGAGGTTGTACAGGCGGCGCTTGCCAAAGAACTCTGCGTTGTTGACGTTGGCATTGGCGCGCGGGCGGCTGCCTGTGAAGCGCCCGTCTGTGCGCGGGACGAGGCGGAACACGTGCGAGCGGTCCTGGAAGGTGCGGCCAAACTGGGCCGTGTTGATGGCCAGGCGCAGGGCCGTGTTGCGCGCGCCAATGTCCACGTTCGGGTTCTGCCGCACGGGGGACACGACACCGGCGCCCTCGTTGTTGTTGAACGAGGCGTTGACGCGCCAGGCGTCGTAGTCGTCCGTGGAGATGTTGTAGCGCAGGCGCAGGACGCAGCGGTGGGGCACGGCCTCGGCAAAGCGGTCGGCGCCCACCTCCAGGTAGGGCAGGGTCCAGTTGTAGGTGACCGGCTGGCCGTGGCGGCCGTTGCCCAGGTGGTTCACGCGGGTCCACGCGGCCTGCAGGCACTCTGGCGCCGGGCGGTGGTGCGGCGGGTGCAGCACCCACTTGCCGCCGTTGGCCTTGCACTGCGCCTCGTTGTTGAAGCGGATGCAGTTGGTGCAGCGGCGCGTGTTGCGGCAAAAGTGCTTGCCCTTGACGTTCTGCGACTCGGCCTGGTAAAAGGGGCACAGGTCCGAGCGGTCCGTGAGCACGGCAATGTCGACCCAGGGGCTCGGGTGCCAGTAGGGCCAGTAGTCGCGCTCCTCCGGGCACTCGTACCCGCGGCGGTTGTCGTTGGGGTTCTGGCGCGTGAACACGGCCGAGGAGTAGCCGAGGTTGTTGTTGCGCAGGTTCTGGTCTGCAGTGAAGAGGCCGCGGTTGCGCTCGCGGCGGTAGCACTCGTCGTAAAAGTCCCAGTCCTCGTGCAGACCGCGGTCCTCGCGCACGTTGCCCGCCTTGCGGTTGTAGCGGGCCTGCTCCGTGAGCGTGCCGCTGTTGGGCTTGGTGTAGTCCTGGCGGTTGGTGTTGAGGCCGTCGCGCATGCGCAGGTAGCCCGCGGTGCCGGCGTACTCGCGCCAGGACGAGCCGCAGTCGAGCTGGCTGCTGGCGGCGGCGTTGTTGCCGCAGCTGTGCGGGCAGTTGTAGCGGTCGTACATCTCCGCCTCCGTGGGCAGCATGCCGAGCTCGCGGCAGCGGAACATGTCCTTGATTGGGGACAGGCCGCACTGGTTGGCGTTGTCCGGGTCGCAGGTTGGGTTCTCAGGGCGCGGGATGCGGCACTCCTCGTCGCACGTCTCGCGCGTCTGCTCGCGCACCTCCTCCGGGAGGCACATGTACTGCAGGACCATGTTGCAGTTGAGCTTGTGCGGGTCGTTGTGCTCGTTTCCGCCGCAGCCGTGCTGGTTGGTCCACTCGACGGTGAGGACGGACTCGCCCTTACCGCCCTTCTCCGCGTCCGGGTGCGACATGAAGAAGGTCATGTCATGCTGCTCCGAGTATGTCTGAAACGCGTTGACGCTGTTGTCGCCCTTGTTGTAGCCGCCGCGGTTGTTGTTCTGCGAGTCGAACATGCGGTTGCCGTTGTTGCGGTTGGCGGACCGCTCGTTCAGGCGGTTGTTGGATCCGCGTGGGTTGTGCATGTACACATCACCGAGGGCGATGGGTGCACTGCAGCACAGCACACCAAGCACAACCAACAGCGCAGCAAGCGCGCTTCTCACTCGCATCGTGTGCGTGTGTGTGAAAAAGTGTGCGTGTGTGGTGTGGTGTGGTGTGGTGTGGTGTGGTGTGGTGTAGTGAAGGATGTGGTGACGGACAACAACACTTCACCTCACATGCGACTGCAAGGTGCACTCAACAAAACACAGCACCAGCTGGCGGCGATGTGCGTGTGTGGATATGGACGAATGGATGGATGGATGGATGGATGGAGCGAACCAAACAACAACAGCAGGCAGCGGTGTTGTATGTGGGGTTGTCGCTGGGAACAACAAAAAAAATTAATCGCAGGAGGAAGAAATCTTTGCTGTTTCCTCGAAAGATTTACGCACGAGCGATCGTGGGCTTCATTCGCAAGAAGAACACAACGACGCCTTGCTGGTCTGCCTGTTGTTTGTTTCGTCCTTGCTGCACCGCTGTATCCATCCATCCATCCACCTCAGCCGCATTGCAGCGCTCGTGCGTGCCTGAGTGTGTGCGCGTTTCACCCCACACAAGAGGCAGCGGCAGTAGCAGCAAAGAGATTGAAGACTGGCGCCAAGGCAGTCTCACACAACACACGACCACATCGCATCACCAGACAACACAAGACAACACTTCACACAAAACAAGACCACAACTCACACACAACTCACACACACAACACAAGCAACAGAACAACACTACCCCAGTCACAATTCATCATCATGGCCAGCAACAGCACAAGCAGGGGTTCATTGGCGCTGGCGCTTGTGGTGGTGGCTGCGCTGGTCGCGAGCACCACTGCCGACATGTACTTGCAAAACATGCGCGGCTCCAACAACCGTCTTGATGAGGCTCGTCGTGACAGAAACAACGCCAACAGGTGTGTGAAATTGATGCTTGGGGTGTATGTGTGTGTGTGTGTGTGAGAGAGAGAGAGTGTGTGTGTGTGTGAGCGTGTGTGTGTGAGTGCGTGTGTGTTTCTGAGTGTGTGTGTGTATGTGTTCCTCAGTGTGTGTGTGTGTGTTTGTTCCTCAGTGTGTGTGTGTGTGTGTTCCTCAGTGTGTGTGTGTGTTTGTTGGGGCGTGTGCATACGCATTGTTGGTGGGACCTTCATGGCGGTACAAGTTCGGTGGTGACACCCACCAGGAACACAGTTGCCGCTTGCTTGAATCAGTTGGCTGCTGGAGAGTTCATGTGCACGCAAAGCAGCAGCGTTGTGTCAACACGCATGCAAACCCACAACAAACAACTAACAACACTACCAAGCAAGCCGTTATCATTCACTCACACACTCACACACTCTCACTCACACACACACTCACACACTCACACACTCACACACTCATTCACACACACACTCTCTCACTCACACTCATTCACACACACACTCTCTCTCACACACACACATACACACATATACCAGGCTGTTTGATTCGCAGAACAACAACCGTGGCGGGTACAACGTGGGCTCGCTCAACTACTACGAGGGCGAAACCATCCCCTTGGAATGGACAAACCAGCACGCGTGCGGCAACGACTACAACGACTGCCAGATTGTCATCCAGTACATGTGCTCAGACAACCTGCGCGACGGCGTCACCACGCGAACCATCCCAGACCAGCCCTCCAACTGCCTCAACAACGACTGCAACACAGACGTGCGCTACGGCATGCACGAGGACTACGACTACTACGTCAACTGCAAGTACCGCATGCGCAACCGCGGCCTCTTCACCTCAGACCGCAACCTCCGCGGTAACACCGCCATCTACACCCGCCAGAACAACAATGGCGCCCGCCACGGCTTTGAGTGCCCCGAGGAGCGCGACCACTACCCGTACTGGCACCCAACCCCCTGGATCGACTGGGTCATCTTCACCAACAACGCCTCCCGCTGCGACGCATACCGCAACCAGAGCGAGAACGTGCTCGGCAGGAACTACTGCGCCATCCCCGACACGTGGTACCACCACAAGGTCGCCACGGGCGGCAACGGCCGCAACGGATTCATCCCAAACACAAAGGAAACGTGCGAGGCCCTCAACGAGGAGGGCTCCGAGATGGTCGCCTTCCTGCGCGAGCAGCGCTCCCCCGCGCACGAGCAGCTCCTCGCCACCGTCGAAGCCGAGTTCCAGAGGTGCATCGCCGACATCCGCTCCTGCTTCGACAACGCCTGGGACAACAGCACCCTCCAGGTCTGCCTGGACGACTGGCGCGTCAACCGCACCATCACCGCCGCAGAGCTCGAGGCCCTCTGCCCAGACTGCCCAGGCAGCAACGTCGTGCACCCAGAGTCCATGTCCACCTGCCCGCTCTGCGTGCCCAGCGAGTGCGTGAACACGCGCGTCCTCAGCGCGTACAACGCCACCCTCAACGCCACCTGCCCCGAGAACTTTGTCCACGACACGGTCAACGCGTCCTACTGCGTGCAGAGCTGGTGCCCGGCCGCCTACAACGACTCGCTCGCCTTCCAGCAGGAGGCGGACCGCTGCCGCGCGTCGCACCTCAACGCCACGGGCCTGCACCTCGTCAGCGACCAGGACAGCTCCTGCATGCACCGCGAGGTCATCGAGCGCGAGTGCTTCCTGCAGAACCTGCCGCGTGCCCGCTGGGCGCGTGCCCCGTCCCACTCGGAGGTCTACCCGCACGTCCGCCCGCCGCAGTGCATGGAGGCGGACTGGTCACGCGTCAACCACCTCGGCAACGGCGTCGGCGGCCAGACCAACGGCTGGAACCTCACCTACCCGGGCTTTGCCCACGAGCGCTGCGCCACCCGCATCCGCTACAACATCACCACCTGGGACTACGCCGGGCTCGACCCGCACAACGCGGGCCAGGTCAACAGCAGCCTGAACAAGGACCAGGGCAACGGGCCCGCGCACATCAACGTGGCCGGCGCACACGGCATCCAGACCTCGGACAGCGCGCGCCCCTGGGAAAACGCCCGCGGGTACCTCTTCGAGCAGAACCCGCAGGTGCAGATTTTCGACTTTTTCTCGCAGCGGCTCTTCTGCGCAGACCCGGAGCTCACGATTGAAGGCGACCCGACGTACTGCTACACCCGCCTCGCAAACGGCTCTGTGGACTACACGGGCCGCCAGCCGGCGTCGCGGTTCTTCTGCCCCGTGTACTACCCCGAGGTGGCCGTCGACCCCGCAGACCAGACGTACAAGTGCTTCAACGGCACGGGCTTCCTCCCCGGGTCCTCCGAGGACAAGGACTTTGACCTGCAGCTGGCCATCAACACGGCCCAGCTCGGGCGCACGTTCCAGGACCGCTCCCACCGCTACAAGTCGACCCTGCGCGACGACGAGCTGCGCAAGCAGTGCGACGGTATCTTCTCCCTCAACGTGCGCGGCAAGCGCGGCAACATTGTGCAGACGTTCCCCGGCACCGAGTACGACTTCACGCCAAACCGCCTGCACATTCGCGAGGGCGACTGCGTGCACTTCCAGTGGACGGGCTCCAACACCAACCCCAACCACAACGACGGGCAGGGCAAGCAGGGCACGGACCGGTCCAACGTGGCCCTCCTCGAGTACGTGCGCGGCCAGTTTGGGCGCGGCGTGGAGAAGGCCGGTGGGCAGGGCGCCGACGGCACCTTCTGGACCACAAAGGACCAGGAGCCCGGCCTTGAGGGCTGGCGCCCCAACATGTACCCGACCATGGGCGACTACCCCTGCCCGCCAGAGGACCAGCCCACGCTGACGGAGCCGCACCCGTACAACTGGCGCCTGTGCTACGAGCCGTCGAGCAAGTGCGAGTGGATTGACCGCCCCACGGAGACGGCGCAGGCTGGCGGCAGCGACGGGCAGGACGCGTCCGTGCTGCTCGACTGCCCGCAGGACTACGAGGTGGAGCCCGCCAACGAGCTCAAGTGCGTCAGGAGCGAGTGCCCGCGCGCAGACCGCCCCACCAACTGGGAGCAGCGGCCAGCGCGCGTGCGCCTGGAGGACATTGGCGTGCCGGACAAGTACAAGCACGGCGCGTGGGGCATGTCGCACCCGGAGCACCTGGACAACGTCACCCGCGACGGCTTCCTCGGCATGACGTACCAGCAGCTGGTGGACCTGTCCACCCTCAACAACGTGCAGCTGGGCGGCGAGATGTCTGAGCTCGATGACGCAGGCACGTACTTTGACATCAAGCCGCACCGCGTCACGGGCGTTGGCACCTACCACTACATGTGCACGCGCAACAACAACTTCTCCAACCGCAGCCAGAAGGGTAAGATTGTGGTGACGGAGGCGCCGCAGACGACGGCGCCCATTGGCAGCCGCGGCGGCATTGTCACCATGAGCACCGAGGACACCTTCTCTGGCGTGCGCACGGACGAGGTGGCCATTGAGCTGAGCGACTTCTCCGTGAACATCGAGCCAAAGTCCCTGCCGAGCCTGCAGCACATTGGCCTGTCTGCGATTGCCACGGGCGGCCGGAACCGCGGCCTGAGCACCGCTGGCAGCGACATTCTGCAGGTCACCCCGCTGGACCTCGCCACCATTGTGCAGTTCCTCGACACGACGCTGCAGCTGGCCAACACGCGGCGCGAGGGCGTCATGATCCGCGAGGACATCCGCGTCACCGTGCGCATCCTGGACGCCACGCAGCTCTACTACCGCCTCACCTCGGACGCCTTTGAGCCCTGGGCCCGCCAGTACTACAGCGACACGGGCAACCTGCCGTATGTGCAGGTGGAGTTCAAGACGGCGCAGCGCCAGCACGCCGTGGTCAACACCACCTTCAACAACCAGTTTGAGATTGAGGGCATCTGGGGCAGCATCTCGCCCGCGTCCCTCTCTGCGATTGAGGCCGGCGACATGTGGGTGAGCCTGTGGTTTGACGGCAACACGGAGTACACGGCTCTGCCCGAGCGCGACCCAGAGTCTGGCAAGCCCATCACCGTGCGCATGCCCGTGACAGTGGCCATCTCCTACGGTGACGTGTACTACTTCCCAGACACGCCCGCCGGCCGCGCGTGTGTGTACAACGGCACCAGCTGCCATCAGATTCGGCGCAAGATCCCCAACGCACGCATCCGCAACGGGGAGGCCGTGTTCCAGGTGGGTGGGTCCGCAGCCGCTCCGGCTGGCGGCTACTACCAGGTGAGCGGCGGCAGCAACCTTCCGCTCATTGTCAGCGTCACCATCTCCTGCATCATCCTCGCCCTCGTCATTGTGGGCTGCGCCGTGTACTTCCGTCAGCACCCCGACAAGTGGCAGCGCGTGCGGCAATGGGGGCCAAACAAGTACCGCAAGTTTATGCTCTCCATCGCTGACAACATTTGAGCAGCAGCATCACCTGAGCTAAACCGAGGCACATTCATGTGGTCCTCTCTGCCGCTCTCTGCTGCTCCTTGACAAGCCCCCCCCCACACACATCTCTCCCTTAACCTGAGAGCCCTCCTTGTGTGTATGTTTGTGTTTTGGTGTTCTTTTGTGTCCTTTGTGGGCGCCGCGTCGCTTGGCATCAAACGCGTGTCAGTGTTGCTGTTGTCATGGCGCAGCAGACGCGAGGCAGATCCTTGTACATTGTCCATGTGTAGTCGTTGTCTTGGTGTTGTGTTTGAGTTGTTTGCTTGGTTCGTTGTTGCTGTGTCTTTTTGTGTGCATTTTCGCCATCATCTGTGCGCACGTACATGGGCGCTCTTTGTGTGTCTCTTTTTGTGTGTTTGTTCGCCTCTTTGTTTGGCGTGTAGCGTACCGGTGTTGCATCACATGCTTGCACTGACGTGTTCTCTCTTTTACTTGAACTGTTCTGTCCGCCCACCGCCTTTCCTTGTGGTCTTTCGTTGTGGCTGTCAAGTTCACACATCCCTGTTACTCCTCATAGTGTTTGCTGGTGTGTGATTTTGTTGTTGCTTTGCGCGTTGCTTTATGTTGCACCGCCAACCCGACCATGCCTGCTTGCAAGGCGTGTCAGTGGCGGTGATGAGCATTGTGCGTGTTTGGCTGGCCGAGCATGCATCGTTCTTGTCCTGTGTGTTTGTTGTCGCTGTTTTTAAGTCGTGGTTGTTCCCGTAGCGCCATTTCCGTTTGACAATTCGTCCATACACGATTGATTGCAGCAAGCAGGAAGGTCAAGCAAAACCTGGCGATGGCGTGGGACAGTGTGCGCGGCTTTGGGGTTGGGGTTTGGGATTTTTTTCTGATTGGCTATGTTTCTGTTGGGGGGTTTTGTCAGGGCATGTGTGCATGTGCATGAACGTGTGCGTGCGAGAGATGTTGAGAGGCACGAAAGAGCAGGCTAGCTAGGGGGGGGGGCACAATCACGCATGAGAACGCAAGCAAGGATCAAGCAGCAAAGGGAGGAACGAAAGAAGGAAGCAAGAACACGAAAGCATGTCAGAACGAAGCAAACAGGCAACAAAGCAAGTGCTGGAAAGTGGATTGTTCAGCTGCATGACAGCAAGACGCGAGCGCCACAACGAAACAAACAGCCATCATGCAAGCAAACATACAAGGAGGAACGATGAAAAGCGCCCGACATCAGCAAGAGGGGGTTTGGCACGACACGTCACGCGTGAAGCTGTCACATTGCGCGAGTGCGCTGGCCTTTTCAAGCAATGACGCAGACACGGGGCTTGCGTCTGCGGGAACGGGCACTGGCAGGGCGGGAGGACGCAGCCGAAGCCGAGGGAGTGGTGCCGGAGGGGGTCGTGGTACCCATCAGCAGGGCACGGCGCTGTTCAAAGCGAATCCGCTGCACGCGATTGGCGACACCCTGCCATGGTGAGTGAGTGAGTGAGTGAGTGAGTGAGTGAGTGAGTGAGTGAGTGAGTGAGTGAGTGAGTGAGTGAGTGAGTGTTAACACAACAGTAGAAGCTTCATGAAGTGTCAACCAAAGAAGACACAAGCAACCAACCGAGGCGAGCAGAAATGTGTTAGTACATGCCCCCAACACCCCTTTCCCTCTTCGACCCAAGCCAAACCAACCATTTCGTTGGCGAGCATGTCATCGGAAAGGGCCATGAGCAGAGTGCCGTCAACGTGCTCGCGCTGAAACGCAGGCACCATTGCGTCAAACTTCTCCTGCGCAAGCCATGCCACAACGTCGTCCTCGCTCCACTGCTCAACAGGCCTGTCTGACATGGCGCGTGCAGTAAGGGTGGAGGCCGCCACTGCTGCTGGCGGGGCCGGCGCGGGCTCGTCCTTCGGTGGCGTCGGCTTGGAGGAGTCGTGGGATGCGCTCATCGTGGCATGGCGTGCAGCGGAGGACGAGAGGAGGTGGGCGCCGGACCGCTCCATGCCAGCCTGCATGGCAAGCTTGAGCGCCTCATCGTCGTCTGCCAGCTGCTTGGCGCGCAGCACAACCTGGCGCACCTCGTTGGCGTACCCGCGAAGACGGTGCACCTTGTGCGCTTCCGTGGTGACGGCCACGCCGACAGCCTGGTGCGCGCGGCTGTCTGTGGCGTCTGCGCTCTCCCAGCAGAAGATGGCGTCCATGTCCAGCAGCTCCTGCACTGCCTGGCGAACCGTGCGGCGCTTGGGAGCTCGCAGGTGCAGGCGGTCCTTGAAGAACGCCTCCAGTGGGCGCGTCGTCTGCTCGCTCACCACATCCGGCAGGCTGTTGCACAGCGTGCGCAGGTCGGCAAACGTGTCTGTGAAGACCTTGTTTGACGAGAGCTCCGAGTTGTGCCAGGCCTTGCTGACAACGAGCGGGGCAATGCGGCGCAGGAACACGGGCGTGGCGGTGGCGTGGTCGCCGTTGGTGGCGCTGTCAGCCACGACGTCCTGGCCAGCATGCTCGCACTCCATGACGTAATCCAGCAAAGCAAGCATGGTCATCCACTCCAGCAGCACGTTGTCGCAGTAGTCGCCGTGGCGGATCTGGAACATGCGTTCGACAGCGCCCGCAGAGACGACGGGGCACGCCACAAGGCTGCGGCTGATGGCCTCCATAAACGCCATCTTGAAGTTGACGCCCGTCTCCAGGTTGTTCGCGTCCAGGAACGAGATGAGCTGGTTCTCCTCCAGAACAACATGCAGGTTCACAACAAAGCTGCTGTTGGCGCCTTGCCTGCAGGTGTTTGTGTGAGTGTGATTATGTGAGTGTGAGTGTGAGTGAGAGAGAGTGTGTGAGAGAGAGTGTGTGTTTGTGTGTGTGTGTTTGCGCATATGCGGTTGCGTGCGTGTGCGTGCGTGCGTGCGTGCGCGCGTGTGTGTGTGTGTGTGTGTGTGTTTGCGCACAATGGTGAGAAAATAGAAAGGCCGGTGTCACGTGTTCGCAATCTCATGGACGATATTGCATATGCCACGAGAAAGGGCAGCAAAGGGTCGGAGCGTCGCCCACCAACCAACCTGTAGCTGAGGAAGCTGTCGTAGAAGGTACGCAGGCCCGTGGTGGGGAGCCAGGTGCCGTAGCGCTCCTCAAGCTCTGCTGGCTTGATCTGGGCGCCTTCAACCCACATGGAGTGGCGCTGGCGGTGGTGTTCAATGACGTCGTCGAGGAACAGCAGTGCCTTGGGGGAAAACGGCAGCAGCGTGTACACGCGCAGCTCTTCGTAGTGCTTCTGCACACTGTGGATGATGGTGTCCTGCACCATGCGCAGCAGCGGGCGTGGCTGTGCGGCCTCAATGAGCACCTTCACGCCGCCAACCTCGGGCACAAGGCGCAGCTGCACCTTGCAGTCGTGGAAGTACACGTCCGCCTGCGTGCGGCTCAGGCGCGGCTTGGTCACCATGGTGAACTGGGAGCTGCCAATCAGGTGGGCGACGACGCGCGAGAAGAGGCCCTCCGGCAGGAAGCTCGTGCGCACAAGGTCATTCACCAGCACAACGGGGTCCGTGCTGGCAAAGTCGTCCAGGAAGAAAGATATGTACACGGCGGTCCTGTCGTGGTAGTCGTAGCGGTTGAGCTGGCCACCGGCAAAGCTGCTCAGCGTCGTGGATGGCAACTTGCTGCCGTCCAGCGTGAGCGGCAGAATGGCCGGCACCAGGTACGCCCTGGCCGCAGCATCCACGGCGTCGCCGTCATCGCCGCCACCACCGCCTTGCTGCAGCAGCTGCTGCTTCTGCGAGGAGGAGAGCGCGCCCGCCATTTCGGCGTGGGTGATGGTGCCGTCGTCGAGAGACAGGCCAGCCGTCATGCCCTGGTTGCGCGTGGGCTCGCGGTACGTCACGCAGAGGCCAAAGCGCATCATGAGGTCGAGGAACGGGTCGACGAGGTCCTTGGCCATGTCGCTCCAGAGCAGATCAAGCATTTCACGGTGCAGGATGCCGCGGCGGGTGAGCTCCTGCCACTGGCGGTTGAAGTGGCGCGCCTCGCGGTCCTGCAGCACCGTGTGCAGGTCAAAGTTCCGGATGACCTTGCACATGACGTCGACCGCCCATTGCGGGCTGAGGATCACCACCTCCTCCATGCCGGGCACGGTGTCAAAGTACAGCAGCATGGAGTACTCGTGCCAGAAGCGCAGGCAGTCGATGGTGGCCTGGTGATCCAGCCCAAACTTGTGGGCAAGCGCCTCAATCTCCGGCAGGCGCACGACGGGGCGGTCTTCCTCCTTGTGCAGCGACATGAGCTTGTCATACAGCGCCAGAAACGGCAGGGGGACCCGCATGCGCACGTGCTCCTGCTTGCCGGCCTCGTCCGAGATGCAGCGCTGCAGGTTGGCAATCATCGGGTCCTTGATGGACTGGGTGTTGTCCACGGGCCAGAACCACATGTTGGCCGTCTTGTTGTACACGAGCTGCGGGAAGGCGGCGTGGGCACTGAAGCGCTCGAAGATCTGCTGGGAGATGCGCTCGTGCTGCTTGCGCTGATTGACCTCGTCGCCAAAGGTGCCCACCATGAACACGGGCGCCCCGCGCGCGTAGAGGAAGATGGAGCCGAGCCAGTGGTCGATAAACTCCCACGTCTCCGCGCTCACCATCTCGTCCTTGCTCATGACGTCCGCCATCGAGAACACGACGACGTACACCGCATACCTGCATGACAAAGAGAGGAGAGGGAGGGAACGGGTTGGCGTCAAAGTGAATTGAATGAACGCAGTGCGCGATGGCAATAGCGCATATGGGGGGGGGGGCTGGAGGACTTGTGGCGACCATAACCGACGACAACAATTTGTGCGCATGCATGCACGTGCAGACACACAAGCACACGGGGAGAAAAGCGCACAAGTGTGCAGAAATACGCACACACACACACACACACACACACACACACACACACATGGCAGACTGACTTGGTGAGGAAGAACGGATGGAAGATGTAGAAGGTGGGCTGGCCGCCCAGGTCGAAGATCTTGAACGTGACGCGGAAGCCATCGTCCTCGATGGTGCCAATGTTTGCCTCCAGGTTCAGGTCGGTCACGGCCTTCTCCAGCTCAGAGGCGGCGGCAGATGTATCTGCGCCGTCATCACCGTTGGCAGTGGCGTCGTCGGCGTCGTCGTCGCCCTCATCCGCTAGCACGGCCTCGCTCTGGCGGCCGTTGTGCTGCTCCTTCATCGCCTTCTTGCGCTTCTTCTTCTCCTCCGTCGGGGAGCGGAAGGCGTGCTTGCCTGCGCCGTCGCCGCTGCTGTCGTCATCGTCGACCATGGCGCCAGAGCGCAGCGCACGCGCCATCTCCGACTCTTCGCCTTTCGTCTCCTGTGGGCAGCGTGATTGTGCGCACAAGGTGTTTGTAAGACAAGACAAACCGCGCGATGGAAGGTGGGATGGGGGTGGGTGGGATTGCCATTCGCAGCAGGGAAACAGCACCATCCACATTGGTAGGATCAATATAATATGCACACACAATTCGTGCACACACACACACTTATCATGCACCCGCACACACACACATGCGCGCACACACATGCACACACACGCACACAACACACAACACAACACACACCTGCCAGGAGCGAACGTCCTGGGTGTCGACGGTGACGGCCATGTCGCTCGTCGCTGCGCCGACCGTGGACTGCTGGTCCTTTTCAAACGGCTTGGCAAGCAGAGAGCGCAGCGTTGTCGTCTTGCCAGCGCGGCCCTGCCCAACAAGCATGAGCTTGCCGCGCCCGAACAGGTCGCTGGCGCCCGCAGCAATGGCGGCGTTGACGCGCTTCATCAGCTTGGCTGACTTGTCTGTATTCATGAGCCAGGAAGGAGACAGAAGGGAAGGAAGGGAAGGGAGGCAGGGAGCAGGAAGAGGAAGGGGGAGGGGAGGGAGATAAACACCCCGTTGTGTGAGTGCAAGCGATTACTGTTGTGATGTCGAGCATGTAAGGTAGTGGACAACACAACGAAGAGTGCCGAGCATGCACACCTTCAGCCGTGTGGGAAGCAGGTGGTGGTGGTGGCGGTGGAGGAGGCACATTGTCTTTGGCCGGCGCTGTTGTTGTCATGGTGTGGACGGGTGAGTGGTGGGAAGCGCGGCTCGTGACCATGTGCATTAGACGATGCAAACATAACAAGAATATCAAATGAAGCCATCGAAAGCTCTTCTGGATTTGCACGTGCACGTGCGCCCACTGCACACGTGCGTGTATGTGTTCACTGTTGTTGTGCTGATGGGATGACAGCATTGCACAGACGCAGGCGGTGGTACACCTTTCTTTCGCGGTGGCGCAGCGGTTTTCTCTGCAACGGCAACACAAACGACAACATGCAACAACAGAGTTGAAGGAGTGGCGTGCTCAAACTAACAGGAGTGCATGCATTCCAGACAGTTTTAGGGGCGCATGTAGGGACGCAACGCGTGTATCCGGTCGTACTTGATTTCCCCAGTGGGGATGCGTCAGGAGGTGGTGGTGGGCCGGGCGGTGGGGGAGGCGGGGCCGAAGTTTTCTCTGCAAGAACACACGGGGATCAAGGGGTGCAGCAGCACGTGTTAGCTGCAGAATGGCGATGCTTGACACTACACTCACAGAAGCGAGGACACACGCGCCAGGCATACGCACGTTTGCCTGGTGGCGGGGGCGCTGGCGGGGGAGGTGCGCCAGCTGGTTTCTCTGTCAGAGCGCACAGGGGGTTGGTTGTTAAAGGGCAAGCCATGATGGTGTGAATTGTCGAACAATACGCAGGAGGTTTGACACGCTTGACACACGGGGAAACAAGGGGTTTTAAGGGGCACGCACTTTTGCCTGGTGGCGGCGGTGCTGGTGGAGGTGGCGGGCCCGGCGGCGGGGGAGGTGGCCCAGCAGATTTCTCTGAGCAGGCACAGAGATGACGCAGCAGCAACGGAGACAAGGACGTGAGACAATTACCAAGAAAGGAGCAGACACAAGCGAAGCAGAGCAGGGATGACAAAAGAATCCACGCATTCGCAGGGTAGGCTGGAGCAACACTTCAAGCGAAGGGATTAAGCTGTCACATACACTTACTTGCTCCGCCAAGGTCAAAGTCAGCTGTTTGCACAAACAAACAAGCGTTGTGATCGTGTGTGTGTGTGTGTGTGTGTGTTTGTTTTTTAGGGTGTGATCGAACATGGGCATGAGCATCAGTGGCAGCAGTTCATCTTCTCACACTAATCTTGAGCGCGCAAGGCAAGCAAGAGTGCATGGGGCATTGCATGGCGTTACTCACCCTTTGAAATAGGCGAAGGGCTTCGTGCCTTTGAGGGAGCAGCCTTCTTCTTTCCTTTCTTCTTCTTCTGTTGGGGCATCATGAAAGAGAGAGTGAGTGAGTGAGAGTGAGTGAGTGAGTGAGAGTGAGAGAGTGAATGAGTGAGTGAGTGAGTGAGAGTGAGTGAGTGAGTGAGTGAGTGAATGAGTGAGTGAATGAGTGAGTGAGTGAGTGAGTGAGTGAATGAGTGAGTGAGTGAGTGAGTGAGAGTGTGTGTGTGTGTGTTGGGTGTGTGCATGTGTTGGGTGTGAGTGTGAGAGATGGCAAGGCACTTTGCAAGTGCACCATGCGCAACAAACAGCAGTGTTTTGCGCACCTGTGCTCTTGATGGCACAAAGTCGCTCTCATCATCCGAGCCAAAGGCACTTTTGGAGAAGAAGCCCGAGGACTTGGGCGCCTGAAAACACAAGAAGAAGCAGAGGCAGCAGACGATGAACCAAAGGCAATGAGGATGCGGCGTGCACAGTGTGGGCATGGTGACATGGGATCGATCGTCAGTGACCCCAAAGCAAATCGACGCTTGTGTTCCACGATCACGGAAGCATCGACACTCAAGCAAACACCCAGCACACACACCCAGCACACGCACACACCCAGCACACGCACACGCACACAGCAAGCATACACAGCGATCGCAGCCCTGACCTTCTTCTTGGCACGGCTTGGTGCATACGACATGGCCGATGCTGCGTCTCCCGTTTGTTGTTTGACCAGCAGGCCAGATCACTTCTTGTGACGAAATTTATTAAAGATACACGACAAAAGCAGAGTGCCACGGCAACGCCCACCCACTCCTTCGAGCAGCACATACACACACATCCTCCTCCTCCTCCTCCTACGACTACTACTTTCTCGCCTTCTCTCAAGCACGTGTCAAGTTGGCGTTTGCGGCTTTGTGGGGAAGATGATGGACGCGTTGAGGTCCTCAAACGACTGGTCAACGCGGAGGGAGCGCGTAATCTTGCGGATGCTCTCCAGCCGCGTGCTGATAAACTGCTTGCTCGTGGCGCTCTGCCGCAGCGCACGCCCCGCATTGACCGCCGTCTCCCGCACAAGGCTCGGCAGGCACGCCATGTCCACCACCGCCCCATGGAACAGGGGCCCAACAGCCACCGAGGACTTGTTGAACACGTGGATGCGGAAAAGGCCATTGGTCATCGGGTACACGGCAATCGTGACCTCCCCAAACCGCGTCTGGAAGATTTCCGGCTGAAACTCCCGCGCCTGCTCGCACCACACAATGTGCACAGAATCGTTGCCAACGTGCACCCAGCGCGACTTGTACACATGCTTGCGCACCTCCGCCGACAGCAGCGCCCCGTCCTCGGTCACCACCGCCCTGCCACTGCGCGCAGCCTGCCCAGGCCCCAAGGGACACATGCGCGTGGTCACGTGAAACAGCACCTCCAGCGTGGGGGTGGCGTAATAGGGCAGCAGGCACCCGGGAAACTCCGCCGACGACACTTTGCCCGCGTACCCGCGATGCTCGTCAATGTTCACCTGCCACCCGAGCTGCGCCAGAAACTCCTCAAACTCCACGCTCGTGCGCACGCCCGTGATGATCTCCTCCTTGGTGCGGTGCTGCGGGCCCGCATAGATGACAGCGACCTTGTGCTGCTCCCGCACCCCGCCAGCCGTATCCAGGTGCTTGAGCTCACGCAGCAGCTTGTTGCCTTTGTTCAGCGCAAACAGCGACGCGTCCGATCCCCACGACAGCAGGCCAACCTCCATCAGCAGCGAGCGGCACATGGCAAACGCGTCCCGCCGCAGCCGCGCGCCCGTGGTGTCAAGGTCGACGCCGCTTGCAGCCCCGCCAGCCGCCAGCGCACGCATTTGCCTTGAGCTGCCTGTCGTACCTGCCGTCGCTGCTCCGGGTGGTGTGGTTGACCCTGTGCTCGTGTCAAACAGGGGTGCAAATGCGCTCTCGTCGCCCACAAACGCGGGCGAGATGGCCGCCCGCGCGGCCGTGGTCGCCGTCCGCTCTTGCAGCGTCTCATGGCACGCACGGGCTGCATCGGCAGCCCTCAGCACCGACGCCGGTGCCTGCACCAGCTGTCCACCCTGGCCATCAAACACCGTCGGGTGCAAGCCTTTATCACCAGCGGTTGCGTCCAAGTAGTGCAGGAGAAAGCTCACCCGCGCCTCCGCTGGCACCACCGTGTGAATGTCGCCGGGATCACCAAACGATGGCAGCGCCACGGACGTCGTGCTGTCCTCGTGTGCAGCGAGCACCCGGCACGGAACCTTTTGTTCTCCAGACAGGAGCGACTGCCACACCATTGTTGGATCCTCATCCTCATTCTCATCCCCATTCTCATTCTCATCCTCATCCTCATCCTGCCCATCGTCTCCATCACCGCTGTCACCGTCATTGGCATGGTGTGCGTTCCCGCTCACGCTCTCACCAGAATACACGCTGCCATACCGGCGCAGTGGCCGCCTGCCAGCCCCACTTGCAGTTTCTGCCACGTCTGCACGGCCGTCATTGTTGTTGCCATGACCATCCTCGTCCGGGTCAGTCCCAGGCGTCCGTGATTCATGTGCCTGCCCATCCTGTCGAGGTGTGCCTTCATCGACGGCCGTTGCTGATGACGCGTGGTTGCGAGACTGGGGCCGTGAAGTGAACTGTTGCGGTTCCCCAGGCGACGTCGTGCCCTCCTCTCGCTCTGCCCTGCTGCTGATGCGCCCGCGCACCTTTGCTGCCGCTGCTCGCGCCGCTGCACTCACACGCGACCGCGGACGAACGCTCCCGTCACCATCACCGCCAGTGCTGGTGGCGCCACTGTCCTGAGATCCTGTGCCTGATGCGCGTGTCGCTGGCAACGAGGGCACATTCACCCCTTCGCCATCGTCCGTGTCTGCTTGTGCACGTGTCTCACGCTGCTGCTGCTGCTGCTGCTGCTGCTGCTGCTGTTGCTGTCTCGCACGCTCACGGCGCTTTCGCACTGCAGATGCGGCCATGCTCAAGCTGGCGCTGCGCCGAAGGTCGTCGCCATGCACGCCAAGCAGGCCGCTGCCGCGCTTGCCCTTCTCCACACCGTGCTTGTGCAGGTCGAGAGTTGGCCGCCGCGGCATGAGCTTGCGCTGCCGACCGCCCGCGCCAACGGCAGGTCCCAGGTCCCACACAAACTTGCCCGCAATGTTGCGCACAACCACGTGGCAGCTGCCATGCGTTTCCTGGAACGACACCAGGACATCGTTGCAGGAGAAGAACTGCAGGCCCGGGTGCCCGAGGGCTGCCGGGGACAGCGGCTCGCCCGTCGCTGTCTCTGTCACGGTCGAGTCGAGCAGCGCCGCGCCAGCGGGGCCGGGGAAGCAGCCCGTGTAGTGCAGCACATACGACAGCGCACACTCCGCAGCATCGCGCACGTCTTTCGCAGCCACGAACACAGGGCCACCAGGCGTCGTTGGCGAGGGTATCGCTGTGCACGCTGTGCCATTGTTGTCACTTCGTGCAGACAATAGCCTTGCACGCCCTCCACCGCCGCCAAAGCCTGCTGTTCCGACGCCAGTGCCTGGCTGAGCGCCAACGCCGGGCTTGCGGGTGTCTGGTGATGCCTCCTGCTGCGCCGGCCCGTGCTTGTTGCCGGACGTGGACGGGCTGCGGTCCTTGCGCAGGCGACGGCGGCGCAGCATCGACCCGCTACGTGTACCGCGATCAAGCGCCTCAACAAGACTGGTGTTGCGCAACGGCAGCGCGGAAACAGGCTGGGGCGCGGCTGCATGCGTGAACAGGGCGATCATGTCGTCTGTGTTCCACGCCAGCAGGTCTTCGGCGTCGCCAGCTATGGTGCTGCCGCTGGTGTTGACGTTGGTGGCGGTGGTGGTGGTGGTGGCGAGACTGGTCGTATTCGCAGCATTAGGCGCGGCCCCTCCTTGCTGCTGGTGCTGCTGGTGGTGGTGGCGTTGTTGCTGTTGTTGAAGTGCTGGGGAGGCAGACATGTCTCGGTGCTTGGATCCCAGAGTCGCATCTGCCTGCCAGCTGGCACGTGCACTGCGTGGGCGGCGGGCGGCGGGCGATGCGAGTGCCTGCTGTTGTGCAGACGTGGGCGAGGCAGCGCTTGCGTCAGACCCTGGCTCGAGGTCAGCCGTGCTGGGAGCAGATGCAGGGTCATGCAACAGCTGTGACGCGTGCTCCCCTGGCCGAGTTGCCAGCACGTCAGCATGGACGGCGCGGCCACCGGCGTCAATAGTGCCGTCCTCCTTTGATCCCGACTTGGGAGAAGCACACGCAGACGTGGCCGTGGTTGTGCCAGCAGCAGCAGCAGCAGCAGTGGTAGCGGCAGAAGTGGTAACTGCAGCAGCAAGCAACTCGCTTTCCTCGGCATGTTCCACACCGGCGGCCTGCAGCAGGGCGCGGATGCACCCGCCAACCACGCCATCGTGCTGCTCTGAAAACGACTGCGGTAAGCGCAACAGCCAGTCGCGCAGTGCCAGCACAAGTGGGATCACCAGCTCGGTCGGGGGAGGCATGTCGCCACAACTGTCACCGTCATCACCACCGCCGTCGCCACCATCGTCTGTGTCGTCTGTCTGCGTTTCGCGCACAAGTGCAACGCTCAAGCCGAGCAAGACCTCCGATACCACAGCTGGGCTCGCAGTGACCAGCGCACCTGCGTGCTCATGTAGTGCGTGCAGCAGAGACACGGCCGTCATCGATAGCTCCAGCGATGGGTGCGACAGGCACGCGATCAGCACTTGCACGCATCGGTGAGTCGTGCTGACAGCGTGATCCAGTGGATCAATGCCGCTGTTGTTATGACCGTTGTCATTATTGCTGCTGCTGCTGCTGCTGCTCCTGTTCAGCAGGGCACTGAGACCCAGGATGTACAAACCTTGCAGGCTGATGCGTTGCGCTTGCACGTGGGTTTCGCACAGCACCACCTGCCTCAATCCTCGCTGCACAGACGCTTGCAGTGTCTGCATGCTTGTGATTGCCTCCTCTTCCAGCAGCAGTGCGTCGTTGTGTCCCTCGTCGGGGTCTTGCTGCCCAGCGCCCGCCGCTCGACGGCCGGGAGTTAGCTGCAGCGCTGGCGGGGAGGCACGGCGCTCGTGGTTGCTGTGCGAACGTGGCCGGTCTTGCTGCTGCTGCTGCGGCTGCTGCTGCTGCTGCTGTGAGGACATTCGCTCTGGCGTCAGCAGCAGTGCCACTGGTGAGCGGGTGGCAGGTGGTGACGCGCTCGCTGCAACGGCCTGGCTGCTGCCGCGGCGTCGTGGCATTTGCTGTTCAGCCGCGGCTGCTGCCGTGGTCGGCTGCTTGGAAAGAGGGCTGAGACTGGATGGCGTTGCAACGCGTCGCTGGCCCTGGCGGAACGAAGACGCGGCGCCCTGCTGGTGTGAGGGCGACGACGGCGTGGAGTCCGTGATGGACCGCAGATCGCCGTGCGAGCGAGAGTCCTGCGCAAGCAGGTTACTTCCACCACCTGGCGATTGCAAATGTGACGTGGGCGCATACGGCAGTGCAGAGTCACGCCGGAGCAAACGGGCAGGGGACGTTGAGCTCGGCGTCCTGTCGCGACCACAATCATCGCCTTGTCCACCTCCCTGCTGCTGCTGCTGCTGCTGCTGCTGTTGTTGTTGCTGCTGCTGTTGCTGTTGTTGTTGGGCGCGGAACATGCCCAAGCTGCCCGAGCGTGGACGGGTGAGCTTTGGTGCGTGCAGACTCTTGCCCACATCTGGCGGCGACGACGTTTTCCGACCCCGGTTTGCTTTGCTTTTGCGCTTGTGCCGAACAGGCGGGACTGGGGCGGGCGCTGTCCGAAATTCGTCATCCTCTCTTGATCCTGCGTGCGAATGTGTGGAGGTGATGGAAGCGTTACTGCTGCTGCGTGAGCGGCCACGCTCGGCGACAGTTCGCGAGCTCCGACCATTGCGGGCCTTGGCCTCCTCCATGTCAGCGTTCACGTCCTCGTTGGTGCTTGGTGTTGCTGTGGTTGTTGCGCCCTGGGATTGTTGTTGTAGTTGCTGTCGCTGCTGCGCACATGCCTGTGCTACCTGCACTTCCATGCGAGGGATGCTCATGCCGTCATACGCAACCGGCAAGCACGCCATGGACGCAAGCAGCACGGCGACCTCGACCACAGGCCGTGCGGCAGAAAACTTACTCATGCCACTGCCAGCACCTGCAGCGGCACCCTGTGCGTGCATGGACAAGCTGGACACGCTCGGGTGGGGCGACACACCGATGTCATGCGGGCTGAAGCTTGCCGCGTCATCGTGCGAGGTGAGCAGGTCGTGTGGCGCAATTCCAAGTAGAGCCATCAAGGGAAGATCCTCGCTGCCTTCCAGCGGGCCCGTGTGCTGGTCTGCAGAGGCTGGCGGCCGGCGCGAGGCCACGGCAGTCGTACTCGCTGCGCCTCCAACAATGCGTGGGAGAATGAGCGAATGCTGGCTGCCAGCAGCTGAACCGGGCACAGACCCGAGCATGGGCGGTTGCTGCGGCTGCTGCTGCTGCTGCACTGGGGGAGGGGATGTGGAGATGGCACCTCGGACAGAGTGTTGTGGCTGTTGCTGTTGTTGTTGCTGTTGTTGTTGCTGTTGTTGTTGCTGTTGTTGCTGCTGTTGTGAAGCGGGCTGGTGTCGCTGCTGCTTTGGCGAGTCTGGGAAGATGGAGATCTTTGAGCGGCGCGGTTGTTTAGGGGAACGTCCCGATGACGAGGACGACGGCGGCTGTGGCGTTGATGTGTGCGAGGAGCGCGTGGAAGATGATGCATGGGCAGCAGCGTGAGCAGGGCTAGGGGAGAGCGCACGGCTTGGCGCCGTCAGGCCTTGGCGAAGGCTGCTGGTGGCGGACGCAGGCCCTTGTGTCCGTGACCACCTGACACCGCGCACCGCATCGGCACCAACGCCCGCGGTCGCAGGATGCTGCAGTTGCTGGTGGAAGCCAACGGGGAGTGAGTTGAGGCACAGCGTGCACACATCGACGAGCCGCGGGTAGAGCAGCGTGGCGCCTGGGAGGTTGAGACCGACGAGGGCCCAGCACGTGCGCAGCGCCGTGTACACCATGGCCGTGTCGGCATGCAGCAGCACGCGGGCAAGGTGGGAGAGAAAGGCGTGCAGCACGTCCTTGGGCGGGGCCGGGCGAGCAGCCACCGTGGCCACCAGCACCTCGCACACCAGCTGATTGCAGCGATACTTGCTCTCGGCAAAGCGTGGGCTCAGCACCATGGCCTCAAACAGCCACGGCATGAATGGCGGCACCCAATCGCCGAGGTAGCCGTCATCGGCATGGAGGAAGCCTGCGTGCAGCAGCTTGAACACGCTGCCGTACGTGCGCACAATCAGGCAGTGCGTGCGGGGAATATCAATGGCGTTGAAATCGCCAAAGAACAGCGCAAGGTGCCGCCAAATGCGCAGCTGCGTGTTGGCGTCGAGCGAGCAGAGCGGCTGCACCAGGTCAGAGAACCGCTGCTCATTCCCGTCTGGCGCTGCTGAGCTGAGCGAGAGGTGACTTGCGCCCCTGCACAACCGCCCAGGGATGGCCGCCCCCGATGCGCGCTGGGAACCGCCAGGCGAGCCAGAGAGCGGTCCACCTGGGCTGCGAAAAGGCGACGGTGGCGCGGCGTGCTGCTGTTGGTGATGCTGTTGGTGGTGGTGATGGTGTGGGCCACTGCTGTCGCCGTAACCGGCGCTGCGGCCCGACGCAGAGGTGGTGGAGCGCAGGGAGAGACGGGGGTGGCCGCGGCGTGGATGCGGGCCGGTGGCACTCGAGTTTGACCCAAAGCGGGGGCGACGCTCACTTGTAGTTGTAGCTGCGGTGGCGGTGGCATGGTGGTCGGGTGGGCTGGCGTTATGGCTCGACTGCCGCGACACCGGCGTACTCACAGAAGATGACTCTTGTTGTTGTTGTTGTTGTTGTTGTTGTTGTTGTTGTTGTTGTTGTTGTTGTTGTTGTTGTTGTTGTTGTTGTTGTTGTTTTGGAGGGGGTGGGGAAGAAGACGTGCCCGTTCCAGTCCCGTCCATACCTTTGGCGTCACTGCTGTTGTCTTGCGCCGCAGCCTCCAAAGGCGGGGTTAACCTCTCCGTTGTTGTGTGCTGCTCGCCATCATCGTCAGCCCTGCGCGTGTCATGTTCTCGCTTCTCTTGTCCACGCTTATTTTCCCCATCGCCACCACCATCACCACCACCACCAACATCACCAACGTCGCCATTGTCGCGGCCATCGTTACCACCGCCGCCTTGGCTCTCACCACGAAACACGGAGTCGCCCGTGCCCGTGCGCCGCCTTCGCCGCGGCGCGCTGCCCTCCGTTGCCCCGGGAAATGCCGACGTGGAAGCAGGGGATGACCGCGAGGATGACACGGTCGTGGCGGCAGCTTTGTCGTGCTCTTCAAGCGCCATGGCTGCATCCACCATCCCTTGCTGGATGCAGCGCGTCACACAGAGCGTGCACGCTGCCCAGCTGCGGCCAAGCTCAGCCCAGGATGTGAACGGGTGCAAGCAGGCAGCAAGGTTGGGCCACTGGTCGTCCATCCACTCGGGGTACTCTGCGGCAACTCGCACGTGTGCAACCAGCACTGTCTCGAAGATTGGGCCGGGAAGGGCGCGGCCAATGGGGGAGGAAGGGGTCACGTTCTTCAGCAGGCGGCCAGGCGTCTCCCGCAAGATCTGTAATTGCAGCAGGTTGAAGGCACGCAATCATGGGCGTTGACGGAGGATGAGCTAGAATAGGAAAGGGGGTTGCTGTGATTCGGCGCCAGAAAGTCGAGCACGCGACAGATACGCAGCAAGTGAACCAATTTCACCAACAACAAAAACAAACTGCAACAGGGTCGCGCATCCTGCTCAGAGCACACACACACACACACACACACACACACACACACACGCACACACACACACGCACACACACACACACACACACACACGTACGCACACACGCACGCACACACGCACATACAAAACACAAACATGTACATACAAAACACACACATGCACACACACACACAGACACAAGCGATCAATCAATGTGACGCACACCTCGAGCACATCGGCACACATGATTGGAGTCAGGCTCTGCACGTGGCAGAGGCAAATGCGCCGGAATATGGTGAGCGCCGTCTGACAGAGCAGAACAAAGCTGCGCCGCGCCTGCGTGTCAAACAGCGGTGCTGTCGGTTGCCGGAACACCTGCGCAACGTTGGTGTAGATGGAAGCAATGATGCGACGAAGGTCTGTGACAGAATTCAGCTGCATCACATCCTTGACCTTTGAGTCAATGCAATGCACGCTCTGGGTCAACAGCTTCGACAGTTGCGGCTGCAGTGTTGTCTGCAGTTCAACAGCGGTCGTAATTGGGCTCCCCCTTCCACCAGACTGCGGCTGTGGGATGTTCTTGCGCGCTGCTGTCGGACTCATGGACACATGCACGCGTGCACTCGATGTTGTGCTTGCACTTGCGCTTGTGCTCTCGCTCGCTGCAGCAGATGTGCTGCTGCCAAGCTGTGCACGTGTTGAATCAAGGTCGCCATCGTCATCCTCAGTGCTGGGTTTGTTGTCTGCAGTGCTATCGGCACTAGCCGGTGCCTTGATGAGAGGCGGCTCTGCCTCGGGCTCCTCGGGGATCGGTGCACCCTGTGGCACAAACGACGACGATGACAACACACGCTGCTGCGGAGGCTGTTGCAGATGTTGTTGTTGCTGCTGTTGTTGCTGCTGTCGTGATGACTGTCGATGTTGGTGACGAGCAGACGCGGTGCCCGCGGTGCTGTGCACATTGGACGCCGACCCACCACCTGGGACTACCGCACCGGTCACAGACGACAGCGACGACGACGATGAGCCCGACGTGGCCGCTGTCCCGGCACCAACGCTGGAGGAGGACCTGTGCTGTGCAACAGTGACGCCAACACCAACAGTCGACACGCGCCGCGAGTAACCACCACCACCACCGCCGCCGCCGCCAGGTGATAGCGCAGACGAGGGAAAGAAGGCCTGTGATGCCGGTGGACGTCCGAGCCAGCGGCGGTAGACAGCGAGCACCTGGTGCGGCAGCTGCGAGTCGTCCTGCAGAGACGTGCGGTCAAACAGGCTCTGCTCAGCAAGCCGCGGGATGGAGGGCCCGGTTGCGCCGCGTCGCGATGACGGGGATGACGACCCCAGCTTGGCCTGGCGTCGCTGGGCCGCCTTTCCGGTCGCTGCCGTGGTGACGGGCGCCGTTGGCTGCGCAGCCGCAAGGGTAAGCTTGAACACCTCGTCCGCCACTTTCATGATGGTGGTGTCGTTCTGGATGGACTTGCGGATGGCCTCGCACCTTGGGTCCGGCGACGTGAACCAGTGCACAAACCAGCGTGTGATCACCTCGTGTACGCGCATGGAGCACGTGACCTCCGGGGCCTGGAGCGCCTCAACCGACCGCCTCTGGAGCGGTGGGGACGCACCCACAACCGTGGACGTCGCGCTCCTGCTGCTGATCGTGTCGTTCCTGCTGCTGCTGTTGCTGCTGTTGCCGCTGCTGCCGCTGCCAGCCTGCTGTGCATGTGCACCGTGTGTGGACTGTGTGGATTGTGTGGACTGCGTGGATTGTGTGGTCTGTGGTGCTCGCGCTGCCGAGGGCGCTGCTGCGCGGGCGGACCGCGGCGATGGGCTGTTGCTGCGCTCGAGCACGGTTGGCTGAAGCGGGGACAGGCCAGCGCGAATGGCAGCAGCAGGGCATAGGCGGCAGAAGTACTGGTGCAGCCACAGCCGGAACACAAACAGGAACGACGTGGTGTCGTATGTCTTCTGCGTTCCGTTTGTGTGCACTGGTCGAGAGGCATTGTGGCCAGAAGCGGCGAGTGGGCACATCGGTATGAGGGGGCGAAGGCTGAATGAGGACAGAGGCTGAATGTGCGCTGAAGCCACGTCAGCAAACAAGCAGTTGATTGTGCTGTCTTCACTCTTGGGGGGGGGGGACGAATACAGTCACAACCACGGAGAAACACACGAGCCGAGACAAAACCTGACAACCATACGCGTTCACATACACACACGGACACACACGCACACCACAGAGTGCGGCTCACCGACACGTGTTAGGCTGGTGATGCAGCCGAGCATGAAGTCGATGAGTTCAGCGAGCGGGTGGTGGTGCAACTCAAGCAGCTGGTACTGGAGGTGCTCTGGGGCGGCCACCATCGCCTGCGCGCTGCCGAGTTCAGGCAGGAGGAGGCCTGAACGCGAGTTTTGCTGCACGCACGCAGGTGAAATATGTGTGTGTGTGTGAAGGAAAGGAAGGAATTGGAAGGTGTGAAGGGAGCAGAAAAGATGTTGTGTTGCATTGTGCGCCTTAGGGCTTGTACACACAAACAAACACACGCACACGCACACACACACACAACACAGCGCGCGCGCACACACAACTGCACACACACGCACACACACACACACGCATACATATACACACATTCACACACAACTGCGCACATACACATACACACATTCACACACAAGCTGCAAAGGGCACAGCGTAGCACCTCGCTTGGGGCGGCGTAGACGCTGGAGAAAATGTCAAGCGCTGTCGTCTGTTGGTGGTGGTGATAAATTGGTGATGGAACAGGCAGCAGCGGTGAGGGCACATGGGAGGGCACGGATGGATGTGCAGGAATGCATGACGGCTGCTTTCTGGCATTGTGGGTGTGGTGTTGTCGCACGTGCGTACCGTTAAGTTCTCTCTGAGAAGAGAAATCCAGTGAACGCAGAGGCGAATGCCTTCCTTGCGCAGACTGCACCCACAACCACAGTCACAGTCACAACCACAACAAAAAGGCGAAGACGAAGAAGAGTAAGGCTGAGGTGAGATGACACCAGCACTCAGCGTGTGCTGGCCACACAGGACCAGCAACGCAGCCACATGTGGATGGATGTGTGGTGATGCAGCCACAAGTGTGTGTGTGTGTGTATGTGTGTGTGTGTGAACACCACGCACCTGAGCTGGTTTCCTTCGGCGAGGAGGTCTGGAAGCACGATGGAGATGCTGCGGAACTGCCACTTACGGTAGAATTGGTCAGGTATCGCCTCAAACATGATCTGCGCACGTGTGAAATGTGCAATTGTTCAGATGAGGGTGTGTGTGTGTGTGTGGTGCGTGTGTGTGTGTGTGTGTGTGTGTGTGTGTGTGTGTGGCGAGCTGCACGCTCGCGGGAGACAAAGGCATTCAATGCACGGAGCACAGTGGACGAACACGAACACCATCAGCATTATGACCATCACCATGAGGGCCACAACCGCATGCATTTTCATCGTACAGAGAGGGACGGGAGAACATAGTCGAAGAGCTGTGAGCGGAGTGAGTCTGGTGCTGCCTTTGATCGTGCGCCTATGGAATGGTGTGCGTTGTGTGTGCTTCGTGAGACAGCAGTCGCAGTGCCAGAGCACATGTACCACATGTGCCACAGCACATGTAAGGCACATGACCGAGACAGGCCGTATTCAACAACCTTCACCATCAACCAACAGCAACAGCAACATCTGCAGTTTGAGGGAACGCACTCTTGGCCAGCAGGTCCTGCTTGAGTTTCTCATAGGCCTGCTGGATGGCCCAGTAGATGGCCAAGCTGTTCTCTCGTACAAAGTCGTCCAACCCATTTGGTGTGATGCCAGCTGTCAAGCGTCAAGATGTGTGCACATGTGTGTATGTGTGTGTGTGTGCATGTGTGTGTGTGACAATTGGACGATGGAGCTGCGCGAACATATCCTTCGTGGCTGATGCAAAGACGGCACTGCAGCCACTACCACAGGTACACACACACACACACAAATACACACAAATACAAACATGTGAACACACATGTCTACATTCACACGCACCGTGGTCGACGAGCTCCTTGAGAGATTTGAGGCGCTTGAGCGGCACGCGCTTTGTGTCCAAGACCTTGGCCTGCAAGGCTTCGGGCGTGGCCTGTTTGCTTTGGAACATGGCGGCGGCTGTGGCGGTGCCACCCAGTGCTCACGCTGCTGTTAATCCGAGATGATGTCGCTTCACAGTGGTGGCAGCGACGAGACGCGGCAGTTGTAACAATGCCAAAGTGCTGATAACAATATAACGACAATCAGCCGTCGGCTGGCTACTGAGAACAAACAAGCAACTCAAACCCAATTCACGCCCCTCTTGCTCAAACCCATGAGGCGAGCGTCCACTCCACACTCAGCCAGACGCACACGCACGCACACAAGCCGCAGGGAGGCAGACAAGAAGCTCAACGCGATCGCACAGCCAGCAGGGCCACCAAACAAAAGTTAACACAACTGCTGTTCAAATCAACAACCGCTGTGGCTGCTGTATCTGTTGGGGCAAAGTAAAAGTTGACTTGTTTAACAAGTCATTTTTGCCCTTGCAGACATAACACAAGCACGGCAGCGGAGACGATGGCGGAGGACGACAACGTGCGTGTGCAGCATGTGCTGGCGAGCGCTGGGGTGAACAGCGATACGGGCTGCTTGGATTGGAACACGGACAGCGACGTGGTCGCATATGCTGCTTCCTGCTTCGTCTTTATCAACCACAACTCGGTGCGCTCTCAATACCGCTCTGAGGAAGGCTGTGTGCGTGTTGCGTGTGTGTTGTGTGCGCGCGCGCGTGTGTGTGTGTGAGCGTGTGCGCATGTGTGCGTGTGTGCGCGCGTGTGTGTGTGTGAGCGTGTGCGCGCGTGTGTGTGTGTGAGCGTGTGCGTGTGTGTGTGTGTGTGTGTGCGTGTGTGCGTGTGTGTGTGCGTGTGCGTGTGTGCGTGTGCGTGTGTGTGCGTGCGTGCGTGTGTGTGTGTGTGTGTGTGTGTGTGCGTGTGTGTGTGTGCGTGTGCGTGTGTGTGCGTGTGTGAGTGTGCGTCCCTGCTCGGAATCATGCGATTCATCCTGTGTCCTGTTGCATTGCATTCATGGTTCATTCGTTGGTTGGGCGGTGTCTCCAAAGGCGAGCGCTGATGTGCCGCAGAAGGTGCAGCAGACATGTACGGGCCATTCGGCCCGCGTCAACTGCGTGCGGTGGATGAGGCATGTGGACGATGCCGGCAGCGTCTCCTTCGCACCAAGTTTGCTTGTCACGGGCTCATCAGACAAGACGCTCAGGCTGTGGAGGAAGAGTGCAGACGTGCCTCACACATGGAGCACGGTTCAAGTTCTCAAGGAACACGCCGAGTCTGTCACGGACGTGGAGGCGCGCTCCTTCTCCTCTGGTCGCGCCATCATTGCCTCCAGTGCCGGTGATGAGACGGTCAGGCTATGGCAGAGCCACAAGCCTTCAGGTCAGTGACAAGAACGATGCTCATTGCAAATCCCGAGGATGCCCGCTGCTGTAATGGGTTTAACAAATCACCATTCAAACTGATATGCACCTGCCTCTGCTCCTATCCTTGTGTGTGTGTCTGTGTGTCTGTGTGTCTGTGTGTCTGTGTGTGTGTGTGTCTGTGTGTGTGTGTTATAGAGCCGTTTGAGCTGTTGCAAGTCATTGCCACGCCACGGCACTACATGATGGCCCTGAGCCTAGCCCTGCTTCCCTCCACAGACCGTAAGCACTGCATGCCCCCTTCTTGCTGCTGCTGCTGCTGCTGATGATGATGATGATGATGATGATGATGATGATGATGACGATGATGATGATGTATCCAAGGGGGAGAGTTCTGGTAGCTTGAGCCCGTGCTTGCGCTTGTCTCCCGCGCTGACGGCATCGTTGCTGTTGTTGGGATGGCAGGGTTGGTGCTGGCCTGTGGTGGTGACGACATGCGCGTGCATGTGTATGCCGAGACGGCGTCTGATGGCCTCGTGCACCAGGACTCACTTCCTGGCCACGAAGATTGGGTTCGCAGCCTCGACTTTACCACCATACACACTGCCGACGGATCGAAAGGTGCGGTGCGACTGTGCAACAGTCCCTTGCTCGGTTGCTTGTTGTGCTCTTTATTTCGCGTTGACTGACACCCTCCCGCTTCTGGTTGTTGCACAATGCTGCACTGCTCATTTCACACTCCACAACATGAACGTGCGAACGCATTTGAACGCACGCACACACACGCACACACACGCACACACACACACACACCACAATCATGTATGTACTCTCCATACGGTCGTCCTGATGCAATGGTGGGTGTCCTCTGCCTATATAGCGCTGCTCTTGGCGAGTGGGGCGCAGGACTGCTTCATCCGCCTCTGGAAGATTGCCCAACAAACGCCACTGGCCGCACAGCAGCAGCAGAAACAAGGTGTGTGCGTGCGTGTGTGTGTGCATGTGAATGTGTGCGTGCGTGCATGCGTGTGTGTGTGTGCGTGCGTGTGTGTGTGTGTGCGTGTGCGCGTGTGCATGTGCAAGTGCTTCTGTGCAAGTACCTCTATGCGCGTTGCGTTGCGTTGTGTGGTGTCTGACAAGAGTGTTGCCATTTGCTGTGACGGTGCAGACAAGTTTGAGGCGATGCTGCAGACATCGGAGCGCATCTTCCACGTGGATGGCCTCACGTACGTACTGTTTTCGCGTGTTGTTGTCCACAAACCAATCCGGCTGCACAATGTCTCGTTTGCACATGTTCGCGCGCACACGTTCGGGCTCCATGCCACCCGTTGTGGCGCACCAGCACACTTCATTTCCAGCGTGTGCGTCTGTATGCCCTCATGGCCTCTTTGTGTTGATGTGCAGGTTTTGCTCAAGCCTGGATGCGCTGCTGGCTGGCCACGAAAACAAGGTGATGTGACCACCACCACACTTCATACATGCACACACGCACGCATGCAACACACTGCAGTCATCTGCATCCATCATTGCTCTCCGTTGCTCACTTGTTTTTCACGCACACACACACACACACGCGCGCGCGCGCGCGCGCCAGTCTGGGATGTGGCTCGACGGGGCGCGTATGGGGGAGGTTGGCGGCAACACGCTTGGGTTCTTTGGCGCCGTGTTTGGCCCGCGTGCACAGCATGTGCTTGGACACAGTTTCCACGGAGCACTGCATCACTGGGAAGCCGGCTCGTCCTCTTCCTCCTGGACCCCGCGCGTCGTCGTCAGCGGCCACTTCAAGGTGTACCCTGTGTGTGTGTGTGTGTGTGTGTGTGTGTGTGTGTGTGTGTGTGTGTGTGTGTGTGTGTGTGCGTGTGTATGTGTGTGCGTGTGTGTACGCATCGTGACGCGTGATCTCCGTCGTTGTCAACTATCGCCATTCAACCACTGACACATGTCCACCCATCCAACGGTATTCGCCCATGTGCCTTTCCATTCTTCCTCGTTCTCGTTCTCTCTCTCGTTCTCTCTTCTCCTCTCCTTAGGGCGTGTACGACCTTGACTGGAGCCCCAGCGGCGACTATCTGCTCACCTGCTCCGACGACCAGACCACCCGCCTCTTCGCCCCCTGGCAGCATGCCCGCACCACTGATGCGTGGCACGAGCTTGGGCGCCCACAGGTGTGTGTGTGTGTGTATTTGATTGTGTGTTTGGCTAGTTCTGCTTCTTGAAAGGCGTGTGTGTGTGTGTGTGTGTGTGTGTGTGTGTGTGTGTGTGTGTGTGTGTGTGTGTGTGTGTGTGTGTGTGTGTGCGTGCGTGCGCATGCGTGATGAGCTCCCGTTTCCACTGCCTTGTCGTCAGCCTTCCACCTCACCCGACGCCGACCCCTGCCCACTCTTACCAATGCCAGGTGCACGGCTACGACCTGCGCTGCCTCGCTGTGATTGACGATTCCTCCTTTGCCAGCGGCGCCGATGAGAAGGTTCTTCGCGTCTTCGAAGCGCCACAGAGTTTCTTCACGTCGTTCCAGACTATCACAGGCACCTCCCTCACGCAGCTCGGGCAGTCTGTCGCTGTTAAGGGCCGCGCACTTGGCGCCAGCGTCCCTGCCCTCGGCCTCTCAAACAAGGTGCGTGCGTGGTAGTGTGTGTGTGTGTGTTTGTGTGTTTGTGGGTGTGGGTGTGTCTATGTGTGCTCGTACGTCGTGATCCAGCCGATGAGTGCGTGGATGTGTTTCCTCTCGTGGAATTGTTAGCTACAAGTGAGTCCCTCTGTTGTTGGTCCCGTGTCTTGTGAAGCAAGCACCATCGCGCTTGTGTGTCAACTGATACAACGCGTGCGCGTGTGCGGTTTCATGTGTGGTGTTGACTGCAGCCCGTGTATGAAGGGGATACGACACATGCCAACAAGGACACCGACAGCCACACACAATACTTTCGATCGACAACAGATGACGCCGTGTTCCCCTTTGAATCCGAACAGCTCCAACGTCCGTCTTGTCACGCACACACACATCTGCAAAACATTTACACACACACACACACACAAATGGTGTCTCTCACACACATTTACCCATGTGTAACTCGAACAAGACCGTGTTTCGAGTTTGAGCCATAGGGAGCGCCCTTCCCCCATACTGTATCTCACGCACATTGCACGTTTGCTGTGTTGTGCGCGCTGTTGGTGACAGAGCCGCCGTTTGAGGCGCAGCTGGTGCAGAACACGCTGTGGCCGGAGACGCGCAAGCTGTACGGCCACGGTTATGAGCTCATGTGCGTGGCGTGCGACCACCAGCGCACCGTTCTCGTGTCTGCGTGCAAGGCCACGAAACCGGAACACGCCGCCCTTCGCCTCTGGAGCATTCAGTCGGGCCTCGAGGTGCGTGCGTTGTGGGCTGGTGTCGCTCTTGCTGGGCTTGTTGTGTTTGGCTGTGTGTTGTTGTTTGCTTCGGTATTCTGCACATGCGCGTGTGCATGCCTGTATGCAAGCGCATGTGCGCATGTCTGTCTGCGTCTGCCTGCACTGCGTGAAATTAATCACGTTGTTGACCCCCCGCACTCATGGTGCTGCGTTTTGATTCCTTCTTGCCTTTGCTTGCTCGCAGGTTGCACAACTTCCAGGCCACAAGCTGACGGTGGTGAAAGTTTCCTTTTCTCCGGACGACCGCTGGCTCGTGTCCGTTTCGCGTGATCGTGCCTTCTGCGTGTACGAACGCGTCGAGACAGAAGCAGGTATCACCAGTGCCAGTGCATGCGTTTGTCTGGGGTGAACTCATCATGCGTTGACCCCGCATCCGCTGACTCCCGCTGTGACTCGCGCACACCTGTTCACTTCAATTGACTCAGCCCATCCATATCCGACAATGTCTGACCTTTTTCTGCTTCTGTGACACCAGGTCCTTCGTACGAACTCCGATTTACACATGCGAAAGCACACGATCGCATCATCTGGTGAGCTGACACACACACACACGCACACACACACACACATACGCACACTTGTACTGTTGTTGCCAGACCGCTTGCATCGCCCCAAACGTTCACTGACACATACACACACGCACACATGCAGGGATGTGGCATGGGTGCCTGACAGCAAGCACTTCATCACTGGTGCGCGCGACAAGCACGTGAAGGTGTGGGCCGTTGCTGACTCGGGTGAGGCCACGTGCACGTGCACGCTGCCCAAGTTCCCAGACAGCGTCACTGCCCTCGCCGTTACAGCCGACACCCGCCCCTCCTCATCGTCACCATCGTCGTCATCATCCTCATCGTCAGCGTTGATGCTGGCTGTTGGGCTGGACAAAGGGGCGGTTCATCTCCACCGCTCTGCAGACAACGGCAGCACGTGGGCGCAGGTGCATGTGCTTGACGATGGCATGGCACACCGCGCAACCGTCCGCCGCCTCAAGTGGCGCCCCAACAGCTCCGACGACGCCGCACACCAGCAGGTGTGTGTGTGTGTGTGGTGGTGTGTCTGTGTGTGTGCGTTTGTGTTGTGTGTGTGGATGTGTCTGTATGTGTCTGTGTGTCTCTGTGTGTGGATGTGTCTGTGTGTGTGTGTGTGCGTTTGTGTTGTGTGTGTGTGTGCGATTGTTAAGTATTGGTGCTTGTGTCTGTGTTTGTGTGCTCGTTTTGTTGGTTGTTTCTTTCTGTTTGCGCATCTGCTTGTTTCGTAAAACCATCACCAGCCTACGTCTCGTTCGTGTTCGGGCTCACCACCACCTGCATGCTTGTTTGATCGCTTGGTGGAGTGCAGGGTCTCTACTTGGCGTCGTGCGGCCTGGATCACGTCGTGCGCATCAACTTGGTCGCATAACTTCCACACACACACACACACACACACACACACACACACACACACACACACACACCATCGCACGTTCTCATACACGCACAGTTGTCTTTGTCTATTTGTTCCTGCTGCTGTGGGTGCATTCACCGACACCTGCAGCCAAAACATGCATCCGTGCGCTCATACATACATCCGAGAGCACTACAATAGCCACGATGACGACACAAAGAGGAAAGAAAACGAATAATCAAACGAAGGCACCACTCACGAGTCCACAGGTTATCTGTGCATGGCCCGCATGCACGATGTGCGCGCATACGCATCGTGTGTGTGTGTGTGTGTGTGTGTGTGTGTGTGTGCGCGCATACGCATCGTGTGTGTGTGTGTGTGTGTGTGTGTGTGTGTGTGTGTGTGTGTGTGTGTGTGCGTGTGTGTGTGTGTTTATCTGCGGCGGCGCGTCCCCTTGCTGCCTTTGGAGTTTCCGCCCTGCGCCATCGCCTTCTTCTTGGCGTTGCGCTCGCACACGGGGATGTGGCGATTCGCAGCATCCTCGTTGAACGTGCGCCCACAGAACTTGCACTGCGTGATGGGTGGTTGCATACGTAACACATACAGCGGCAAGATGAGATGAAGGAGGAAGTCACGCAGCGCGAAGGTGAGAACAGCCGGCAAGATGTTGTATGTCAACAACTTGATGGAGGTGGAAGACACAGCACACCCATCAACCGACCAACCCACCCACAATGCACCACCACATCGCCGCCGCCGCCGCCACCGCCACCATCAGCAGCGGACCTTGACGAGGTCTGGGTCCTCCACGACAGGCACGTCCACGTCCGCGCCTTTGGCCGACTGGATCGCCGCAATGAACTGCTGGTGTTTCGCCCGCCAGTTGCTCTGCACACGCGCGCGGAGACAGCGGCAGCAGACACGATTGCACGTCAACATGAAGATGGTGTAAGCAAAGTGCGAGGCGTTTGGGGAGCACACGGGGAAAAAGCAAGAAGTGTCGTAGCATCACCAGCGTCACATCCAGGTAATGTAGCCATCCTCACATGTGTGCATGCACTCTTGCACACATGTACATACATACATACATGCATACGCACACGCTCGCGCGCGCAAGCACGTTCAGCCCGACGCCAACAGGGCATGCACGCACCTTCTTTGCCTTCTTCTTGTATTTCACTTCGGTCTTGCTTGCGTTTTTGGCCATTCTGATTGCGTCCTGGCCCAGGTCATTCAGCCGCTGCTTTGTCATGTCAAACTTCTTTCTCTTTTTCTTGCTGTTCGCCTCGCATGCGCGCTTGTGGGCGTCAAGTCTGTGTCAGCAGGACCAAGAGGAGAGGAGAGGTGGCGACCCCCGGTGTCACCGTGAGTGAACGACAACGCAGATGTGTGGCGAAAGCATGCACATGACAATAGACAACATCCTCGCGCACGCATGAGTGCACGTACGCACAACACAAAATTTCACTGAGGGAGACCAGGACAGCCACACCACAACTCGAATCAACACTTGATCATCAGCCACACGCAAGCACGACCACACGACCACACCTCTCCTGCTTGAAGTTGCGGCCGCAGATTGGGCACGGGTAGAGAACAAGCTCAATCATCTGCACGCTGCCATCGGGCATGAGCTCCTCCACCATCTGCCGGATCGGTTCGCCCGCCGGCGCTTTGGGTCGCGCCCTCTCCGCTTCCTGCTGCCGTCCACCACTGCCACTGCCACCACCACCACCACCACCACCACGGCCACTGGCGCTGCTGGTAGCGCTGGTGCCCTTTGCCCTTGCACCCGATCGCACCTGTCGTCGCCCGCGCGCTGCCGGCTGCTGTGTTGGTGGCGGCCGCGGCGCCCGCTGTGAACTACTACTGCTGCTGCTGCTCTTATCGCTGGTGTCGCTGTTGTGGGAGTGTGTGGGCGCTGGTGTGGCCACATCAGTACGATCATCGCCGCGTGGCGCCTCAGCTTGTGTGTGTTCCGCTGGCGCGGGCTTGCGTGCTGGTGTCTTGCGTGGGGTTGCGTGCTGACTGCGTTTCTGCGCCCCAGTTGTCGGCAGTGGCCGCTCAGGGGATGCTGCCTGGACATTGTCGTTGCTGTGCTGGCTGGTGGTCTCTGCCGCCTCTGCTTCCTGCTTCTTCCGCAGTCGCTCCTCGTCCTTGGCCTTTGCCCTCTCCTTCATGCGCTGCTGCCGTTCCTCCTGCCGCTTCTTCAGCGCCTGGTGCACGTGTGCGATACACATACAAAGCACAAGTACAATTGAGCACAAACAATGTAAGTATGCATGCTCGCAACACGAACACAAAAATTATCAGGGGGCATGTTCGCAACACACACACACACACACACACACACACACACACACACACACACACACACACACACACACACCTCGAGTTTCTTGCGGCGGTGCTTTGCTTCGATGGCACGCTGGTGCTCTTGCTCCCTCTCTTCTGCCTCGGCCTCTTCCTGTGCACGCCGGCGCTGCTGCTCAGCGTGCGCCTCAAACTGCGAAAACGCGTCCTCAGCGCTGTCCCGAAGCGGGCCGGGCGGGCTGCTGGTGTCGCTCTGCGGCTTCGCCGTGTCGGGCTTGGTTGCACGTGGCTGGTGATAACATGAAGCATGAAAGGGAATTGTGAGCGTCGGTTGTCTCAATACAACAAAACACAGACTGAATGATGATGGCAAACCGGTCGCCCAGCACGCCAGCGCAACACTCTGCTGTGTGTGTATGTGTGTGTTTGGGTATGCGCTGTACCTTGGAAGGCTGGCTGGTTGTTGCACTGTTGCCCTTGGCAAGAGGGTGCTTGACCTTCTTCTTGGCAACCTGGCGATCATGGACTTTGCTTGCGCTTGAGGAGCGGGCCTCCGGCTCGACGGGCGGGCGCGGTCGCTCGTTCAGTGGCGCCGAGCGCCGCTCTTCCGTCAGCGGTGCCACGCGTCGGCTTCGGTATCGAATGTTGGGCTTCAGCAGCTTCTCTGATGCCGAGCGTTGTCTGTCCAAACCACCGGCAAGCGTGTACGATTGTTCGCGCGACCGCACAGACTTGTTTCTCAACGCCTCGATGGCCCGGCGTTGCTCATTCACTTTTTGTCGCTGTGTGCGTGTGTGTGCGCGCATGTTGTGTGTGTATGTGAGAGAGTATTGGGTGTATGTGAGTGCATATGTAAGTGCTACCACACACACACACACATCACACACATACATACACACACAACACACACGCACACACAACACATGCGCCATCACATCACCATAACACAGTGCGACAAAACAACAATGGGCATTGTTCCAAACACACATACACACATATATAGACACACACGTACCTCCTGCTCGAGGACGCGCTTGCGCTCTTGTAGTGCAGACAACTGGCCTTGCTGTGCGCTTGTGATCTGCTGCCTCAGCCGGACCTGTATCTGCTCCAGCCGCGACTTGCCACGATGAGCGCTCATCTTCGCCGTGTGTGGCTGTGTGGTGGTTGCAGTTGTTTGGTTGGTAGCGGTTCGTTGGCAAAGCAGCAAACCACAGCATAAAATGAATGCACACAAACCAAACCAAACTCTGTTGGCAACAAACGACGACAACGACGACGATGACAGATCGCACCAGCGGCAGCGGCAGCGGTGGTGGCGATAGTGGAGGTGGTGCTGATGAGAAGCGCGGGTCTTCGGGAACGCAGGTGGTGCTGCCGCGCAGCAGCTTGCCTGGAGAACGGAGGGTGATTCGCTTCAGAACGCATTTTGTCAACACGGTGGTGGATGTCATGACGCACTTGGGGTGGCAGCAGGTGCAAGGGCAGGAGGAATGGGACATGAACTGGTGTGATGTAGGCTGGGTGCGGGAGGCCTTTGATGGCCGCCAGCTACCAGACCACGCGCGCGTGCCGCACTTCCCAACACACTACGAGCTCACGCGAAAGGACCACATGGCGAAGAACGTCAAGAAGATGAAGCGCAAGCTGGAGCGCGAGGAAGGAAAGGCCGCCGCCAAGCGCTGCGACTTTATGCCAGAAACGTTCTGGCTTCCACACGACTACCGCATGTTTGTGGAGGAGTTCAAGCGCAAGCCGGGTACCGTGTGGATCATGAAGCCCGTTGGCTCTGCGCAAGGCAAAGGCATCTTCCTTGTCTCGAAGCTGTCGGAGCTCATGGAGTTCAAGCGGGACACGCGCTTCGACCACCAGCAGCGCGACGACGAGCGCCAACAGGCGTACATTGTGCAGCGCTACCTGCAGAGGCCATACCTCATCGGCGGCAAGAAGTTTGACCTGCGCATCTACATCCTTGTAACCTCGTACAACCCGCTTTGCTTCTGGCTCTACCGGGAAGGGTTTGCCCGCTTCTCCGGTGCGCCCTTCTCCATGGAGGACCTGAGCAACGCCTTTGTGCACCTGACCAACGTCGCCATCCAGAAGCAGGCCGCAGACTACGACAAGTCCAAAGGGTGCAAGTGGCTCATGTCACAGGTGAAGCGGTACCTGCAGGCACGACACGGCCGCGCCGCCGTGCAGAAGTTCCTGCGCGACGTCGACAACATCATCCTGACATCTTTAGAGGCCGTGCAACCGGTCATGTTCTCTGACAAGCACTGCTTTGAGCTGTACGGCTTTGACATTCTCATTGACGCAGATCTCAAGCCCTGGCTGATTGAGGTGAACGCCTCCCCATCCCTCACCGCAGACACCGCTTCAGACTATCGCTTCAAGTACGGCATGCTCGAGGACATGTTCACCGTCATCAACATCGACGACAGGTGTGTGTGTGTATGTGTGTGTGTGTGTGTGTGTATGTGTATGTGTGTGTGTGCGTGTGCGTGTGTGGATGGGTGTGTGGATGGGTGTTTGAGATCACTGCTTGCTGTATGCTCTGCAAATTGGTGTTTTGCCCATGTCTCTGTTTTGAGTTATCACGAGCCGGTTGCGCGAAACTTATTCCTTCACCATCCCCCAACCCAACACACACCGCTAGGCGCGTTGGAGACGAGGTTCGTGTCGGAGGATTTGATCTGGTGTGGAACGACGGTCCCGTGCACAGACCAAACCCATTCAACCCAGCAGACAAGTCCACGCCAAACTCGAACCTTGGCGGGTCTTTACTGGACAGGAAGGAGAACCTGCTTCATATCCACAAGCGCGCAACAGAGAAGTTGCAAGCCAAGCAACCTTCCTGACACCATTGTGGTGGTGGTGGTGGTGGTCGTCGTCGTCGTCGTCGTCGTCGTCGTTAGTGCTCTTTCCAGCTTGTTTCTTCTTGTTCTTCTTGATGTGGCACACAACACACACATGCGACACAGAACCTGCGATGCTTAATTGACATGTACAAAACCATCCTGCTGGTGTTGATGCTTCCTTGCCCTGCCCGCTGGCTCGGGCTGCGCTGAAATTGCTCGCCGCATGTGCACCTGCTATGCCCGTACAAGAAACACTCACTTGTCATTGTGTTGATGCGTGCTGGTTCGTTTCTCTCCCTGTTTGTGTGTGTGTGTGTGTGTGTGTGTGTGTGTGTGTGTGTGTGTGTGTGTGTGTGTGTGGGTGTGTGTGGGTGTGTGTGGGTGTGTGTGGGTGTGTGTGGGTGTGTTTGGTTGGCTCGCTCATGCGCTTGCGTGATCGTGACGATGTGGCTTTGGTTTTGGTTTTGGCAAGGTTTCATTAACCGATACATGCACGAGCAAGGGCAACCGTCGTTACAAACACAACACACAACCAAGCACAAGTGTCACAGGAACTACACCCACACGGGCGCACATGACGCATTCTTTCTTTGGTTGAGAGCAGGATGAGAAACGCCAACGCACACGCACACACACACACACACACACAGATGGACGAACACGCGAGCGCACATGAACACGTACAAACGCCGATACACACAAAGAGAGAAAGCCTAAGCATGGGAGTTGTCTGTCATAATGCGAGGTGCAATGCACATGGACATGAGCTCCTGGAACAGCAGCTTGCACGCGTATGGGATGCGCACTTGTGACACCTGCACACACACACACACACACACACACACACACAAGGGGGACAATTGTGGCATTGTGTGGGTGATGGAAACAGACTGTGAGAAGGAAATTCAAGGGGCTAGGGAGAGAGCAAAATCAACCGCAAACACAACACGCAAACACAAACACACACGCACAGACAATCAACAACATACCCTGGTGGTGTTGCTGCAGGCCTTGCACTCCAGCTCATTCTTGTTGAGGTTGGCGATGCAGATGAGGCCGCAGATGTCGCAGACGTGGATGCGGTACGGGTCCGACACCTCAAACAGGCGCTCCCGAAGGAACTGGGCAGACCCGTGCGCAATCATGCAGTCACGCTCCATTTCACCAAAGCGAAGGCCACCATCACGCGACCGACCCTGGTCCAAGACAAGCAGGCACGACGTGAGCGTGAGTCCAAAGCCAAACCAACAGCAGCACAAGGGTAACTCATCAAAACGCTTGATGTTTCTGCTCTTGCGAATAGCAGCGCCAACCACACCAGCTAGCAAACAGGCAGAAAAAGGACAAACAGCAACTACCACAAGCCTCCGCCCCCTCCCTGCGTTGCTTTCAAGCGTCACAGACTTCAACGGCACGTGCATGCAGGCACGAGATACCGCACCTCGACGGGCTGCTTTGTCAGAATCTGCAGCGGACCGCGGGCGCGGGCGTGAATCTTGTCATCGACCATGTGCTTGAGGCGCTGGTAGTACGTGGGCCCAAAGAACACCTGCGCCTGCATCTTGCGCCCCGTAAAGCCATTGTACAGCACCTCGTTGCCGTACTTGTGAAAGTTGTGTGCCTCTGCATTGGTGGTGCACGTGAACAGTAAACACGGGGTGTTGCATGAGAAAACAAGACAGAAACAAGACAGGAACAAGACAGAAGGGCGAAGAAGAAGGAAAAACACAATGCGCCAACGTCTGTAGAATGACGAGAAAAGGCCTCAAGTCGAGCTCGTTGTTTCGCGGCAAGAACGCGAACCAATATCGCATAACAGTCTCCAAATGGTAAGACCACCAACACCAAGTACAAAGACGAAACAGCCAGCAGCAGCAAGCCGGTCAACGCACCGAGAGCGCTGGCGACTTCGTTGACGGTGACTTCGATGAAGGGCGTTGCGTCGCCAAATGCACCCTCCAGGCAGCCAACCTTGCCCAGCAGACATTCAATCAAGTGCCCGATGGTCATACGGCTCGGAATGGCGTGCGGGTTCACAATGATGTCAGGCGTAATGCCCTGCAATATGATGTCACGTCAGGATGGGGCAAGGTGGTGGTGGTGGTGGTGGTGGTGATGGTGAGAAGGCGTGATTCGCGTGAGTTGGGAGCAAGAAAGCAAAGGGTTATCAAGAGATGTACTTTGAGTGAAACAACACTAACGACGCTCACAATCAACAACTACCAAACCTGGCAGGTGAACGGCATGTCCTCCTGGCTGTATTGCATTCCGCAGGTACCCTTCTGTCCGTGGCGACTGGCAAATTTGTCACCAATCTACCGAGGTGGTTGAGTGGCAAAACACAACAGGACAGTCATGTGACCGGTGAGCTGATGCTGTGAACAGCAAAAATACACACACGCACGCACATAGCTCAAGGAGGGAGCAGAGACAGCAAGCATGTGTTGAAATGGGGCTAGAAGGATGGGTGCTTTCAACAAAAATTTTCGGCCATGAACTTGGAGACACACGCACGCGCACACACGCACGCGCGCACGCACGCATGCACGCACACACACACACACACACACACACACACACACATGAACGCAGCGGCGCGACGGTGTGTGCGCACATCGACGGGCACACAACCATGCAGACAGAAAACAACATGGGAGACGCACCTGTGGCACGCGGATGGAGCGGACACGAATCTTGACAAAGCGGGTCCCCTTTGGTCCCATGGCAACCATGACCTGGTCAATGATGCCGTTCTCGCTCGCGCGCAGGAACACGCTCTTGTCGAGCTTCTCAAAGCGGGCAAGGCGGCTGTCGCGCGCCTCTGCGTTGGGCGGGAGCTCCATGGTGCGGCCGATGATGGCATCGTCGCCAGTCACGCTCGTCCCCGGCGCAATCAGCCCGTCGTCCTCAAGCTGTGTGGGGAGGGAAGGGGCGTGCTACTGGTGAGGACAAACACCACGCTCTTGCCACGCATGAAAATGCATCCATTCACAAGCACAAGCACAAGCACAAGCACAAGCACAAGCACAAGCACAAGCACAAGCACAAGCACAAGCACAAGCGCAAGCACAAGCACAAGCACAATCGCAAACCCCACAACAAACGCAAAGGCAATCGCACACACACAAGAAGAACCGCACCTTGCCGTAGTTTGAGTTGCGCATGCCTGCGCACGTCTCCCGGGAGGGCTTCTCAAACTTGATGACTTCGCGGCCCGTGTTCTCCTCCGATGACGCGTACGAGCGGTAGAAGACAGACCTGGCACGGCAGCACAAGGGGTGGGGGCAACAACATGGACAGGCAACGTGAACAAAGAGCAGAGGGAAGAGGCGTGTGGCATGTCACAGGTGCGCAATATCGTGACGTGAAACGTGCAGGGCACTGTTTCGACAGCACCGCTCCAGCATATACGCATGCGCATGCAGACGCACAAATCATGCACATGAATCTCGCACACGAATCTCGCACACGCATTCGAGCCTTCGACAGTACCTGAAGAGGCCGCGGTCGACGGCGCACTTGTTCATGATGACGGAATCCTCTTGGTTGTAGCCCGTGTAGCACATGATGGCAACAATGGCATTGATGCCTGCAGGCAAATCTTTGAAGTACATGTAGTCCATTGACCTGAACACAACCGACAAGAAGGAGAAGAACGAGGTGGGGGTGGGATGAGTTGTGACGAGCACATGAAAGGTAAAGGCTTTGGTGCGTGCCATTGTGCACGAACTGAGCCGCACATGCATCTGCACATGTGCACACGAGCACGTGCCAATGACCCATGCACGTGCAAATGACCCAGACACGTGCCAACGATGCAGGCACGCAACTAACTCACACACACACACACGCATGTGGGCGCACCTGGTCTTGACGAGCGGCTGCTGTGGATAGTAAAGGACGTGGGCGAGCGTGTCGAGGCGGATGTGGAAGTTTGTGGTGTAGATGCCCATGGCCTGCTTGCCCATGGCAGATTGGTACGTGTTACGGGGACTCTGATTGTGGTCGGGGAAGGGGATGATGGACGCGCAGATGCCGAGAATCATGCTCGGGTGGATCTCGCAGTGCGTGTACGTCGTGCAGTACAGGTCCTGCTCATCGCTCATCTCGAAATCGTCCGGCGTCCTGTCAGCAAAGCACGGATGTGGTGTGTGTGTGTGTGTGTGTGTGTGGTGTGTGTGGTGTGTGTGTGTGTGTGTGTGTGTGTGTGTGTGTGTGTGTTGTGTGTGTATGTTGTGTGTGTGTGTGAAACGAACAAGGATTAGAGATGGCCTGAGCAGGACCGAACAAAGCAAGTGTGGCCGAGGTATGCATGGCAATCCAGCATCACCACCGCGCACAGAGAAAGAAAGTGGCGACTGGGCGGGGTGCGTACATTGCAATCATGGTGGTGTCTTCTTCGTTGACGTCAATGTACTCGACCAGCCCCTCGCGCACGAGATCGCTCCAAGAGTATGTCGCCTCAAACGCATTCTGCATCGCAGCCTGTAACATGCCGTTGGCGATAAAAAAAAGTCGTTGTGGTTGGCATGAGAGCGTGTGTGAATGTGAGATGATGCGCTCGCATAGGTGTCCCTGTTGGAAACAAAGGCCCCTTGCAGGCTAACATACATTCAGGTGACAGCAACAAGCAGCTCAAGGGCACATACATACGCACACTCATGCACGCATGCACGCAAACATTCCATGCAATGCGGCGTTGGCGTTAGGCAGGGATGGAGGCGACTCTTACGCTCTGCAGCTTCTCAAGGTGCTGTTTCTTGAGGGCGAGTGTCTGCTGCTGCTGTGTGCCATCGTGAAACGTGTCATCCAACTCGGGTTTCTCCACAATCAGCAGCGGCCGCGTCAACCGCCCAGAGTCTGTGAGCGCGCGAGCGTGTGAGCGTGTGAGCGTGTGAGCGTGTGAGCGTGTGAGCGTGTGAGCGTGTGAGCGTGTGAGCGTGTGTCCATGCCAGGGGTAATTGGCGTACAGCCGTCACGTTCACACACACACGCAGGATTACTGACTGGGCACCAAAAATACCAACATATAAAAGCGACAGACGCACTCTTAACCACCTGCAAACACCAACACAGCAACACCAAGACGAGAGACATGGGATGAAGACCTGAGTAGACGTGGATTTCGCGCTCGCGGATGTCCCTGAAGATGGAGACCTCGCTCTGAATCATGTCGGCCTGTGTGCGGCGGCAGAGGTGCAGGTTCCGCACCACTTCCTCGGGCTCCATGTGGATGCCAACCCACGCGCCGTTCACAAAGATCTTCGTCGTACTGCACATCACCACATCAAGCAGCGTAGGGACAGATTGGTGGAAGGAGGGAGGGTGGTGAGAGACGGAAGGGGGGGCGGAGCAAGTGCATGCACGTGTGTGTGTGTGTGTTGGAACAAAAGGCTGTGCTCTAAATGAAAATGCTTCAGGTCAAAATATCACATCAACCACACCGCTGGCAAAGTGGAAACGACATGACGCACACGCCTCCCCCCCCTCTTGCCCCAACCAACCAACCAATCAAACAACCGCTCCCTTCATCAATCCTATTCTGCATTGGACTTACTCCCTGATGACGGATCTTGATGCGAGGTCATCAAGGCTCTCCATGCCAATGGAGTTGAGCAGCTCAAGCACAGGTGTTGCGTCGCCGCCAACCGTCACCGACGCCATCAGCGCAAGGTTCTTCACCAGCCCAACAGCGTGGCCCTCCGGTGTCTCTGCAGGGCAGATGTATCCCCAGTGGGTGTTGTGCAGCTGCCGTGGCTTGGCAATCTTGCCCGTGCGCTCAATGGGCGAGTTGAGGCGGCGGAGGTGCGAGAGCGTGGAGGCAAACGTGAGCCTGTTCAGCACCTGCGACACGCCAGCGCGTGCCTCAAAGGCCTTGGCTTGCGTGCCCCAGTTACCCGTCGCAAACGAGTACCGAAGCCCACTCTCAATCTGCTTTGACTGTCGTGTGGGTCGAGCAAACGCGTGTGCATTGGGCGCAGGCATGAACATGTGAGCACATGAAGCAAGTGTCTGTGTGTGCGCGTCTGTGTGTGAAAGATAAACGTTGGCCTTTTTTTGGCATGCGAGCTCGAAGTGCGTGTGTGTGACGAGCGATGCAGATGTGCAAGCAAGTAAGGCATACACGCAACGTACGTTGAGGCCGGCACTGAGCTTAATCTCCTCGCTCCGGTTGAGTTTCTTCTGGATGTAGCTTCTCAGCTGCAGTCGACAAGCGAGGGAAAAGGTGTGTGTGTGTGTGTGTGTGCGGGGGGAGAAGGTGGAAAATGTGTACATGTAAGCCTGTGCGTACAGCAACTGTTTGACGCCCGTTGTGGACGACAGACATCGACAATAACCACCGACATGAAAGCGCCCAGAGAAAAGCCCACACACGCACACATACACACACATACACACGCACGCACGCACGCACATACACACACATACACACACGCACGCACGCACACACGCACACGTGCACACACACACACATACACATACACACACACGCACACCAGGCGCACCTCCTTTGTGACGTTGCGGAAAAGAGTGCGGAAGAGAAAGCCCGTGAGCGGGCCAGACATGTCAAGACGCTTGTTGCCATAGTGGTCTCTGTCATCGAGCTGGCGGCGGCGCAGGGCAGCCTGCAGCGTGCGGTGCACCATGTAGCCGAGGAAAAACGCCTTCTTCGTCTCGCAGTGTGGGCCGAGGCCAATGTGGGGCAGGAGCTCCTTCTGCAGAATGTCCTTTGCGTAGTGGATACGGCGCTCCTTGGAGATGGCCGGGCTCTGCACAGCGCGCTTGCCAATCCAGTCCAGAGCAACGTCCCTGTTCTGGATGACAAACGCCTCGTCCAGCGACGGCTTGAGCATCTCCATCATCTCCATGTCATTGAAGTCGTAGATGATGTGCTCCAAAATGGACCTGTCGTCCTCAAATCCGAGCGCGCGGAACACAACGACCACCGGTACATCCTGCCGCACATACGGCAGTGTCACGTGCAGCACCTGGCACAGACACGCAGAGACAAACAGAGACAGAGAGAGAAGGGGGGAACGGAAGTTTGAATGACAGTCAGCTGGAGCTGTATACCGGTACTTGGATGCGTGTGTATGCTTGTGTGTATGCTTGTGTGTATGCTTGTGTGTGTGTGTGCTTGTGTGCGTATGCTTGTGTGTGTTTGGGTGTGAATGCTTGTGTGTGTGTATCTGCTTGTGTGTTTGGGTGTGTGTGTGCGTGTGCGTGTGTGTGTGTGTGGGTGTTCACAGGAAAAATACACAAAGCTGTCGACTTACGGGGCCGCTCCGGGCAGCGCTCTGTGATCCCCGCAGCAGTTTCACAAGCAACGAACTGCAGTGCATCGTGGCACAATGCGTGTCAGAAGAACCAAGACCCAAATGAGGTGTGTGATGAGCAAGTTCAGAGGCGCAGAAGCAAGCGAAAAGAACACAGTCAAAGTCAAATAGGCGAGAGCACGAGGAAAAGTGGGCGAGCTGGAGGTAGATGCACATCACATGTGCTTTACGATGGCAACACCCCTCCTCCTTTCTTTCTGTCTCTCTCCACTCCCAGACATAAAACTGATCAAGTGGCAGACGAACCTTGGCGGGCGCGGGCTGCGCTCGAGCACGGACTTGATTTCCGTCACAAAGAGATACTTTGGATCCTTCTTCTCAAAGACGAAGACGGTGTTTGGCGCCATCTTCTCCTGTGCCAGCAGCACCTGTGGGGAGGGGAGCGAAGACAAACGCACCAGCGAAGGAAATGTGGGGTGTAAACGTGCGGTGGTAGCGTGTTGGAGAGGGCCATCGCAAGACAAGCACACACAACATGCAATGTGCACAACGCAAACGTGCACAGCCACCAGCCATCACCCATCACCCATCAGCCACCCCCGTCAAGTGCTCGTGTCTGCGCACCTTCTCTGAGCCGTTGATGATGAAGTAGCCACCGGGGTCGAGCGGGCACTCGTTGAGGTTGTACAGGTCGTCGTTTAGCTTGCCGTTGAGAAGACAGAACTTGGAGCGCAGCATAATCGGGATCTTGCCGAGATGCACAGACGTCGTGGTCGTCTCTGGCTCGCTGTCCTGCTCGTGCACGAAAGAAAGCATAGTGGTGGGGAAGTGGGGAGAGGAAAGCGAGGGAAAGAGTGAGGAGGGAGAGAGTGTGTGTGGGGGGGGAGGGTGCAAGGCCGAACCGCTAGTTGGTGGAAAGCAATTGCGTCACGCAACACGGCACAGCACGGAATAGCACAGCACAGGGTGACGGGCGCACCTGTGTCTCGCGATAGGTCTCCTCGGCCTCGACAAACATCTCCGACCAGTACGTCAAGTTGCGCAAGCGCGCGTCGTTGGGGTACAGGAAATGGCTCGTGCCGTCCTGATGGGTGGAAGCAACGCAGGTTGAGAGCCAGGTGTGCACCAAGAACAAAACTTCATCATAGTTTCGGTGGCAGGGTTGAAGTGTGGCCACACAGAACAAGACAACGCGAGAGCAGGCTGTGTTCCACGCAGACACATTTGCTCACCTCCTCGTAATGTGTGGGCTTGCTGAGAGACACTTCGCAGAACTTGACGCTGTAGCTCGGCTGCATGGTATTAACATCAGAGGTGCACGTTGAAGAAAAAAGTGTGTGAGACAAAAAACAATACCATGAGAGGTAGTGTGAGCAAGTGTACGTGTGTGCGTGTGTGTCTGTGCGTGCGTGCGTGCGTGTGTGTCTGTGCGTGCGTGCGTGCGTGTGTGTCTGTGCGTGTGTGTGTGTGTGCGTGCGTGCGTGCGTGTGTGTGTGTGTGTGTATCTCACACTACCAAAGATGTGCTGGCGCACTCAGAGACGTGCAGACGAATGCACGCAAGCATAAGAGCACGGGCACATGTATTGTTCAAACGCACAAACCTCGCACACGCACACGCACACACATATACACATACACACACACACATATACACACACATATACACACACGCACGCACCGGCTCTTCAAACTCGTTGGTTGTGTACTGGGGTTTTGCCTCAATCTCCAAAGCAGGGCTCTTCTCCACGGCGTCCTGGATGCCGTACTGGATAAAGTGGTCGAACGAGTCAAGCTGCTGCCGCACAAGACCTTTCTCGTTGAAGTATGCGTTGATCACGTCCCAGCATCCCTGCGGCCACTCCTGAGACGAGATGTCTCCGACATATTCTGATGCGTTGATGATGTGAGTGTATTTGTGGTTGGGTACATGTGGTTGCATGAATGCCGACGAATGTGAACGCAGTTGCAGTACAATGTGTGCATGTGTGCATGAGTACGAGTGTGTGCATGTGTACGAGTGCGTACATGTGTACGTATGTGCATGTGTGTGTGTGCACATGTGTACGTGTATACATGTGTACGTGTGTGCATGTGTACGTGTGTGCATGTGTGTGTGTGTGTGAGTGTACGCGCATCATCACCAGCACACCACACGAGCAAATACACCCCACTCACTCCCAACACCCAACACACCACCCAACACACCACCCAACACTCCCATCATAAACGGGCAACTCACGAGGATCTTCAGCCCACTCCATGGCTGTGTGCGTGTGGGAGGAGAGGGGGGATCAATCAATCAAAGCAAGAAGAGCCTGGTGCTGTTGTGTTGTCTGGTATCTGGTGTTGTCGTTGCTGGTGCTAGTGATGTTGATGCTGTCGCAGCGTCCAACGCAAAGTACGTGTGCTTGCTTTTCCGTCCCACCAGCAAACACAGCGCCACTGTGCGGTTGAGGAAGACAAACTACAACCAGCAGCAGTAGCAGCGACAGTCGTCTGCCTCTCCCCTGTCTGCTTGTCTGTCTGTCTCCTGTCTGTCGCTGCTGCTGCTCAGTCAACACAAACTCCACTCCGCTCGCTGTCTGCTGTCTGCCGTCACAAAGGCGTTCGCGGGGTGAAATGAGCATTGGCGAAAATCATCGCTCAATCATCCGCATCAGCACTATTTTCTGCTGACACAAACGACAGTGGCAAAGGACAGAAGGATGGCGGGGCGAAGAGTGAGGCAGCAGCCTCAAGGACCACCAACAACAGCAGCACCAGCACTCGCCGGCGCACCACACACTGCACTGCGACGCATCACCACGGAATGGGAGGGTGAGTTGACTTGTGTCTGTGTGTCTGTGTGTCTGTGTGTCTGTGTGTCTGTGTGTCTGTGTGTCTGTGTGTGTGTGTGTGTGTGTCTGTCTGTCTGTCTGTGCCTCTGCCTCTGCCTCTTTGATTCTCTGTCTCTTTGCTTCTTTGCTTCTCTGTCTCTTTGCTTCTCTGCTTCTCTATCTCTCTGCCTCTCTCTCTCTGTCACTATGTCTGCTTGTTGCTGCGTGTGTGCCTGCGCCGAACCCCCACCCCCACCCCAACCCCCTCCTCCGATCGCTCTATGCGTCTGTCAATTGCCCCTAACCCCCCTCCCTCTGGCAGAAGTACCCCGATTGCCTCCCACCCAACCTCACCGGTGTGCGCACTTGTCACGGTTCTTTTTTTTTTTTTGACAGCGTTTGCGAGGGCGGGCCCACTCGCCAAGCTGGAGTCGCTGGGCAACATGCAACAAATCATCAACGAGTACCCTTCCCCAGCAGTCATCACCACCTTCATGCTTCGCATCGCCGACTTTTACCCTCGCACGTAAGCAAGGCGCAGTTGTTACTGCCGTGATCAAGTTCCTATTGTCTGTGTGAAAACACACGCCGTCACCACTCACGTGTGTATCTGTATGTAGATTGGTGGTTCGACCCTTCTAGCACACACACACACACACACACACACACACACACACACACACACACACACACACACACACACACACACACAAGCATGCGCTTGCCTTGGCGGCTGCCACAAGCTTTCTTTCCTCTCATCTTGCGCGTGTCGCCGTTCTGTGTTGTTGTTCTGTGCTTTCCGGCCGCTGACAGAGGGGACGTTGTCCTCAAGTGGGAGCTGTATCAGATGTTGAAGCGCTGCCGCGCTGCCTTTGATCATCTCCGATCAAAGAAAGAGATCTTCCAGCGGTATGTCAGTCGTTGTACATTGCATGTGCTGAGCTAGGAAGCATCGCATGCACTCGCCCTCGACCTCTGCTATCCCACCCCGTGCACTGGCCCATGCACTGGCTCGCTTGTCAGCAATCGCGCCATCGCGAACCTCATCTTTTCACACACACACACTTGCTTGGCAGGCTGCAGCGCGCGTTTCTCAGCAACGACACAACAGATCGCATCATCACCCTGCGGTATGGCAAACCCAGCAGCCCTCGTTGCGCTCATATCCAGCAACACCCAGACAACCCTGATGAGCCACCACCAATGTCGCCCTTTGTGTCAATCTATGCACGCACACAACTTGCGCGCGCACACACACACACACGTACAACGCATGCACACACACACTTTCTCTCTCAACTATGCTGTCTTCCTCTTTCCCCCCACCGCCACCACACGTCTGCTGCTGCAGGCTGTTTGCGCTGCTGGCTCCGCAGTTTGCGGAGTTCACGGAACTGCACGCCCACATCACGCGTGCACTCGGCAGTGAGGAGGAGACAGAGGCCCTGGCAGCAGCAAAGACAGCCGCCATCTACTGCCGATACAGCCCGCACTTTTGTCGAGAGGCGTTCGCTGCGGTGCGTGCACCCCCTCCGGCATGTCAACCACCACTCATCTCTTCCCCTGACGTTGCCTGCGCCTTCCACATAATGCCTGGACACACATGATTCAGCTTGCTTGCCCGCTATATGTGTGACGTGCATCCCACCCCCTTGCCGTGCCCCATACGCTGCTGCTCAACATGATTCACACGCATCTCTTGTGACTGTCTTCCTCCCTGTGCGCAGGCTGCCGAGACGATGGACGACCTTGGTGCAACGCCTGCCGTGCGGGTTGCGGCACTGGCTCTGCTTCGCTCCACCGCAACTGTCGCCGATCTTGTCCCCGCCAGCCTCGACGTCTGCTGGCACTGCATCCACTCGGCCCTCCCAACGTCCGTTGCCACCTTTGTTTTGTTTGTTTGGTTGGTTCGTTGGTTCGTTGGTTCGTTGGTTGTTTTTCGCCGTAGGTAGCAGTTCAGTGTACGCAGCTGTGTTTGTGCCTTTGTGTCTGTATCCACATATAATTTAGATGTTGCTCGCTGTTTTGTGTGCCACGTCGCTCACCATCCATATTCCCCCTTGCTCTGCAATGAAGGAATCTGATTGAGCCGCTCTTCACGACCATTGAGCATCTGGTGCTTCGCGCCAGCAACGACACGCACGCGCACATCCATCGCCTCCTCTCGATCGCATGCAGCCCCAACGACGGCACCAGCAGCAGCAAGCACACTGACGACAATGTCCACCACTCCAACGACGACGACTCCAACGACGACGACGACCACCACCACCACCACCACACGGCAGCGGTGGCAGCGCGTGCACTGCGGGCGCTGCAGCGAATTTCGCCTGCGCTGGGCCACACCTTTGACTTGGACGCAGCAGCACGCGTGCTCGACCTTGTGCCGCGAGTGGGCGATGATGATGGCAGCAGGGACGGCGCTGATAGGGGTGATGGTAGTGAGGGTGATGAAGGGGCTGGTGAAGGTTTGTCATTGATGATGCGAGGCAGCAGGGCCGGCCCAGCGCTGGATGTATTTGCAGACGTGATGAATGCAGCTGCGTTTGACGTTCCCACCAGCTTACAGCTGCGCGCATTGGATCAGGTCATAGCCATGTCCCTGTGTGCGTCTGATGTACACACACCGCTGGCAGCAGCGCGCGTGCTGCTCGCCATTGCACAACTCCAAGACCTGCGCCATGCTGATGCTGATGCTGATGCTGATGCTGACGGCGATGATGACGTCGCGATGGACACACGTGCAGATGCAAATGGAGGTGGTGCGGTGCTGCCGTCACGGCTGGAGCTGCAGCAGCTGGCGGTCGAGAGCACAGCGCTCACTGTCGACGCCATTCGTGCGTACACACGTCAACGGCAGTGCAGTGTCACCACCACCAACAACAGCTGTAACAGCAACAGCAACATCACCGGCAACAGCGATGACAATGACGATGCCCGTATGGGTGACAGGGACGACGACCATGAGGAAGGGACGGAGCGAGCGCTTCGGGGCGCCATTGCTGTTGTTTGTCAGCTGTGCGAGGATGTGACCGATACTGCCGCTCCCGCTGCAACACAAGCGACCGCAATGTGTGATGCACAGGGCACAGGTGTGGTGGACTTGGTCTCTCTGGCCAGCGCCACCGCTGGGTGGTTCAGCGACGCGTGTCGGGTGCACAGTGCAACAGAACACGCACGAGCGAGCAGACGGGGCCATTCCAAGGATGAGCGACAGCGGCACCGACAGCAGCGGCACACGCGACTGTTTGCCTCCCTGTGGTTGTCTCTCCTTCGGTTTGCTGCAGGCGTGCCTCACGTGCGCTTGGAGCAAGCAACGCTGACGCACCTGAGCGCGCTTCTGCCGTCAGATGACAAAGGACAGGACAACAGCGTGACGGCGGTGTCTTGTGACGTGCTTTCGTCGCTCATCCGTGTGCATGCGCTCGCGGGCACAACGGCAACTGTCAAGGTGCTGTGTAGCGCTGGCACCAGCAGCGACCACGACCCAACGCCGGCCCTCACACAGCTACAGGAGAGAATACAACGCAGAATTGCAGCAACAGTGGCCACACCCTGGGTGGCATCAACTGCTTCGTCGCTGTCAGAAACACCCGCGATACACCTGTCAACCGTGTCGCCATCACAGCAGTCATCATTGGCACCCTCGCCGCCACCACCATTGCCGCACTTTGTTCTGAACTCTTCCTGGTCCCTGTACGTGTGCGCGAGACAAGCAGCGGTGCAGGGCCAGCATGCTACCGCGCACGCCCTCTTCCAACGCGTGCGGATGCATTTGCTGCACTGCAACAGGTACAGCGATGACAACGATGATGAAAATGACAACGACGACGACGACGATGCTGCTGCTGGCGTTGACGACCAACCAGAACAACAACAGCAGCAGGAGAACAAAGAGGCTACCACGGCGGCACGTGAAGTTGCCGCTGACAAGAGGGTAAGCTTGGACGATGGCGGTGTGCGCGACACAAACACCACCTACGACGGCTGGCTGTCGTTTCTTTCCGCCGTGTTTGAAGCCGAAGCACAGGCCCAGGTTGCCAATGCGACGAGCACCCACGCCCAGCGGGTGTCGGCGGAGCAGGCGGCATCGCTGCAGCTTGCAGCAACGCGTCTCAACACATGCAGCAGTCTCTTGCCAACAGCGCTCCACCCGCATGCGGGCTCTTTTCTCCGCGGCTTCCTCGGCTTTCGCAGAGGTGCGTCGCTTTGTTTGTTTGTTTCTTTGTTTGTTTGTTTCTTTGTTTGTTTGTTGGTTTGTTTGTTTGTTGGTTTGTTTGTTTGTGTCTGCGTCTTGTGTGATGTGTTCTTGCAACTCACACGGAGTGTCTGCGACAGGGTTCTTGGAGTTTTCATCACAGCTGTGCACGCTACACGAAGGTAGACCACAACACTGCTGCTGTTCTGCTGTTACTGCCCCAAACTCATCTTCACCTCTCCACTGCTGCTCATGGTACACCTCTTCGCACAATTCTCACTGCTCTGTGACACCACCACTCGCTCCTACATACTTGGTGGGTGTGTGGCTGTGTGTGTGTGTGAACATATCAGACGCTGCACAGCAGGAGCTGTGCGTGCTGGACGAGGATGCGCAGGAGCTGCGACGACAGGTGGTTGCATTGGCAGAAGCCACCTTCAACCTTGATCCGACATCACAGGCCGTCCTGCACTACAGCAAGCTCTTGCTCGACATGGCAATTCACGCCCTCGCAACGTACGCACGTACACTAACTGCTGCTGCTGCTGCTGCTGTTGTTGTTGTTGTTGTTGTTGTTGTTGTTGTTGTTGTTGTTGTTGTTGTTGTTGTGTTCTGGAATGGTGTCCGTGTATGAGGAGTGGACAACGGGCGGCTGCTTGTATGCGTGTGAAGTCATTACTTCCTTGTTGGACGGCAGTACCAAGGTTCTCACCAATCGCCGCCGCACGTGCTATGCCTCTCGCATGCAGGCGTCAGCGCGGTGACGGCAGCGGTACGTGTGTTTTTGACGCGCGTGCGCTTGAGGGATGCCTCGCCCTCATTCACCCGCTTCCGTCCGCCGCAGCCATTGCACACTTCATCTCCTCCCTGCACCGCCTCCCCGCCCCAGAGGTGTGTGTGTGTGTGTGTGTGTGTGTGTGTGTGTGTGTGTGTGTGTGTGTGTGTGTGTGTGTGTTACGCCGTTGTGGTGCGTTGTGCATCCGCTACTTGTGCCTTTTCCGTGCGCAGGTCCTCACGCCTTCCCTTCGACTGCCCCCCCCTTCCATACACACACACACATCACCATTTTGCCCACACTCGCCGCCCCCACCACGTCTCGAATGCGCCACAGGCGATGCGACGTATTGTTCGCTTCTGCGTATGTGTACCGTTCCCGTACCCGCCTTCGTTCTTCCGCGCAGAGCCAGATCTCTCCCTCGAGGTGGGGATGGAGATGAACTTTCACTCACTCACTCACTCACTCACTCACTCACTCACATAATGATGACACGCCTTTAAGTCCCTTGATGCCGCAGTTGGCTACTCACTCACGCAACTCACCACACACGCACACACACACACACATTGACTGCCTGTTTGCTGCTGCTGCTGCTGTCCAGTTGTACTTCACGCCGCGGTGCGACGCGGGCAACGTGATCCGGGTGCTCCACCGCGACAGCCTCATGCTGCGCATGCAGGGCGTCTTCAGACCGCCGCCCGTCAACCGCAGGAAACGTACGCCCGGCGACTGTCATGGTTGTGGCTGTGATTGTGCTGACACACACGTATGCACATGACCATTATTTCGTGCACACGTGTAAAACGCATGGGCGCTGCTCATGCCACACATGCTCCCCTCCACCTCCAAATTGATTTGTTGACCACTGCTGTGCATGCGTGATTACTGTGTGCAGGGAGCGCCATCACGTGTGCACGCCTGCGCGTCTCCTGCCAGTCAACAAAGCAGCCCAGCACCAGCAAACCAGGAGCACCGTCATCATCGTCATCGTCGTTGTCAACAGCTGTGCACGAGGCCCTGATGGATGTAACCAGCAGCCATTTCTTCGAGACACAGCTCCACATTCCGTTCAGAGTCAGTTGGCATGACAAGTTTCTGGGGTGTGTGTGTGCGTGTGTCTGTCTGTCTGTCTGTCTGTGTCTGTCTGTCTGTCTGTGTCAGTGTGACTTGTGCGTTGCACGGAATCGCGCACACGTTGCTTTCTCATATGTGCGGGCCTTATGTTTTGTGTTTTAGGGGAGTGTGGATATGACTGCACACGTGTTCTTGGAGGACGCACAAGGAGATACACTGTACAAGAGCCAACCGTACTTCTTCAAAGCCGTGGACGCTGGGCAGAAGCGCCAGCCATGAATGATATCCCCTTCACGTGTTCGCCCATGTTGTGTGTCACGCACGGCAACTCGACGGTGCTGTACGGAGGGTAGTTGCAGGAGGACATGTGCCGCAGTGCGTGATGCTTGAGGTGGTGGTGTTGTGTCGATGATAGCTGCGTGGTGTTCCATTGCGTGCTTTCTTGCCTCCTGCCTTGCTCGCCTGCCTTCCCCCAGTTGACTCAACACGCTCTTCCCTTCTCTTCGTGTGAAGGTTCAATGTCTGTGTATTGATGGCAAACAGGCAAGCCACTCAAGCCAGAGGGCGAGCGAGGGTTGTCTGTGCAGCACTACTAAAACAAGCTTGTGTACAATTACTCGAAAGGATGATGGAGACGAGCCGTAAAGATGGGACGAACAAATCAACGACATGAAGGCACGCGAGGCTTTCACACAAACAAACGGGGACATGCACACACACACAAACAAACAGGGACACACATACGGATACAAAAACACAAACTCGCACACGCGCGCGCATCACGTGGATGTAGCTACTGTTGTGATGTGGCTGATGATTGTGTTGATGCGTGTTGCGCAGCCGCTGTTGCTGTTGCTGCCTGCGCTGTTTGGGTTTGCTTGAGTTGCTCAATCTCCGCCAGTTCTGCAGGTGTGGGTGTCAAGAAACTGTCATACTTGTCCTTCACGAACTTCCGAATCTGCAGCAGCATCATGTGTGTGTGTGTGTGTGCGCGCGCGTGTGAAAACGATGCACCACCAAGGCACATGGGTATGTGAACGAGCAGCGAGGTGCTTGTCCCGTTCGTAGCTGCTAGCACACGGACAGAGATGGGGCAAAGCACGCACCGGTTTGAAGCAATGGTCTTGCTGGCCAAAGTCATGGAAGAACACAAGGTATGCCGTTGTCCCTGACACACACACACACACACACACACACACACACACACACACGCACACACACGCACGCACGCACAAACACACACGCACACACAAACACACACACGCACGCACGCACAAACACACACGCACACACAAACACACACACGCACGCACGCACACGCACGCACGCACACACGCACGCACGCACACACGCACGCACGCACGCACACACGCAACACACACACACATGACGTAAGAGCATGTGAGTACATGGATACATGATAAGCCCTAAATACGAGGTGCAGTCAGTGACACGTACAATAACGTGTTCCCGCGCCACAGTGCACCACCACAGCGCATTACGATGTTCCAGCACACGAGAACCACGAGTGACTACACCCCATGCGCGCAGAACAGACGCATGTGCCCGCGCAAAGCAGCAGAAACAGACATCGAACTCACCGAGCATGGCTGCGACTTGAAAGCGACGCGTCCATTTCAACCAACGAGTGGATAGCAAGGACCCTTCCTCTGCGGACATGGTCTGCTTCAGCGCAGGCTGTGGTCCTTCACGGATCACGCCGTAGTCATGCCTGCTCGCTCCACCACCTTCCTTTGGCATCGTGTGTGCTGTGTTGTTGGTGCTGTGCTTGTGTATTTTTGAGTGTCGCTGTCGCGGCAGAAGGACAACGATGATGATGATGGTGCTGCGAGTGTTGTTTGCAGTCGTGTTTGTTGTTGTGCTAATGTCCTCCTCGACTTTGGCGAGGGAAGACGGGAATGAGCAACGACAATGTGAGCACTGTGTGTGTATGTGTGTGTGAGTGAGTGTGTGTGAGTGTGAGTGTGTGTGTGTGTGAGTGTGTGTGTGTGTGTGCGTGTGCGTGTGCGTGTGCGTGTGCGTGTGCGTGTGCGTCTGAGTCTCTGTCTCTGTGTGTCTGAGTCTCTGTCTGTGTATGTCTGAGTCTCTTTTCGCACGCTTCGTGTGTGTGTGTGACATGTACACATGTGTGCTCGTGCACACCTGCGATTGTCATGCTGTGATCCCATTTACGTTTTTTATCTCCTTTGTCCTTTGCTCCCATTCCCCTCGACCACCACTCACGCCCACATGCATCCGCGCACTGCAACCGCGTCGTCCTCAGTTGCCCGGTTTGTGGTTCGGTCCGTGTACGGCGCCGAGGATGCGACCCTGCTGGTACCGCTTCAGGAAGACATCGCACAACACATCCAAACAACGTACCCGGTACGAACAGCGCGACCATGTAGTGTACTTGGCGACGGCTGCTTCCTTCTCTTCTCTTCCCTTCTCTTCCCTTCTCTTCCCTTCCCTTCCTTGCCTGTTCAGCTCAACGAGGTGTGATGTGACGCTGGTGCGCTGTTTCCTGTGTGTGGTATGTTTGATGTTGCGTGTGCACTGTTCAGACGCTTGAGAACGCCGGCGTTGCGGTGGAGAAACCGCAACGCGAGGTGCTGCTGGTGATTCTGTCCAATGTCACTCGGGATGATGCGCAGCCGCTTCAATCCGATCTGGAGACTGGCGACATTCTCATCTTCCATCAAACACGGTATGGCCACGGCGCTCGTTTCGCCAGCACAGCACCTTCGCTTGCTTGCACGTGCGTGGATCAAGCTCACCAACCCCACACACATGCACACACACACACTTGTGCACACACGCACACGCACATGCACACACACACTTGTGCACACACGCACACTTGTGCACACACGCACACGCACATGCACACACACACACATTATGCACACATGTACGTGGTCATGTCTGCCACAACTCACCTGTGTAACATAACATGCGCCTTCAATACACGCCGCAGCGACGGCACGTCGATGCTGTTCCACGCAGATGCAGCATCCTTTGTCTTCAGCAGCCGGCGTGGTAAGGAACGACGGGCACCGTGCTCTCTGTGCTCCGCCCTTGCAGATGAACCTGTGCGCACAACGATGCTCACTCACTCACTTTCACACTCGCGCGCTCGCATGGCTGCTGCTGCTGCAGATGCGCTGTCTGCTGATTTGGCGGAAACGGTTCAGGATGAAGGGGGTTCTGGGTACACGGTTGGCCAAGGCGTCGGCGTGTTCTTTGGATCGGTCATTGGCGTGCTGCTTGTCGTAGCCCTCGTCTTTGTCCTCGTTCATCGATCAAACGTACATGCGTGCTGTGTGTGTGTGTGTGTGTCTGTGTGTGTGTCTGTGTGTCTGTGTGTCTGTGTGTGTTCTGTGTCTGTGTGTCTGTGTCTGTGTCTGTGTCTGTGTGTGTGTCTGTGTGTCTGTGTGTCTGTGTGTGTCTGTGCGTGTCTGTGCGTGTTCTGTGTCTGTGTGTCTGTGTCTGCCTCTGTCGTTCTCCATCCCCTCTCTTGATTCCCTCTCTCCCTGTTGCCCTCCTCCGTCTCTCCCTAACCCCTTGCATCTCCCGCCCTGTTTCATCGATGCGCATGCGACCGCTCATCCTGCAAACGGACTCTCGTGTGATGTACCGCACGCCAGGCATCGCTTGTCTTGGAGAAGCCACCAAAGGCGCACGGAGCAAAACAGCAGCACCAACCGTTCTCCCCGTTCCAGTACGTTCATGGCGTCACCCAGCCATCTGCAACCGTCTGCAGCCAACGCAGTCATTCATTCATACACACACACATATGACAGCTCAACCGCGCTTGTTTGTTCACACCCATACACACACATACACACACGTGAACCAGGGCGGGCAACCCGATGCGATATGCGTCCGTTGGATCTGTCACTGCCGTCACGTCAAAGACGTCACTCTTTCCGTCGCACCAGCAGTCCTCATCGTCCGCATAGGTGGCCGCAACAAAAGAGGGAAACGCACAACATGCTGTTGCGGCGCACCACACACACACACACACACACACACACACACACACACACACACACACACACACACACACACACACACACACACACACACACACACAAACACACACACACACACACACACGCACACGCACACGCACACGCACACGCACGCACAACTTGGTTGCTTCATGCTTGTGTTTTAATTGATGAATTGAGAGTTGAAAAACGTCATGTCACAACGTGCAGCGTTGTGTGCAAAGACAGTAAAGCCCGCACGTGTTTTGTGCGTTCACACATCCATCAAGTCAACAAGCAGTCGTAGGAACAAGATGCTAACAAAAGTTGCCAATTAGAGCCACATTCAGAGCACACACACGCACGCACACACACAACAAACGCATTGGAAGTTGTCAGAGATCACAGCCACACAGCTGCCAATCCCTACAACGCAGAAAGCAGTTAGGTCACACTACAGGAGGGGGGGGGCAACAAACGCACGCCAACATAACCACGGAGCACGAGACGAGCAACATAAACTGAAGACGGGAAGCCAGCCTTGGTGGTGCAGTTAAAATCAATCGAAAACCACAGCTTGGAAGGAGCGAGCGCGAGAAATAAGGCCAAGACAAACGAGCAACACACAAGTCGGGGTGCACTGTTGACCCTTCCTTATCAACCAACAACTAAAAGGCTGGCTGGACCAACAACATGGGGAGGGGGATATGTACAGTTCAAACACACGCTGCGCCACGGGGGGGGGGGGCGAAGAACAAGCGAGCAAAGGCGTGCGCGCGCGTGTGTGTGCCAAGAGCCAATAACAGGAGACAACAACGAGTTCAAGAGTGACGACAATTCAAGTGGTAGCTAACAGCCTTTTCCCCAGCCAATCGATCAATTGCACAGCACAAAACACAGACAGCGGCTGGAGAAGAGCGTGCGTGTGTGCTGGAACAACAATGTCCTTCCAAACACACCACAGCGCAATTCGTAAAAATGGACAAACCAACAATCAAGTCGCCCTCGACGGCTTCAAATAGGAACACATCCATCCGCACGCACTCATGCTTAGTACAGGGCTTGCATAAAGTGCCACCACATCACATCATACACCAACCAGAATAGTACAGGGATCATCACCAACACGCAGATGATGAATTAGTGTAAGAACATCAACAACAACACATCAACAACAACATAAAACACACACACACACACAACTCAAATGTAAAATGGACAAGAAGACTAAACGGCACAGCCACCACTCTCAAGCATCAACCCGTGTGCGAACACTACGAAAGACCAATAATGGGAGAGCAGAGGAGACCTTGTTGAGTGAAAAAGGTTATGTGAATTAAGGTGAAATTTCAAAGATGGTAAGCAGCCCGATTCGTTTCGGGCGCCATTAGTTGTTGACTGCAATCTGCAGCTGTGAGCGCGACGTGCGGGGAGACGCGGCACTGTCGTCTTCAGACGAGTGGTGTCCGCTCTCGCTCCCGACATGGTGTGGGTGGTGGTGATGGTGATGGTGGGAGTGGAGTTGTTGTTTCGAGGATGGAGCCGGTGGCGGAGGGTGACCAGGCAGCGCGGGCGTGGTCGCGGTACCATGGCCCACCGCTGGCGGTGTGAGTGCCTGCGTGTCGGCTCGCGCGTACGCCTGCGCCAGGCGGCGGTGCGCAGCAGCAGGCAAGCTCTCGCAGAGAATATCACGCGATTCAGCCTCGCCCTCGCCTTCATCCTCTTCTTCCTCCTCCTCTTCTTCTTCCTCCATGATCACATTACACTCCTTGCCAGCGTACCGGCTCGTGTTCATGTCGCACGCAACAGATGCAGCGCGCATGCCAAAGAACGCGTGTCGCCCGTATGGCACAGACAGCTCCCCAAGCCGGCCTTCATCCTCAGCACCATCCTCCTCGTCATCATCGCCATCACCATCGTCACTGCTGTTGTTGCCTTGGTCACGGTCTTGGCAATGGTGATCATTTGCGGCGGCATCGTCAGGTTTACCGCTGCTGTTGGCTGCGGTGGGTGCGCTCGTGTCATCGTGCACATCGCCCCTCCACTGGTTCTGGTCGTCATCCTGGTCCGCCATCGTCTCGCCGCCAACCTCCATGCCAGAGAACTTGCGGCGCACGTTGTCGTAGTCGTCGATGCTGCTGTCGCTGGCGCCGCGCATCATCACGGGCTCGTCGCGCTCGTCCTCGCTCGTGCCGCCGACGTCGGGCGAGTTCATGCCGGACGCCGCCCTGATGGTCGCGCACGACGACGACGCAGACTCGCGCTTCAGCACGCGCAGCGACAGCGAGCCACGCTCAAGCCCATCGCGCCGGGGAATTGGCGACAGTGTGCCCGTGGCTGGCTGCTGCATATGCGGCCACTGCTGGTGGTGATTGTGGTGGTGTTGGCCACCGTCGATGTGCTTGTGAACACCGGTTGCAGTGGCAGTGGCGGGAGATGTGAAGCTGCCGTCGGCGTCCACAGTGGTTGCACCGCGTGATACGCCCGACACGGTGTGCAGGGGGCTGCTGGTGTTGCTGTGTGGCTCATGCTCTGGACCAAGGTCGAGAATGGGCAGGGTGGACGCCCTGAGCCGCTGCACATCCGTGTCGTTGATGTCATCATCACCAAACCCAAATCCGCCCTCATCATCGCCATCGCCATCATCTTCGTCGTCAGTGCCGCGCACGCCGTATCCGGCGTCGGCCTCCACCTCCATCGCAGCCATCTCGTCAGCTTCATCAAGGTCCTCCTCATCCTCTTCGTCAAAGTTGAGTGTGCTGTCCTCGGCAATTGAGCGCATGCTCTTGGTGCGCATCTGCAGCAGCCCGCTCTCCGAGTTGTGGCGCGGCAGGAGCTCCTCACGCGACTCCAGCCGCTGCAGCGGGTGTGGCCGCCGCGTTCCCCGCGAGGGCGTGCTGCTGTTGTGGTGCCGGCCGAGCTGGGGCGAGAGCGCAGTGCGGCGCGCGTCCCCGCCCGTGTACACGCGGCCATCGCGCAGCTCAAGGTCCTCCGCCTCGTCCTCGTCCTCCTCGCACAGGAAGAACTTTGGCGTGGTGGACTTTGTGCGCATCATGTCCATGTCGTCCAGGCCGTACGACGACTTGCGTGAGGTGTCACCGCTCTCCACAGAGGCGATGGACGTGCGCTGGGACGAGGTGTTGAGCGTGCTCGACGACACGGACTTGTGCAGCGGCGAGTCGCTGCCGTCCATGTACATGGGCAGGTTGAAGCGGCACGACGCTGAGTAGCGCGGCGACAGGCCATACGAGTCGTGGAAGGTGGAGCTGACGCGTCGGGAATCGCGCTTGCGCGGGTGCTTGAGCGAGCCCGTCTGCTGGTGCTGCATGTGCGGGGGCACACCGCGCCTGTCGGGCGTGGACATGCCATCCTCGTCGTCATCCATGTCATCGTCAGCGTCGTTGTCACGGTAGCGGAAGCCTGCGCTGGTGCGCCTGCTGTCGGCGTCATCCTCATCGCCGGAGCTGGGTGGGCACGCCTCGACGCGCGGCACGGCCCGGCGCAGCCCGGGACTGGCGGTTGTAGGGCGCTGCGGGGTGGAGAAGTCAAACGACGGCGCCCCCGCGTGGGTGGCAGAGACTGTTTCGTGCGAGCCGCGCTTTGGCGACACGCTGCTGCTGCTGTTGCTGGCAGAGTCCAGGTCCAGGTAGGTGCGGGGCACGCTGCGCTCGGAGGTGGTGTGCACACGGCGGGTGACGAGGCATGCGCTCTTGGGCGTTGTGGCACCGTCCTCATCGCCGGAGGAGCAGGGCTCCGGATCGCGCAGGTAGTCTGGCAGGGGCTCTGGGCGGGCACGCGGGCGGCGCGGCACGGCCTTGGTGCCAAGACGCGGCGGCTTGCCCTGGTTCTTGCGGCGGTGCTGTGTGTTTGTTGTTTTGTTGTTTTTGAGGGGGGATGGGGATGGATAGAGGGGGGGGGGGGTTGAATGGTGGGTGAAGTGATTTGGGGGGGGAGGGGGAGGGGGTGAGGGTGAGAGACAGTGAGTGAGAGTGAGAGAGACAGTGAGTGGGTGCGTGCATGTATGCGTGTGTTGGATGTGTGCGCATGCTTGCTTTGAGCGGTGATGATCAAAACACGGGTGCATGTTGCAGCGTGTCAGGCTCACCGTTGGGGATGCTCTGAGCGTCATTGCGCGGCGGAGGCGAACGGTCTCGTCCTTCTTTGCCGAGTCGCGCGCTGCCTGATCCATGGACTTCTTCTTCGCCTGGCCCCGCGCCCGCCGCCGCACCTCCTTGTCGGCGAGCAGAAAGTACGTCGACGCAATGTAATCGTACGAGTTGGCGCTGATGCTTGACGCAATGGCGTCGCGCGCAATGCCGGCTTCCTCCATGATGCGCATGATGCGCTCGTGTTCGTCCGGCGTGAGCTTGGGGCGGCCGGTCCCGGGCTCTGTCTCTGCTGTGGACGCTGTGGCGGCGGCGCGGTCCTTGTTTCCGGCGAGCCACTGGTGCTTGAGCACGCTGTCCATGCTGATGCGGTCTTCGCACTCTTTGCTGAGCAGCTTTGAGAGGAGGTCGAGGCCTTGCTCGCTGACGCCCTCGGGCTGCTTGTATGACGTGTCCATGATCTTCATCACGGTGGTGTAGTCGTCGTGGCCCTGGAACGGCAGCTCCCCGGTCAGCATCATGTACAAGATCACGCCTGCACAGAATGCGAAATAATTGTGAACACAAAGAACGGGGGGCCGTGAGCAACAGAAGATGTAGTGAAGAAGGGTGAAAGGCTCATGCGTGTGTGTGTGTGTGTGTGTGTGTGTGTGTGTGTGTGTGTGTGTGTGTGTGTGTGTGTGTCGTGTGTGTGGTCCACCTTCAATACACGATCAACCAACGCAAGAAACAAACATACATACAGGCAAACAAATAACAAAACTCAGACAAACAGACAACCCCACTCAGACAAACAACCTAGGCCAACAAGGGCACGCACGCCACGCACCGAGGCTCCACATGTCTGCGAGCGGGCCGTCGTACGGCTCTCCAAGGAGGATCTCTGGGCTGGAATAGCTGACAGACCCGCACGCGGTCTTGAGCTTCTCGCCGGGGGAGAAGCTGTTGCTCAGGCCAAAGTCAGTCACCTGCACCACCCACAAGCGCTGATGATGAGCGGAGTGCACAGGTACAAAAACAAGCCAGGAAGCAACAGGGATGCAACAAGAATGCAACAGGGAAGCAAGCAAGCAAACAAGCAAGCAACCTAACAACAAACCCAGAACACCCAGAACAAAGCAGTGTTTGTTCTACATACATCACCCCCCCCCCCCTCAACACACACACACACATTCCCACCCCCAACGCGTGTGCTGCCTATCTGACCTTTGCGACTTCATCGCCGTGTTTGTTTGTGCGAAAGACGACGTTCTCTGGCTTGAGGTCGCGGTGGGCGACGTGGTTTTTGTGGCAATATGAGACGGCCTCTGCAATCTGGCGGAAGAAGCGGCGGGCCTTTTCTTCGGGAAAGGCGCCGGACTTCTTGATGCGCTCGTACAGGTCGCCGCCATCGCCAAGCTCGAGAATGAGGTAGATGCGCGAGTTGGTGTTGCAGACCTGGTACAGGCGGATGACGTGCGGGTGGCGCAGCAGCTTCATCACCTGGATCTCGTGCTGCATGTGCGCCTCCTCGTCGGGCTTGAGCTTGCCCTTCTCAATCACCTTGACGGCCACGCGCTGCTTGGAGAGCACGTGCTGCGCAAGCTTCACCACGGCGAAGTGGCCCTTGCCCAGGTTGCCGAGAAAGTCGTACATGCCGACAAAGCCCTGTGGGGTGGCGGGGGCAGTGCCGCCGCCGTTGTTCTGGCCCAGCATGGCGCGGTGGTTGTGTGGTTTGTTGGATGAGTTGTGGCGGGCCGGGTTGCCGTTGCTGCCGGTTGGCTGCGTGTGGATGGCGTGGAGCGAGTGGAGGGTGTGCCGTTTCTGTTTGCACGACGGTACAGATAATGTGGTCGGTGATGTGGAGACGGGGACAGCCGTGTGCGGGGCGCACTGATTCACGCGCTCGCAGTGGCGCTCCTCATGCAAACACCCTCGCCAGGCTTGGTGGTTGTGGTGCTGGTCGTGGCTGTGGCTGTTGTCGGCGTGGCTGTGGCCTTCAAAGTAATGGTCTTGTTGGTGGTCTTGTTGGTGGTCTTGGCCGGTTCTGGGTGCCGGTGTGACAGGCGAGGAGAGGGTTGTTCCTCGCGCTGGTGGTGGTGTGGCTGTGGTGGCGGCGTGTGCGTGGCCACAAAGGGGATCTGGCGACCTGTGGGACGACACGGTGGCGGTTGTGGTGTATCGCAACATCCGCGCGCACAATAAAGGCGAGAGAAAAGAGGGGGGGGAGGGAGACAAGGACGCGGAGCAAGGGTTGACGACGGTGAGCGAGTGTGTGTGTGTGCGTGTGTGTGTGTGTGTGTGTGTGTGTGTGTGTGTGTGTGTGTGTGTGTGTGTGTGTGTGCGTGAGCGAGTGCTTGAAGAACAAGGGAAGACGGAAGAGAGAGTTGGGGGGGGGGGGGAGGAAGGGGGGAAATGTCAATGGGGTGTTTTGGGGGAGAAGGGGAGGGAGCTGGTGCCGATGCAAGGTAGTGCGTGTGTTGGTGTTGGAGTTGATGCTGGTGGTGGTGGTGTTGATGATGGTGATGGTGTTGTTTGTTGGTTTGTTTGAATGACGAAAGTCAAAGTGTGACACATGTGTTGCAAAGGGATAAGTCACACGCCAAGGAAGAAACAGAAGAAGAAGAAGAGACAGGAAGAACAGAAAGGTCAGCAGGCTGAGCTTGTGCATGAGCGTGATGACGCTCGATGTATGTGTGTGTGTGGGGATGAAGTGACACACACGCAAACACACAAGGTAGGATCACGCAATGCACCCAACGACGTTGTGCGCGTGGTGTGTGTGGCTGTGTGGGTTGGCTTGAATAGTTGGTTGCACACACAACCCTGCGTGTGTGGCAGGTCGAGAGAGAGGAGAGGAGAGAGGAGAGAAGAAGAAAAACAGAGCAACAGAGAGGAAACAGAGAGCAGCAGGGAGGAACGAACGCACGGCAGAGATGCATGCAATGCGTGGTGGTGCGGATACGAATAGAGTCATGCACACGCACACACGCACGCATTCATGCACACATACTGCACACCTCCATGTAACGTCCGCGTACAGGCAAACAAACACATTCGTCCTCCTTCTTTCTACACACCCACACTCACCAAATCGGAATGTGCTTCGAGGCAGCCAATGAAAACGGTCAAAGGGGCAGATGGCACCGCAACCAGCACACGGCGATCACAGGCGAGCGAGCGAGCTGGTTGTCTTCGCAGCACAGCTGTTGGCTCTGCTGGCTGGTTGGTGTGTGCGTGTGTGTGCTTGTGGGAAGCTGCAATGCAATAGTTTGGGGTGCGTGTGGGGTTGGGTGGACTGTGCGTATGAGAGAACGAGTGAGAGTGAGAGAGCAAAAGAGAGAGGAGAAGCCGAGCTATTTGAGGGCTGGTGGCTGCATGTGCGCGGATGGGCGCAAGTTGTTGCTGTTGTGTGCGTTTGTGCAACCCGGAATGCGAGAAGGAAGGCAAGCAAGAAGCAAGAAGGAAAGAAGGCAGCGCAAGAGCACAAAAGAGGGAAGATGTATGCGCAGCAAAAGAGGCAGAGAGGGGGAAGAGGAAAGACGAAAACAAGTGTGTGCGAGCGAGGCGCTTCTTGTGCTTCTTGTGTGTCTTTTGCTTGGTTGCTCATGCACAACGACCCAACGACAACGCAAAGGGGCACAAACGAAGGAGGAAGAAGGCGATCCCAACCAAAACACTCACACAAGCACAACAAGAGCAGCGAGATACGTCACAACGTCAACTGGCTGCGTTGCTGTGCTTGGACAAACAGACAGAAAGTGAGTGCACGTTGCCTGACCAGCCAGCAAGCAAGCAAGCGAAACGAACCTGCGCAGTCGGTGCATCGAAACCGGGCAAGAATGCTCATGTCCCACTTGGACTTCCACACTTTCGCCACCTTCGCTTCGCCTCGCACATCCAAAACCCAAACATCGATAAATGTGCGAAATTTTCAGCAAATTATCAACTGAGCCTGGTGCCTGTGCGTGCCTTTTGTGGTGTCTGCTGCTGCCAGCCGTTTCGTTTTCTTGCTGAGTCAGCAATCATCCACGCCACGACAGCGACAAGCAGAAATAAGGGGAGATCGCCGAGTTGGCTGGTTGGAGGAGAGCAGAAGACAAACAAGCAACAAGCAGTGGTGTGTGGTGTGTGCTTGCAGAGGAAAGAGTGAGTGGTGACTTGTGAGCGAGAGCGCTCTCACCATGACCAGCCTCGACGACAGCGGATGGGAGTTTGAGGCCTTTGACGATGCAGCCAAGAGTGAGTTTGTGTGTGTGTGTGTTTGTATGTGTGTGCGTGCGTGTTTGTATGTGTGTGTGTGCGTGTGTGTGTGTGTGTGCGTGTGTGTGTGCGTGTGCGTGTGTGGTTGCTTCGCTTGCTTTGCTTGCTTTGCTTGCTTTGCTTGCTTTTGCTTGCTTTTGCTTGCTTTTGCTTGCTTTGCTTGCTGTCCTTGGCTGGTTAGCGGCTGATCCCCACACCTCACAAACATATGTGTCATCCCGATTGCACCCAACCAAAACAACAGAGCGCTTGAAGAACAAGCAGGTGTCGGAGTTTCGGTCCTTCCTCGCAGGCCATGCACGCCAACTGTTGGACGTGGAAGATGCCCTGGACGAATCCCTCGGCGCCCACTGGGACTTTTTCAAGAACCCCGTCTCCCTCGACGTACGTGTGTCTGCATGTCTGTCTGTCTGTGTGTGTGTGTCTGTATCTGTGTGTGTGTCTGTATCTGTGTCCGTGTGTGTCTGTGTGTGAGTGTCTGTGTGTGTGTCTGTATCTGTGTCCGTGTGTGTGTGTGTGTGTGTGTGTGTGTGTGTCTGCATGTCTGTCTGTCTGTGTGTGAGTGTCTGTGTGGGTGTGGGTGTGATTGTGTGGCTGTGTTTCATTTTGTGTGTTTAGTGTCCTGTCTCTATGAGCCCGTCCGTCTTCTGTCGGCCTGCCTCTCTTGTCTGTCTGCTTGTCTGTCCTTCTATATGTATGAGTGTGTGCTCGTTGATGTTGGTGTGTGAGTGTGTTCTTGTGCGCGTGCATGTCGTGAATGTGAACTCTGTTTGATGCGTTGCACCCTGCCACCCCTGAGCATGCTCCACGCCCTCTTTGTACACAACTCACCGACACTCTCATCCCACCCTCCACCACCCACACACACCCAACACACCCAACCCTCCATCCGCCTTTCATCCGCTTCCGCTTCCACTTCCAACAGCTTGGACCACACGAAAGCACATCTGTGCTGGAGCTGGTCAGCACAGACAACAAGGTGCGCTGTCAACCCCTTTGCCAAGCAACATCCCCCTGCCCGCATGCCTTGATCGCACCATCCAACCACCCTTCCAACCAACCAACCAACCAACCCCAATGCTTTTTTCCCTCCTCCCTGTCCTTCGTTCCACATGCAATGCCACAACTCCTTGCCCCACCACCCCCCCCCCCTCTCACCCAACACACACGCACCTTACATCACCCTGCACCCATTGTCACACTGCTTTTGCGCTCTTTCACGACAACACATAGGTGCTGAGCAAAGTGATGGCCGTGTTTGTGACGCTGTGCAATGAGCTGCGCATGCTGCACGAGGAAGGCGCCCGCGACTACTATGCCCCGCTGCACTTGTACGGCCACTCGTGCGTGCACACCCCGCTGCAGGAGGGCGACCTGCAGCTGCTGTTTGGGCGCATGATCCCGCTGCTGCAGCGCATCTCCGTGTATGTTGACCGCATCACGCAGGTCGTCAAGAACGGCGTGCAGCAGCTGGCCATGATCTACAGTCCGCAGCACCAGCAGAGCATGGACATGAAGCACGTGAGCCTCGACCCCGTGTTCAAGCACCTTGGGCAGGCCCTCCTCTCCCTCGTCATGCTTGATGAGATCATCTCCGAGAACGCCGTACTCAACGACCACCTTGACCAGTACCGCCGTATGCTGCGCACGGTCCACGCAAAGCCTGAACTCTTCACCCTCACAAAGGACCAGCTCCTGGTACGCATGTGGAGATGTGGGGGGGGGTCTATGTCTGTGTGGGTGGGTGTCTGTGTGTATGTGGCTGTGTGTGTGTGTGTCTGTCTGTCTGTCTGTCTGTCTGTCTGTCTGTCTGTCTGTCTGTGCGACATCACCAACCTTATCCTCTCCACACTTCACCCTCACATTTCACATCACACATCCACAACACACGCCACACACACACACACACACACACAACGCGCGGTGTTTAGCCGTTTGAGCGCCTGTTTTCGAAGCTAAAGGGCCAGTTGTTTGAGAACATGTTGTTCCAGAACTGCATCGACCAGCCCTTTGATGACATGACCGTGAAGGTCAGCGGCAACGCCATGTTCAAGGCCCACTTTGAACACAGCCTCAGCACCCAACTCCACGAGCTCGGTACGCTGAACAGCGGTGGTCGCGGTGGTCGTGGTAAATGGCGGCGCTTTTGCGCTTTGTGGGCTGCGAACTTGCGCCACAGAGTGCAAACACAATCCACTCACGTTCCATATTGATGCACAATCCCTCATTCACATCAACACGTGCTCGCTCACTCACTCGCCCACCCACTCACTCGCGCACACGCACGCCGCTACAGACCAAGTGCTTGGGACGTCCAAGGAGAAGTTTCACCGCATGCACTACCTCGGCTTCTGCTGCCAGATGACGCTGTTTGCGTCTGTCTTCCACAGCGTGGACAAGCGGCTCGTGCGCCAGATGTGGGCCATCAACAAGCGCGTCCCAGCCGTGCACGTCTTTGGCACCATCACCATTGCGCCCGGCGACTTCCTCCTGCGCAAGCTGCCCGCCATCCAGGCCTTTCTTGACAAGAAGGTCTGTACCCTGGTCACCCCTCTGCCTTTCATGCCCTGATTTCCCACGTTTGCCCGTGTACTGCTTCCACACTCCCTCACTCACTCACTCGCGCTCACTCACTCACTCACTCACTCACTCACTCACTCACTCACTCACTCACGCTCACTCACTCACTCGCTCGCTCGCTCCAAGCAGACGCTGAATGAGGAAGCGATGCGCCGCGCGTTTATGACACACATGGACGCCACACTCTCGTCAACAGTGCAGTCGCTGTATCTGCACACGTGCGTGTGGATGACGGGGCTCGACTCTGGATTCCGCCCGCAGGCGAGCGACGGTCAGCGGCTTGCGGCGCAGCGCCAGTACATTGAACGCGTAAGCCGCCTCTCATGCGATGGTCGTGCTGGCGGTAATGTGACATGGGGCGAGCAGGATATTGCTGCCGTGGTGGTGGCGGTTGTGCCCTCTGATAATCATGTGGGCTGGCTGTTTGTGGTTTTTTTGTGTGTGTGTGTGTGTGTTTGGGTGCTGTTGTTCTTTGATTCGTTTTCCTGTCCCAAGTCGCCTATTCACAGTCGTGGTGTGCGTGTCTCGCTTCGATTGCCACTGGCGTTGGCTGCAGGGCGTCATGCTTGCGTTCCGATTGCGTCATCTCGGGGCAACGTTCATCAACTTGCACACGATGCTCGGCGAACCCATTAAGAAGGCGCACGTCACTGCTCTCTTCCGCATTGTCGAACTGCTCAAGGTGTGACACATGTGCATTTCAATTGGTGCACCCATGCCCAACCCACCGGCTCGCTGTGTCATCTGCTGCCATTGCAGAGCAGCGAACATTGTGTGTGTGTGTGTGTGTGTGTTTCGCTCAAGTCATCCGCCCCATCTCCTCACACCACATGTGATCGTATGTTGCAGGCGATTGAGCTGTCCTATTATCGCCAGAGCCTGTTCATCACCAATGCGTGCCACGTCATTGCGCAAGACACCACCGTGCGCATCCTCAAGTCGCTTCGCCGCTTGCAGCACGACGCTGAGAAGTCAAAGGTTGGAAACCACACATGCTGTAAACGCGTTTGTGTGTGTGTGTGTGTGTGTGTGTGTGTTTGTCTGTGTGTGAGTGTGTGTGTGTGTGTGTGTGTGTGTGTGTGTGTGT
>NW_004754929.1:1002228-1009617 GCF_000188695.1 Salpingoeca rosetta | reverse complement strand
CTCTCTGTGTGTGTGTGTGTGTGTGTGTGTGTGTGTGTGTGTGTGTGTGTGTGTGTGTGTGTGTGTGTGTGTGTGTGTCAGGTGACGGAGGAGCCGCTCGTGCAGCCGTTCAAGGACGAACTCCTCGGCCTCTTCCGTGCGTCCCCATCACGAGCACGCGCGCATGCACACACACACACAACAACAACAACAACAACAACAACAACAACAACAACAACAACAACAACAACAACAACAACAACAACAACAACAACAACAACAATGGTCACCGGTGCCTGGTCTCATGCAACTGCACCACCTCTACTTCTTTGTTCCCTCATTCACCTTGCTTCCTTCGTTCACACACACCTCGACCTCCGTCATGTGTTCAGGCCAACATGTGATCACACCGCTGTGCGAGGACATTGAGACAGACCTCCGCTTCCAGATCCTCACAGATGTGATTGCGGTGTGTTCACGCTCTCACTGATGAACTGCAGTCTTGATGAGTGCCTGTTGTCATCAATGTGCGGGTGTGTGTATATATGTTTCGGCTCAATATCCGCTCGTTACACTGCATTCGTCGTGCCCCGATTGTTCTCACACTCACTGTCTCATCGTGACACACACGCGCGCGTGTGCACGTGCAGAAATCAGAAGAGAAGAACCCGCTGCAGTCAGAGGTCAAGGACCTGACCCCATTCATCAACGTGAGTGGCGCACTCTCAATGCACTTTGCTTTGTCGCCTCGCTTTTCTCTCCTCCTCCCCCAAATCCACTGCTAGCGTGAACATTAGATTACCTACTTTGCGGCTCATGTTCTGTTTGTTTCGACTTGGGTGCGTCTGTGTGTGTGTGTGTGTGTGTCTGCATGCAACCGTTGCCTGACTCCCTTCACATGCGTGTGTTTCTCGCGTGAATGGCTTGTGGACCGCTTTCAGCTGTCGCCCATCAACTTTGATGGGCTGACGGTGAATGTGAAGACGGAAGTGACGCACTACCTCGACACAACCTTCTACAACATCACCACCGTGGCCCTCCATGACTGGCGCAGCTACGGACAGGTACAGTACTTGGACCCCTCTCTGTCTGTGTGTGTGTGTGTGTTTGTTTGTTTGTTTGTTTGTTTGTTGATGTGGAAGAGACACGCACACGCCCTATCTATCACTGCTCTGCCTCCTCCCCTCCTCCTCCCCCTCCTCTTTGCCACCATTGGTGTCTGCTGCGCACGCCTCAAAGGCCACACCGTTTCCTGCTTTTCCTTGATGGAATCATCTCACGCCGCACTCCACCTCCCTCCCTCCCCCAACTGTCAATCCACCTTCCTCCCGCCACCCGCGTCAACAGATGAAGATCCTTGCCGAGGCCAAGTACGGGCTGAGTCTGCAAGAGTCCCATCTTCCCAGCGGAACCCTTGAGCAGGTGTGTGGCTCAATGCGTTGCGCGTGCTTCTTCGTCTTCATTCATTAACACACGCATCTCTCTTCCTCCTTTTTTGGCTGTGCTGGTGTTGCAGGCACCATGCCTAGTTTGCTGCATTCATTTTGGTGTCTTCCCCCCTCTGTCTCTCACGGTTTTGCACTTGCGTTGCTCACTCCTATTGTCGTTGCTACAGGGGTTGGATGTGTTGCAAATCCTCCGCAACATCCACATGTTTGTTGTCAAGTACAACTACAACCTGAACAATCAGGTATGGTGCATGCGCACGTGTGTGTGTATGTGTGTGTGTGTGCAGTCTTCATGTGTATGCCCTTTTGCTTTGATGCAACACATACAGCGCCCGCGTCCTCCTCCACCACTCCCTCACACACACACACACACACACACACACACACACACACACACACACACACACACACACACACGCACGCACGCACACACACACACACGCACACACACACACACACACAGATTTTCGTTGAGAAATCGTCAAAGAACAAGTTCCTGAACACGATCAACATCCAGCACTTTGCCAACTCCATCCGCACCCACGGCACGGGCATCATCAACACCGCCGTCAACTTCACCTACCAGTTCCTCAGCAAGAAGCTGCGCACATTCTCCATGTTCCTCTTTGACGATCACATCAAGTCAAAGCTCATGAAGGTCCGTGAACTTGGCGCTGTGTGTATGTGTGTGTATGTCTGTCTGCCTGTGTCTGCGTGTGTCTGTGTATGTGTGTGTCTGTGTCTGTGTCTGTGCCGCTCGCTCGGCGTTTGTCTATTTGCATGCCCCAAGGCGTAATGGCATTCCTTCACCATCATCCCTTCTATGTCCTCCTCCTCCTCCTCCTCCTCCTCTTATTCTTCCCCTATTCTCTTTCTCAATCCCCTCCTCCTCTCCCGTCCACGTCCACGTGCTGCATGCGCAGGACATCAAGTACTACCGCGAGATCCGCAACAAGACGGACCAGCAGTATCCGTTTGAGCGCGCCCTCAAGTTCACAAAGGCCGTGCGCCAGCTTGGCGTCAACTCCAAGGGGCAGTCCTGCCTTGACCAGTTCCGCCACCTCATTACCGAGATTGGTGCGCCACGCCGCTTTTGTCTGTGTGTGTGTGTGTGTGTGTGTGTGTGTGTGTGTGTGTGTGTGTGTTGTGTGTGTGTGTGTGTGTGTTTGTGTCTGTGTCTGCGTCTGTGTTTGTGTGTGTCTGTGTCTGTGTCTGTCTGTGTGTGTCTGTGTGCATATCGCTTTGATCAGCGCGCGTGTGTAACACCATCATTCTTATTCACCCCTTGACCCAATCCATCCACGCCTCCACCTCTCCCCCCCCCCAAACAAAATGCACAAACCAACAAGGCAACGGCATGGGTTACATCCGAATGCTGCGTTCTGGTGGGCTGAACATGTGTTCAAACGCCATCCGCTTTGTGCCGGATCTGGAGGACATCCCAAGCTTTGCGGAGATGCTTGATGACGAACAGGTCTCTGAGGAGACGAAACGCGCCGCCCGAAACCTGGACAGCGTTCTCAAGAACCTCGCAAGCAACGTCGCAGAGGGCACAGATTACTTCAGGGTGTGTGTGTGAGTGTGCGTGCGTGCGTGTGGGTGGGTGGGTGTGCGCGCCTGTCTTGCCTGCCATTGTGTCCTGGTGTGTAACCTGTCTGAAGTACCTGGTCGCTCATCTGTCACCCCCTTGATGTTTGGCACCTTTTGCCTTTGCTCATGCCTGCCTGTTCTCTGCGTGCCAATCAACATATAGATGCTGGTGAACACGTTTGCAAAGCCCATGCGCAGCGACAAGAACAAACATCTCGGCAACTTCTACATCATTGTGCCGGCATTGGTACGCTGCCAGCAACACAATGCTTGCTTGAATGACGTGGACACAGCGTGTGTCATGCGTCTGTGTGTGCGTGGCTGGATGTCTCCCGTCTGTCTCTCTATTTATATGCGAAAAACACCATGGAGTGCTCGTTGTTGTCTGTGCCACATGTGCCAAACTCACATGCCATTTGTGTGGCTGGATGTGCGGTGTGATATGTAGACCATCACCTTTGTTGAGCACATGATCAGCGCCAAGGACCGCATCACAAAGAAGAACAAGGAGGGTGCTGCTTTCACTGACGACGGCTTTGCCATGGGTACGAGGGCACACACACACACACACACACACGCACGCACGCATGGTCTTGATGCTGGCAGTGGTATCACCGCACGTCCTGCTGCAGCTGCATATCCTCGGCTCTCTCCTTCCTCCCCTGTCGACCACTGTCCATTTGCACTCACCCAGAGATCCCTTCCCACCTGCCCACGCGTGTTTCTCTTTGTCTGTGTCATCTGTCGTCAGGCATCGCATACATCCTCAAGGTCCTGGATCAATATGAGGCCTTTGACGCGCTGCACTGGTTCCAGCAGTGCAAGGCCCACTACCGCAAGCAGCGGGTACGGCTGCTGTGCTTGCTGGATTGATTGTTCTGCTTGTTTCTGTGTTTGGTTGCTCGTTTGTTTCCTTTCTTTCGCTGGTAGCGTGTGAGTGTGTGTGTGCGTATATGTGCGTGTGTCCATGTGCTGTGTTGTGTGTGTGTGTGTGTGTGTTGTGCGTCGTGTTGTGTGTGTGTGTGTTGTGCGTCGTGTTGTGTGTGTGTGTGTGTTTGCTTGCTTGTTCCCGTGCGGTGATGATGCGCTGATAGCACACGTGCGCCGGCTGTTTATTGTTCAATCTTCGTTTCTTGGTTCAGGCTGAAACGCAGGAGTCAAGGACAAGCAAACGAGCTGATGACAAGTACCAGGAAGCCCTTTCTCTGTCCCTCAAGCGCATCGAGCGATACGAACGGGTGCGCTGTTCGTGCGTGCCAACATACACACATACGCACACATACACACGCGCACGCACACGCAATTACACTTGCATCTATGCACGCGTGGTCGCTTGTTCTTACTCCACCATCTTGTCCTTGCTATCCCCTCACACGCAAACACACGCACACACGCAAATACACACACGCGCATGTACAGGAGATGGACATGCTGTTCTACTCGATCACGAGTGCACGCATCTTCTTCCGTGCGGACAAGACCGCCGCCGAGGAGGCCGCCGAGGAGACAGACACACAGACGGTGGCTGGCACTGACCAGCAGCAACCCGGTGAGCAAGATCAGCAGCAGCAACAGCAGCAACAGCAGCAACAGCAACAGCAACAGCAGGGTTCAGATGGTGGCCCTCCACCTCCTCCCCCACAGCCAGACACAGCAAACTCAGGCGCACCGCCACCGCCGCCACCACCACCTCCTCCTCCACCGCCACCACCGCCACCTGCATAGCTGGACCGAGACAACGGCTGGTGGTGGTGTCATACGTTCGCGCGTGTTATGCTGAGAAGATGGTGTTTGTTTCCTTTGTCATGTGTGGGTTGAATGTGCTGCGAACCAACCCACAGCTTGCTTCTTCAGTTTTGCTTTCGGTTTGCCTTCGTTTACTTGTGCCACAGAAATGTGTGTGTGTGTGTGATGTGATGTGGTGTCTTGACGGTCGCTGCAACGTGAGAAGTAAACCAACACCGCAAAGAGAGCATGCTGTGACAATTATTACAACGGCATTGCATTTGAAGACGCAGGTGTGCAGATGAATTCGACATCCATAAACACACACGCGCACACGCGCACACGCACACACGCAGACGGACCGAGGCTGCTTCACTTGGTTCTGAAGAGGTACGGTTTTGCCTGTAGCTTGATGGTGCATTCGCTGTCCGGGTCGAATTGAACAAGGCGAGGCAACCGATACTGCTCCCAGTGCTCCCCACACGCTGTCAACGCAACGACAAAAACATGCATGTGAGCTGACAAGTTTGTCAAAGCACCTCGAAAGGTGTGTGTGTGTGTGTGTGTGTGTGTGTGTGTGTGTGTGTGTGTGTGTGTGTGTGTGTGTGTGTGTGTGTGTGTGTGTGTGTGTGTGTGTGTGTGTGTCCCTGTGTCTTTGTTGTTGTAGGTGTGGGTACCTTGGCAGAGGAGCTCTGGGATGCCGTGGAGAACCGGCCGATGGAACTGCAGTCCAAGACCACCGCACCGTTCGCACTGGATCATCTTGGGCGTTGCTGTCCCTCGTGTAGGATCCGCAGCTTCGTCGGCAGTTGTTGTGGAGTCAGTTGCTGCCGCCGTTGCTTTGGCGCTGGTGTCACGTGCACTCTGCTCACCTGCTGCCGCGTCTGCCTCGCGATCACTCTCGGCCGCCTGCCCTTGCGCATCTGTCTTGGCTTCCTCCTCTGCTTCGCTATCGTGCACATCTAAGCTCTTCTCTTCCTCCGCCGTGGCCGCCCTGCAAACAAGATCAAGACACACGTTTGTTCGAATATGTGAAGCCCTGAACAACCCTGCTCTCTTCTCTCGCTGCGCCAAGCCAAGAAGGCAAAGAGTGTGTGTATGTGTGTGCGTGTGTATGCGTGGTTGTGTGTGCGTGTGTATGTGTGTTTGTGTGTGTTTGTGTGCGTGCATGACACGAACCCACCGCTTTGCGTGCTGTTCAATAAACGCCTTTGCCGCATACGCTCTTCGCTTCCCGCTCGGAGGCCGCGTCCGCGCCTGTACACCAGCCAGCGACCGAACCGCTGATCAGCATGTGTGTGTGTGTGCGTGTGTGTGTGCGAGCGAATGAACGTGGTGAGCAAGTCGCGTGAGCAAGGTCTGCAGGACGCAAGAACTGTAGGTATGTGCTCAAACGCCGTGTGTGGTGGTAACTGATGAGGAAGCGCACCTGAAATATCCGTGACTTGCTTCGGAGTGCGTCGCGCAATCACAATCTTCAGGTTGTGCCGAAGGTGGTTGGCTGTTGGCATAAAGTATGGAATGGAAGAGTGAGCGTGATGGGCAGTGGAGCTGGCTCAAACACGAGACTTTGCCATGCAACCGACAGACACGTCAAGCGCACGCACACAAGCACGCACACAAGCACGCACACAAGCACAAGGACACCCATACACGGTACCAAGCTGTATCTCGCGTGGCCCAATCTCCCATGGACGACCGGTGGACACGCGCGCCACCTGCTCCGCTTGCATTCTGGAGAGCAGCTCGTGGTTTCGCTTGACAATGTCCGCTGTAGGCGCTGGATCTGCAGTCAGCCCACGCAGTGTGTTGGTTCGACGTAAGCCGCACGCTGTTCAAGGGTGCGCTCAAGCGCATGCTCGCGTGCGTCATCATTGAGCATGTTCCTTCCAGTTACAGAGGCCAGAATCCATGTGTTGGGTTTTGTTGCCATTCTGTTGTGTTGCGACGCATGGGCATGACGTACCTGTGCACTTCAGCGCATGGTCTGGAACGGTGGTGAGTGGATCAACCTCCTTGGGTGGCTGTGAAGGCGCGCTGCTGGCTTCCTGTGCATCATCGTCATCTTCCTCCAGGATGGACGTCAGCAACGCTTGCAACTCAGGATCCTACATCAGTGCGCGTCAGTGTGTGTGTGTGAGAGTGTGTGTGAGTGTGTGTGAGAGAGAAAGAGAGTGTGAGAGAAAGAGAGTGTGCGTGGTGTGTGTGTGCGTATGTGTGTGTGTGTGCGTGTGTGCGTATGTGTGTATGTGTGTGTGCGTATGTGTGTATGTGTGTGTGTGTGTGCGAATGTGTGTATTGTGGACGAGGGCTTGTGACTGTCGCAGGTTCACGTCACGTCTGTGTCATACAAGCCCCAAGTACAACCCGCTGGGTTTGCACCTGCTCTGCTGCGTTGAGGACGGACTCTGCCTCGCTGGCGAGCTGGTGCCGGTCGCTACCCATGAGCGACACAGACCGCATCACAGCACGCGCAAAGTTCACCGTGCTGCAGTCAGCAAATCCAGACATGTGACGCGGTGTGAATTATGTGTGTGTGCGCGTGTATGTGTGTGATTGTGTGTGTGTCTGTCTCTCTGTCTGTGTCTGTCTCTCTGTCTCTCTGTCTGTGTCTTGTCTCTCTGTCTCTCTGTCTGTCTCTTGTCTC
>NW_004754929.1:974728-997228 GCF_000188695.1 Salpingoeca rosetta | reverse complement strand
ATACACATGGGCACAGGGGTGCAGGATGCTGTTGCATGCTGGGAACTGTGTGTTTGCTGTGCTGTTTGCGACGGCTGTTTGGGTGCCGTTGGTCGCAACTGCTACTGGATCGGGTGCGACGATCACCTTCACACGCAATGATCTTGTGACCATGAGCATCAACACATCGTTCTCGCTCTTGCCACAGCACGAGTGGCTCGTGCAGCCGGTCCAGGATGCCATCAACGCTGTCGCAGCCACGCTCAAGGGTGCGTGTGTGTGTGTGTGGGGGGGGGGTGTGTGTGTGATGAAGATGGTCACTGTTACCACTGCGTTTTGCTCGATGTTGTGAAACTACAAACGCACACGCACACGCACACACACACACACACAGCAAGCACACATGCATGTGCACATGCACAAACGCCAAGCCCTCACCTCTTCCATTGCATGCACAGTGCTGCCAGAGAACAAGAGACGATTTGTCTGGGAAGGCAGGATTACATGTGATGGCCAGGGTGAAACTGCGACCGTGTCGTGCACAGGACCTGGTGACCTCGACGTCCCTGCCAGCCACACAACCTGTGGTAGCAGCCACATGCTTCGCACGGACCTCGCCCTGTACGTCGTGGAGCGGGACTGCGGCGCCAACACAGCAAGCAGCAGCGACAGCACGTCACCGCCCATCCTGGCGTCTGCAGCCGTCTGTCGGCGAGGGCATCGCACGGGTCGCCCGACAGCTGGCGTCGTTCGCCTGTGCTCAACCTACCTAGCATCTCGTTCACCGGAACGCAGCGAGCAGTGGGACGTCGCACGACTCGTCCTGCACGAGCTCGTGCACGTCCTTGTGTTCGATCCATCCTCCATGTTCAGATACTTGCGGTGCGACACGGGGCAGAACGCCAACACAGGCAGAGACGTGGGCAGCACCGCCGATAATCCAGCCACCAGCATCCTTGGCGGCAACGGCAACGGTAACGAGGGTCCCATGAGCAGGCAGGAAGGCGCAGTGACGCAGAACATCACGTGCGCGCCATACAGCGTCGGCACCGGTGGGCTGCCAACCCTCGACGGCGTGTTGGCGCGAGTCAGTGGGGTGGGCCTGCTCGCAACGCCCCGGGTACAGGTTACTGCTCGCCGCCACTTTGGCTGCACATCGACGAACGAGGCGCCGGTGTTTGGGCTGCCGCTTGAAATGGAGGGGAGCGGAGATGGCGTGGCAAGCTCGGCTGCTGGACGGCGGCATTTTGAGGAGCGCGTGCTCGGTGGCGGGGAGCTGCTCGGACCGCGGTGGGAGGGCGCAGATAGGGAAGACGCGCGCCTCTCGACCTTCGTCACGGCACTGCTGGCGGATTCGGGGTGGTACTTTCCAGTTGACGTGGGGTATGCTGTGCAATGGGGCGCCGGCGATGGGTGTGGCGTGATACAGCCTGGCGTGTGCCTTCGTAGCCCTACACCTGGCCACTGCCCGGCAGCAAACGCGACCGTGTGCCACCCTAACGGACGACACAAGGCCCGCTGCACAATCACCCCGTTTTCTGACGAATGCCCCATCCCCGTCGTTGTCCAGGACGGCAGCTGCCAGTACCCCCACACTGGCTCGGCACTGTCGACAACACGGCCGCTCGCATCGATTGCCATCCAAAGCACCGCCTCGCGATGTGTGGACGCTATCGAAACACCCATCACATCAGACACAACAGCCACACCACGGCTGCCAACAACCAGCAGCATGCTGTCCTCCGTCCCCACGTGTTTGCAGTTCGCATGCTTGGGTGGCAGGCCCTATTTCACCGCCAATGCGCACGCAGCACCCACGCGGGCGCAGCAAGAACAACAATCCCCCAGCAGTAGCAGCAGTGACAGCGGTGACACTCGGGGTCGAGCATCGCGAGCGTGGCTGCACGCCGCCTGCCACAACAGAACACGCGCACTGCTCTTTACATCTGTCTCATTCACGTGTCCGCTGTGGGGAGCAGAAGAGTGCGAGGGGCACTGGACACAGCGACAAAGACATACACTCTCGTTGACAGTGACAGCAGCTTCAAGAAGAACAGCAGCATCAGATGAAACAGAGGCAGCGAGCACGCACACGAGCACGCACATGAGCAGCAGCAGCAACAGCAGCAACGCGTTCGCTGGTGTCGACCATGTGCGAACACTGGTCGAAGCAGCCTTCAACGTGAGTCGCGTCGTCAACGCCAGCGACGGCAGCAACAGCAGCGGCGGCAGCAGCACCATGGGTCGCGTCGATAGCGACACGCCGTGCAGAGAACAGTGGTATGTGCTGCCGGGTGCAAGTCAAGATCATGCAGTGGTGTATGTTGTGGACGGAAGTGGGGCTGATGGGTGCGTCGACCTCGACACAGCCACACAGCGGCTGATGGCATTGGTGGCAACCGCGCCAACCCTCAGTTACGCGACAGACGACCCACGACACCGCCCCTCCCGAGGTGCAGCCAGCAGCGCGTGGCGGTGGGCGCTGGTGGGCGTGGTTGGCGCGTGTGTGGTGGGAGTCGTGGCGGTGGTCGTGCGATGGCAGCCGCCGTCAGCGTACCACACGTTCACGCCACGCGTGTCAGAGGTGGTGGTGGGACATGACGTTAACAGTGACGAGAGCACAGTGGTGGCGAAAAGGGGTGGCTCCGCCAGGACGGCCACTGGCATCAGCAGCATCAGCATGGGGAGCACGTCCAACAGCGGCAGCAGTGTGGGTTGGGCAGGCACGACGGGTGGCTGTCACGTGGCTGACAAGGCCACAGATGGAGACAGTCGTGGACCCACGGACATGGGAGCGACGGGTGCTGCGGGTGGAGCAACGGCAATCCTGGGCTCGACAACAGCAAGGCAGGCGTGGATCTGAACTGTTGCGCTGCAAATGGAGGGTGAGCAGACGCACATGCCGCACACGCGTGCACCCATGTGTGCGTGTGTGTGTGTGTGTGTGTGTGTGTGTGTGTGTGCGTGCGTGTGTGTGTGTGTGTGTGTATGTGTGTGTGGCGGCGAGAAGCAACAGCGCCATCACACCACCGCTCGCAAGTCCACAAGCGCCAGCAGAGGATGCCACGCTCTGCGCATTGATGATGATGTACAGCCTGTCATGTAATGAAATGAAGCAAACAATGACCAATCAACCAAGCAATTGCAACTGCTATTCAGCCAGAAGAACAGCACACACACACACACGAGGAACTCACACACACACACACGAGAAACTCACAACGAGGAAGGAGACACTGTAACAACGCACAGCACCAACACACAACACGCAAGCACAGCTCCATTCTACGACGAAGACAAGCCACAAGCGACACCAAGAATGCAAGGGAAACACCACACGTGCACGCACGCAAGCACGCACGCACACAAGCACACACACACACATACACACACACACACACCCGCACGCATACGGGGCCATCATTCGCTCTTTGTGGCGGTGTTCTTCTTCCGTCGTTTGCGGTCCTTCTTCTTTAGTGCGTTCATGTTCGCTCGCAGCAGCGTTGCGTACTCCTGCGCACGATGTTACGGCAGGACGAGAAGCCACAACACAAGGGCCAGGGGGAAGGAGTTGGGGAAGTGAGACGAGTGCCCGTGACCTGACAAGCACACACACACACGCACAGACACGCACACACGCACAGACACGCACACACACAAAATCACATGAAGCGTGGGTTGGTTGCCGCACAGACTGACCTCTGAAAAGTCCTCAATCTCGTCCACACGAACCTGCAGAGCAGTTGGTGGCGTGACAGAAGGAAAGCATGAGGAGATTTGATGTGGCGGCAATGGCAATGCGGAAGCACACAAGTTCAAAGAGAAGAAGAAGAGGAGAAGAAGAAGAGAAGAAGAAGCATGGACACACAAGTGTGGCCACATGTGCGTGGGATGCATCCAACGCACCACTGTGCTGATTTTCTTGGTTCCGAGCGTTGCGCGGTACAAGCAGGCGGGGACGCCTTGGGTCTCCTCGATGGGCACGCGCATGCCGGGGTTCTTTGACTTGCTTCGTTTGCTCTTGGGTTTTGGAACAGACGTCACTGCAGCACAACAAGAAAGGTGCATGTACACAAGAGAGACAGAGAGTGTGTGTGAGTGTGGCTGTGAGCAAGTGTGAGTGTGTGCGTGTGTGTCTGTGTAGAAAGTCGGCAACGGGGGGGGGGGGATATTACGGGGAGATACACACACGCGCGCACGCACATCAGCACACGCATGCACCAGCACATCAGCGCGCACACACACGCACGCACATGATGTCGCACCCACAAGCACACACACACACACGCACGGTTCTTGACGGTGATGCAGACGCGGCTGGACTCCTTTTCCCTTGCCTTCTCAAACAGGCCCACGAGCTCCGACAGGAACTTGGGGACACACGTGTACAAGTACAAGCCATGAGACAGCAGCAGTCACACAAACACACACACACACACACACACACACACACACACGCATCGCAAGCAGATGCAGAAGCAGCCGACGCAGCAGCAGCAGCATCAGCAGCGTGTCGGCGGTATCCGCACACAACCTCCCACACCTCACCTGTTCTGAGCTGAGCCGTGGCATCGTCGTTGTCTTCTTGGGCTTTTGCTTTGCGGCAGAGGGCGACAGATCACAAGCAGCGACACACAGAAATATAGTAGTAAACTGAATTCAGTCAACCTTCATTTTTCCAACACAACACAAACAACCACACCTTCCAAGAAGACAACACCACGACAACAACACAACAACACGACCACCAACAACACCATCCCACCACCCTCCCACCACGCTCTGAGATGGCAAGTAGGCAGCTGGGCGCCGAGGATGGAGCGCGGTCCATTCGTCGTTCAAAGACAAAGCGTAACTCCGTGATTGATGTGCTGAGCGATGGCCGCCAGGGCGTTACCATGGCGGATGGCTCCCAGTACGTTGGCAGCTGGCAGGATGGCAAGTTCCATGGGCAAGGGGAGCTGGTGACGGCGGACGGCACGCGGTACAAAGGGTCGTTCGAGAACGGCAAGTTCCACGGCGTCGGCGTGCTGGAGACAAAGGCGGGCTCATACCAAGGGTCCTTGCAGAACAACCGCATGCACGGCCTGGGCAAGTTTGTGGCAAAGGATGGCAGCTCCTACGTCGGCAACTACGTCAATGGTGAGAAGAGCGGTAGCGGCGAGCTCACCTCCCCTGACGGCTCCGTGTACAACGGCGAATTCAAGGTCTGAATTTGGCCAAAGAAATAGCAGGGGTGTTGTTGTTGTTGTTGCTGGTGTTGTTGGTGGTGGTATTTGGTGCATGCACCTGTAGCCCAGCTTTGGTTGTGTTCTGTGCGTTTGCGTTTGTGTGTGTGTGTGTGTTGAGCGCACGCTTGGGAAGTGCTATTGGCTTGAAAGTCTCCAGTTGCTTGACCGTGCTCACAAGGGATATAACTGTACACACACACACACACACACGCACGCACGCACACACACACACACACAAAACACTCCAGGCGGACATGAAGCATGGGCAAGGGAAGCTGGTTGCAGCAGACAAGTCCGTGTACGAAGGTAAGCTCGTCCCTTCCACGCTCTGGATGAAGGGAGCTCAGGCGACTTCATGCATCGAAATATGCATGCCTCCACGCTCATGCACACATGTACTCATACACACATGCGCATACACATCGGGCCCCGCGCACGCAGGCGAGTGGCGGTCCAACAAGAAGCACGGAGAAGGCACCATCACGTTTACAAACGGCACGACGTACACCGGTGGCTGGGAGGATGACGTGTTCCACGGCATGGGCACGCTGAAGCGACCCGACAGCGTGTATCAGGGCAGCTTTGTCAAGGGCGTTGTGGAAGGCCGTGGCGTGCTCAAGGCTGCCAACGGCGAGCAGTACGAAGGAGAGGTCAGCCTTGTCGGTGGAAGTGTGTGTGTTTGTGTGCTTGTGTTGCTTGTGTTGTGTGTTTGTGCTTGTGTTTGTGTTTGTGTGCTTGTGTGTGTTTGTGTGCTTGTGTGTGCTTGTGTGTTGTGTGTTGTGTGTGTGTGTGTGTGTGTCCTTCTTGTGATTGTGCACCACCAATATCAGGTTGCGATGAATAGCAGCATTTCACGTCATATCAAGCTTACTGTTTGGTGCTCACGCTACGATTTGGTGCTCATGCTTCACACGTCGCCGATTATGATCCGCCTGTGCCAGTTCAAGAACAACAAGCCGAGCGGAAAGGGCACCATGGTTTATGCGGAAGGCGTCGGAAAGTACACGGGAGGTGCGTGGATGGATGGATACGTCCACACGCAATGCAACAGCAACTCCTTTTCTTTGGCAGCGTCTTGATCACACAACGTTTCACTTTGCATGTGCAAACGTATCTGACACACACACACACACGTACACACACACACACACACACACGCACTCACCACACACACGCACACTCACCACACACACGCACACACACGCGCACACTCACACTGCTGCGCACGTGTTGTGTGCAGGGTTCCTGAACGGCCTGCGGGAGGGCGCTGGGGAGTTTCACTGCACAGACCCGCACTACGTTGAGTTCTCGTACACGGGCGAGTGGAAGAATGATGTGCGACACGGCACAGGGACGCTCACCTTTCCTGATGGCTTCTCCTTTCGCGGAACCTTTGAGAACGGCCGTCCCATCTCAGGTGCCGTGCGTGCATATGTGCATATGCTTGTGTGTGTGTGTGTGTGCGTGTGTCTGTATGCGTGCGTGCATATCCTTGTGTGTGTGCATGCATGTACGCATGTGTGTGTGTGCGTGTGTCTGTATGCGTGCGTGCATATCCTTGTGTGTGTGTGCATGCATGTACGCATGTGTGTACATGAGTGTGTGCGTGTGTCTGTATGCGTGCGTGCATATCCTTGTGTGTGTGTGCATGCATGTACGCATGTGTGTACATGAGTGTGTGCGTGTGTCTGTATGCGTGCGTGCATGTGCTTGTGTGTATCTTGGTCTCACGACATAGAAACACTCATGTGCACGCCCATCCACAGGCACGTTCCGTAAAGGCGACTTGACAAAGGAGTATCAAGACGATCCAAAGTTCCACAAGTTTCTTGGACCAACCTCAAACCCAGCCGGCTGGGAGGTGTGTGTATGTATGTATGTTTGTATGTTTGTTTGTTTGTGTGTGTGTGTGTGTGGTTGTGTGTGTATGTGTGTGTGTTTTATTATGTGTGTGTGTGTGTGTGTGTGTCTGTGTCTGTGTGTGTGTGTGTGTGTGTGTGTGTGTGTCCTTCTTCGCTTCCTCACCTTCCTCCCCCTCCCACATCCTCTGCCCCTCTCGCACACCCACTGACTGGTGTTGCTCGTCTTCATTGGCGCAGATGGCGCTGTTGAAGATCATGCAGCACTGGCACCAAACGGCTTCCTCCTAGGCGCGGGGCCACGCGTACATGCGTGCGTGTACGTGTTTTAGAACGTGTGTGGCGTGGTGAAGTGAGATGTGCTCCGCAGAAGTTGTATGTTGTTACACTTGTGCTCTGTATGTGTGTGCTTACAGGCGGCCTCTGCTCGCTGTTGCTACGGGGCCAGCAGTATTGACCTCTCAACCCAAAGTAAACAGCCCATAGACGCAACCCACCCACGGCACCCCTTGCCTTGCTAGCAACAAGCCCACCAAGTTCAAGCAGCAAGCCAATCAGAGGTCACATGTCACATCACATCGCTGTGAAACCAAGCACAGCAGCACAGCAGCACACACTCGTCTTGCCGCGCCAAAACTTCAAAAGCGCGCATTGCCCAATACAGCAGCAACAGGCAAGCGCAGGCTCCAATCATCATCACACATCATCATCATCGTCAAGCGACAGCGGGCACTGGTGGACGAAAGGGCAGGATGCCGGGCAAGGAACTCTGCGTCGTCGTGGCAGCAACGCTGCAGTGGGGTATCGGCAGGGATGGCACGCTTCCATGGAAGCTCAGGTCTGCTGAACAGTGTGTGTCTGTGTGTGTGTGTGTGTGTGTGTGTGTGTGTGTGTGTGTGTGTGTGTGTGTGTGTGTGTGTGTGTGTGTGTGTGTGTGTGTGTGTGTGTGTGTGTGTGTGTGTGTGGACTTGTACTAGGAGCTGCGCTCACTCACGCGCCTTTATTGTGTGCGTGCGTGTGTGGATGGCGAGCAGGGGGGATATGAAGCACTTCCGCAAGGTGACAACCGAGGCTGCACCAGGTTCGTCACAGGCAAGACATGACAGTGGTCGTGCTGGTGATGCTGGGAGAGTGAGTGGTCACCTGTGGTGATGACATGTGGTGGCATGGGCGCCATGCACATGTCGCTTGGCTCTCACACGTGCGTGCATATGCCACTGACTGGTGCGCTTGGGTCTGGTGTAGGCAAGCGTAATGCCGTGATTGTCGGGCGTGCCACGTACGAGTCCATCCCAGAGAAGTTCCGTCCACTCAAGAACCGATGGAACATCGTCCTCTCCAGCAACACGGCCTTCAGGTGTGCGTGTGTTGTGTGTGTGTGAAAGTGTGTGTGTGCGTGTGTGTGTGTGTGCGTGTGAAAGTGTGTGTGTGTGTGTGAGTGTGAGTGTGTGCATGTGTGATCGTCGACGTGTGTGTGTGAAAGTGTGCTTGTCACTGGTTTACGGGTACTTGCACCGTCGCCACATCGCAGGGCACTGTACTTACACTCAGTGTCGCTGTGTGTTGATGTGATTGTGTTCCAGGGATTCGCTCCCAGCTGATGTGGCCTCATGCTCCAGCTTCGAGGACGCCGTGAGGCTCTGTCAGGACAAAGAGGTGCGCCCGGTTCCTCCGCCTGCTCGCTCCCTCAGTAGTCACTGATCAAGTTTACAACATCTATTGACACAGGCGGCTGGCAGAGACAGCGTTCACCATTACAGCACACACACACACACACACACACACACACACACACACACACACACACACACGACGCACGCATGCACACACGCGCGCATGTGTGAACACATGGTGCTCCCAATTCTCCCGCGTGCAGGACATTGACAGGATCATGGTGATTGGCGGCGCACGCTGCATCAAGGTGCGTGAGCGTTGCGCCATGTGCAGTGTTGCGCCAGCCCGCGTGTAACACTTACACGGACACGATCTGCAATGCATGTCACACATACACACGCATACACACACACACACATGTGCACAAACACATACACGCACGCACACACACACGCATACACATGTACAAACACACATACACATACACATACACATGTACACGCACACATACACATACACATACACATGCACACACACATACACACACAGGAGGCGCTGCAGAGACCGGACTGCCAGCACATCTTCTTCACGCGGGTGAAGGCGGAGGTGCCATGCGACACGTTCATCGAGCCCATCGATGACAAGACCTTCCAGGAAAACCCAGCGTTCCCCAAGGTGCTCAAGAGAGGGAAGGGAGAGCGAGGGGTGTATTCATGCGGTGCGTGTGCGCATGTGCATCTGTGTGCGTGGGTGTCTTTTTCTCAGCGATGCAAAGTGCTGCCTTGGACCTCGCTCAACCATACATCAACAACACACAATCGTTCACATGCAGGTTGAGCTGGAGGAGGAGGGCATTCCATATGAGATTCTGCTTCTCTCCCGCAAACCACCGTCCATCGTGGACTGAGCTCCACTCGCCCTTCAACGCGATGCGCACGTGCATGTGCCCCCTTTCATCCTGCCCGTGCCCTGACACGCCAGTGCTGTCTTGGACGCAAGCCTTGTTACACATCCTTTGGTTCATAAACGACGCTCCCTCAAACAAGCAAACACGCAAGCATGTATTCAACAAGCACCGCAAGAACCACAATACAAACAGCCCAACAAGATACAGCGACAAGCAAACAAACACAAACAAACAAACAAACAAAACACACACACACACACACACGCGACGGTGGCTGGTGCTTGCGTGCTACTCATCGTCGTCGTCTTCGTCATCAGAAAGGACAATTCGCTTGTTTGCTTTCGGTGCCGCGCGCGGCGCTGCTCTTCGCTCCACCCGCTCAACCTCCTCCTCCTGTCACGTGCACACACACACGCACACACACACACACACACACACACACACACACACACACACACACACACAACGAAGACGGCGGCGTGAGCATGAGCGGTGAAGACGCAGTGGAAGCAGCGTGCATGTTGGAGCGAATGCATGGTGCATGTCCTGTACATGGGTGGCGTGCATGGAGGGGGGGGGGGTGCTTACGTCGGCAAGGAAGTCATCATCATCCTCCTCCTCATCTTCGTAATCGTCTTCGTCGTTGTCGTAATCCCCGGCCTTGACGGCGTTGATGCTCCACTGGAACATACGTTCACAGAAAACACGCGCGCGTGGTTGTATGCGTGGTTGTGTGTGTGTTGTTTGTGTATGTGTGTGTGTTGTTTGTTTGTGTATGTGTGTGTGTGTGTTGTATGTGTGTGTTGTGTGTTGTTCAGAAGAGAGCATGATGTACGTGAGTACAGCAAGCACACACTCACGCACAATGCTTCACACAACACAACACAATAAAATGGTACCCCTCCTCACCCCGTCGACCACATCTCCTCCGCTCTGCTACCATCCCCCCCCCCACCCTTATCCCATCACACCCAATCTCATCACACCACCACCGCCACTGCGACCGACCCCGTATTCGCCCTCGAGGTCCTTGACAGTGAGCGACGTCTTGGCCTTCTTGCGCCGTCGCAGCTCCCTGTTCCGCTGCCGAATCGCCTCCTGCTCCTCCTTGATCGCCTTCTGCTTCGCCTTCTCGGGATTCTCGCTCACCACCGTTGTCTTCGTGCGTCGCACGGCCCGCGAGTGCGTCTTCACGCTGTGCATCAGCCGCTGCTGCGTGCGTCCGCTCAGCGTCGCCGCCTTAAACGTCAGCCGCTGCTCAAACGGTGCGCGCGCCTCATACCCCGACCCGTCCTCCCGCGTCTGCAGCAGCTGCTGCACGGGCCCGCCCGCACCGAGGTCTGTAAGCACGACGTCGTGCACCTCGTCGCCGAGGATGAGGGACATGCTGTTGTCGTTCCAGCGCACCAGCCGCGCGTTGGACTCCATCGCGCCGTCGTCGTTGCGCCGCCACCGGATCGTGTTCTCCAGCTGCAAGTTGGCACGGCAGAGAATGAGAAGAGGGGGGGGGGACGGTTGCAGTGTTGGTGATGTTGGTGGTGGTATTGGTGATGATGGTGGTGATGGTGATGGGGGTGATGATGCGGTGATGAGATAAGGGGATTTCAAGAAGTGCCACGCACTCACTTATCACTGAAATCACTCCTTCTTGCAGTCACGCACAAGTGCACGCGCACACGAGGCAAGAGCATGTATGGCGGGGCGCGCTGCTGTACCCTGAGCTTGACGCGGCGACGGCCAAGGTCGTCCATGACGTGCGACTCCTCGTTCTCCTCTGCCGTAAACGTCTCAGCATCAAACGGCCTGCAGGTGGTGGTAGCGGAGGTGGTGAGGAACATGGTATGATTGGTACAACGCACGTGTCATCGCGCGTGTTACACGCACACGGCATGCAGTCACAAACAGCCAGCCAAATTGGCCGATAGAGGCGCGAACACACACGCACACACAAACACACATCAACACGCACACACAAACACACACGTACACACACACACACAAACACACACATACACACACATACACATCAACACACTCGTGAACTAGCAAACATGTTCATGTCAAAATGCATGGAAACACGGTCGCGCGCAAACGGACTTTGGGTTGATGCTGATGAAGTTTGGCATCTTGGCGAGGTAAATCTTGGAGCCAATGTGCTTGAGGAAACATGGTGCGTACACCGGGTCGCGTGGCTTCAGCACAGGCGCCTCGTCCTCGCCAGTCATCATCATCGTCTGCGACCCGCCCATACCAAACGCATTGGTGTCGTCGTCGTCATCCTCGGAGACATCGCCAATCAGATCGCGCGCACTTGCGGCAGGCGCTGACTCGGCAACAGGCGACGGGCTGTGCATGGGTGGTGTGTGTGTGGGGGGGGGGAGGATGAGGTCTAGAGTGCAGTGCATGGGTGCGCGGGCAACCTGCAAATCAATGAGAGACATGCACGCGCACGCGCGCACACACACACACACACATACATACACGCACGCACGCATACACACTCGTACCTCAGTGCAGGTGTAGGGGAGACAGGCCTGTCCTGGTCTTTGTTGCTTGGTTCTTGGGTGGCTTCTGCTTGCGCTTGCTCGTCATCTTCCTCTTCATCGCTCTCCAGAGGGCCCACGGCCTTTGTCGAGGGTTTCTTCATCGCCACATCATCATCGTCATCGTCGCCATCGTCGTCATCGTTGAAGAGTGCCTCCAGCGTCTCGGCTGTGAACGTGGCAATGATGTTGGGAAGCAGAGAATGGACACGGTGTGGGACAATGGGTGTGTGTGTGTGTGATTGCGTGAGATCATATGAGCGTGTGAGTGTGTGTGTGTGTGTGAGTATGAGTGAATGTACTTGGGTGGGTGTGCGTGCATGTTCAGTGGGGCACGTAAGAGCGGGCAACTGCAAGTTAAACCCTTACGCGACCACACCAGGACACTTCCTCACATTGAGCAAACGTACATTCCTGCTGAGCTGGTGAAGTTACACACACGCATACACATACACACTCGCACTGTAAAACTGACAACAAGGCACAATGGCACCTTCCCACGCACACGCACGCACCGCTTTGCTTGCTGCTGGACTCTGGTGCTGTAGCTGTATCCGTCGTCGCACCGGCATCGTGTTCGCTGTTCTCTGTGTCAGCTTCTGTTGTCGACGCTTGGTCACCACTGTTGTTCTTGTCGTTGTCGGCGGTTGTCGCAGCACTTGCTGCACTATCTGCAGCCTCCTGTGCACGACTTGCCTCTGCAGCCTCCTGTGCACCACTGGCCTCTGCACGCTCCTTTCCCTCTTCGCTCATGCCCGTCGTCCTGCCCTCGTCCTCAGACATCATCGTGGTTGGTTCCCGTGCAGCGAGCGAGCGCCTTGTTGCTGTTCGTTGTTTGCAGAGACGAAAATCACGGGCATCCTTCACAAATCGTCATTATCTGCCGTGGAATTGGGAGGACGTCGCACCAACAACAAGCAAACGAGCAAAAGAAGCAAGCAAGGTATGTGTCACATCATGTGCCACCACCGCTTCCTCCTCCAACTTTGTTGGACTTCTGCCTGGCTTGTGGCTTGCTCAACTCACGGCTCTCCTGTTCTACCATGCGGTCTGCTTCTCAAGTTACACACACACATACACACGTATGCACACCACCAAAACTTCCACTCACACCCTTGCACACAAACTTTCAAACAAAACACTCGCACATGTTCAAACACACACACACACAAACAAACACACACACACACACACACAAACACACACACACACACACACACACAAACAAACACACAAACAAACAAACAACCGAAAACACCCATTGCAGGGAGTCAGGCCCTTTGGTTGCGCTCAACGGCCATGATGGACGTTGGCTTCGCAGACCAGCAGCCACCGCATGACGGTCTGCATGGCCAGCTGCTGGGTGCGCAGCTGGAGCTGCCCAAGAACGGAACATGCAAAACGCTCGTGTTCGGCCGCAGAGGAAAGGTGGACTGGTTCTTGCTCGGCATCGGCATGTTCCAGCTTCTCGGGTTTGCCTTCATCATGCTGTATCAGTACTTGAAGAAGATCAAGGCCGTCAAAGGCCTGCCGGTGACGGGCAACCTCACCATGTTTCCGGCCTACATGCGCATCATGTGGGCGTTTGGGCTCACAATCGCCTTCTTCCTGGGCGGAAACCTGTACTTCAACACCCGCCCGTTCATCGCCGACTACGCCATCGAGGAGGCCGTGTATTGGGGCGTGGCCAACTGGATCTACCACACCGTCGTGGACGGCATCCTCATCTTCCTTTGCTTTCGCGGGTCCGGCATACGCAGCTTGCGCAACGCTGCCATCGTCTCCGCGGTCGTCGGCTTTGTCTACGGCGTCGGCACCACGCTGGCCTTGCTCGCATCCCACTGGGCACCCCACCACGACCTCGACTACGGCCTCGCCGTGCAGCTGTCCACGGAGGGCTTGCTCCTTGTCATGTACCTCATCGTACTCTTTGCGCCGTATCGTGTCCTGTACCGGCGTCCGGCGGCCATTCTCTACGCCGGGTGCTGGTGCATCTACAGGCCCATCTACATGACCACTCTCGTCCTCATGTACCTCAACGTCGACGCCGGCTTCTGCCTCTACGGCGCCATCACCACCTTCGCGTGGAACGCCGTCAAGCCTGGCCTCATCTACTTCACCCTGCAGCGCGACCAGCGGTACTGGGTCGGGTCCTTTGCCACTCGGCAGAGCACGCTCCGGGGCAGCACAAGGGCCACCAGCAGTAGCCGCGAGTCGCTTGCCACGGGAAAAGGAGGAGGTGGTGGTGGCGGTGGCGGTGATGAGGATGACGAGGAGTGCCCGCTGCTGCCCATGATGCAAGGCGACCAGCTGGACGATGTTGCCGCAAGTGCGCTCGGCAGATACATGGACGTGGTTGGGGACATGTGCCCAATGATCGACATGGCAAACCTCAAGTTCCAGAAGCTGGAAGACAACATTGCGCCAGAGGAGGTGCTGAAGCGGCGGCTGCTGGGCGCGGGCGGAACGGGCCGCGTGTACCGTGGCGTGTACGAGGGCAAGGACGTTGCAATCAAGATGCTGTATTGCATACAGCTGGAGAAGGACACCATTCGCAACTTCTGCCTGGAAAACAGCCTCCTGTGCACCATTCGCCACCCAAATGTCGTGCAAGGCGAGGGCGTGTGCGTCGCTCCACCGGCAATTGCCTCCGTCATGGAACTCTGCTCAGGTTTGGTGTCTTTGGCCAGGTGGTGGTGATGGGTGGTGGAAGGTCGTGGTGATGGTGGTGGTGATGGTGACGGTGGTGATGGTGGTGATGGTGGTGATGATGATGGTGATGATGGATGGTGACTTCAACTGCAAGCGATCACTCCTCCGTTCATACACACATGCAAGAATTCACTCTTTCACATCTGCCTACGGCTGCCTGCGGCTGCCTGCGGCTGTCTGCGGCTGTTTACATGTGTGTATGTGTGCGTGTGTTTGCGTAGGCAATCTGCTTGAGCTGTTTGGGATGCAGCGGCGGGATAAGCAGCTTGCCGACTGGGACGTGCGCCTCAACATGGCCATCGACTGCTGTCGCAGCGTCGCCTGCCTTCATCGCCTTGGTAATCGTCTGTGTGCACATGTGTGTCCGTGTGTGTGTCCGTGTGTGTGTATGTGTGTGTGTGTGTGTGTGTGTGTGTGTGTGTGTGTGTGTGTGTGTGTGTGTGTGTGTGTGTGTGTGTGTGTGTGTGTGTGTGTGTGTGTGTGGCTGTGTGTGTGTTTGTTTTTGTCATCTGTGCCCCATTTTCAACACCCTCCCTTTCCCAACACACGCAACATGCCCATGCAGGCCTTGTGCATTGCGACATCAAGAGCTGCAACTTCCTCGTGTGCCAGGAGAGCGTCAGCAAGTGGACAAACCGCGATGTGCTGCTGTGGCTCAAAACAATGGGTGAGCAGGTCGCACGCCACCACGCTTTGCTGCGGCTGCTCGTCTCTCTCGGTCCCTCTGTGCGTGTGCGTGTGTTTGGTTGTTTGTGTGGTTTTTTGTCTGTCTGTCTGTCTGTCTCCCTCTCTCTGTTTCTCTGTACCTCACATACACTTGAGCTTGGTCATGCGTGCTCACACACGCATCCATGTCGCAACTCCCTCTCGCGGTTCTCTCCCATGTGCACTCGATACGACACGTCAACTACAACACGTCCCCGCTCACCGCTCACGCATCCCCTCCCATGCATCGCCTCAGGGTTGGACGACTTCGTTCCGGATTTTCGCCGCGCGGGCACGTGCGGGTGGGGAACGGGCCCCCACAACCCTGGCCTGCTGCAGCTTGAGCCAGCACACCTACGCACGGTCGTGAGCACGCGGCGGCAGCAGCTGGCGTCATATCCGCACCTCGTACGGGAGGTGAAGGAGCTGCGTCGCTACATCATCAGGTGTCAACACGTAGGGAGTGTTCTGTGTGTGATTGTATTTGTGTGTGTGTGTATGTATGTGCATGTGTGTGTATGTGTATGTATGTATGTGTGTATGTGTGGTGCTGTTGCACAACGATTTCAGGCACGTGTGCGTTGCACATTGCGCATGTTCATCCCGTCCCCGTCTCCCCTCACCTGTGCTGGCTGCGCCTCAAAACCCAGGCGTCGACAGGGCGCGCTGGTGAAAATCACCGATTTGGAGCTAAGCCGTGACACGTGTCGTTTTTACGGCGGGTGAGATGCAAACACACATGAGGTGGTTCGAGGAAGGATGCTCTGTTGTGGATGCACTGTCATGCTGAATGTACTTCTTGCAGAGGTAAGACGTGCCAAATTGCTGCTGCCTTCTGCCCCCTGCATCCAATACGCACACGCACACAGACACACACAGACACACACGCACACACACACACACACACACACACACACACACACACACACACACACACACACACACACACACACACACACACGGACGCGCACAAACGCACAGACGCACATATACACTTCCCTCACCCTCCATGTGTGTGTGTGTGCATTGTGGACAGGAAACGGACGACCCCACGCCGCCATTCGCGCTCGCACAGCATTGACGGGAGCGCTCTGCTGCTGCTGTCCCGCTCCCCATCCGCCATGGATACGGGCACGACCAACACCAACCGCAACGACGACAACAACAACACCAACAGCAGCAACAACGACACAGCTGGTGGTGGCCGCGCCCTGAACGTGGCGGATATGGCGCCGTCGTCGCTATCGTCGTCGGGCGTGGGCGATCGGCAGTCGAGGGATGTGCGCCAACGCGGACGTGTACACAGGATGCCTGCACTTGCTGGCGGTGACGGCACGAGTGTCGATGACGATGACGATGGGGATGGGGATGAGGACGGCTACGATTATGGCGGTGGGATTGAAGTTGTTGGTGTGACGCGAGCACATGACGATCAGCAGCCCAATGACAAACAACAACAACAGCAACAACAACAGCAACAACAACAACAACAGCAACAACAACAACAACAGCAACAACAACAACAACAGCAACAACAACAACAACAACAACAACAACAGCAACAACAACAACAACAACAACTACAACAACAACAACAACAACAACAACAACAACACGCTGCGTTGGATGCGGTTGGCTCTGCACACCACAATGGTAATGCAGGAAATGAGGAAACACGTTGTTAACCTTTCCTTTGCGGTGCTGCTGGCAGTAGTCGTATTTAACTGAAATGTATGGGAAATGGCCACAATAAACCCAAGAGAAGGGCTGCGTTTGAACACAGCGTTGAGGGGGGGGGGGGAGGGTGTGCGGTTCAAAGCTGCTGCGGCCTCTCTTTGATGTCAACGTTGCATGGTGTTGGCTGGCACACGGGGGGGTTTACTGTTGAACAAAAGAAAAGCAAATGCAGCCATCATCCATTGACAACTAACCAACAAAGGCAGTGTTCAAGGCCATCATCGTACACATGGGCGCGCCAAAGACAACACAGTACACGCACGACAGAAACAAGGACACGCACACCATACCAATCACCCAAATCCACCACGTGCATCACAACAACAAGCGACAGGCACACCCCCCCCCACACAGGTTGATGTGCATGGGCGCACGTGTGTACGTGCGGTGGTGCCTATTGTGCGCGGGCGTGTGCCGCGGCCTCGACAGCGCGCTTAGCGGCGTCATCAAGGTCCGTGGCTGTGATGATCGGAAGACCAGACTCCTTCAGCACCTGGCGTGCCTTCTCCACGTTTGTGCCTGCAGGGCGTGTTATGGTTGATATGTGTATGTGTATGTGTATGTGTGCGTGAGTGTGCATGCGTATGTGTGCATGCGTATGCGTGTTGAGTTGTGGGTGGATTGCGAACAGTCACGTGAACACGTGTGCATGAGTGTGCTGTCAAAGCTCCCGCATCACACCGCGACACGATGCAAGGTCAGCTGCAAACGTATAACTTGGACCCCTACCGCACCTTCAAGACGGACAACGAGCGGAACTTGCAGCTCCACGTTCTTGCACGCGCTGACAATGCCGTTGGCAATGGTGGCGCAGTTCACAATGCCGCCAAAGATGTTCACAAGGATGGCCTCAACTTGCTTGTCGCCTGTCAGGAGCTTGAATGCGCTCGTCACCTGAGATGGGTGTACATGGGAGGGGTGAGGAGAGGTGTTGGTGACGTGGGAGGTCATGGTGAATGGGGTATCGCTGCGCAGAAGCGAGGACGAAGATGCTACTGGACTGGAATTTTCAACGACAGCGCATCCAGCACACGCACAGCCCTCACCCCCACTCCAGCCAGCACTCGGCTCGTTTGTCCCCGATTGTCTTCCTTCACCACCACAGCTCTTCACCACCAAGACCGCAATCACAATCACAACCACCACAGCTCCTCACCACCAAGACCACAACCACCGCACCATGTCCTCTGTGACGCCGCCGCCGCAGTCGAGGAAGTTTGCTGGCTCGCCGCCGTGCAGCTTGATGATGTCCATCGTCGCCATCGCAAGCCCGGCCCCGTTCACTGCAGCGGCAAGGCGCGAGGCGCGGTGGGCAGAAGGGAGAGCGTATGTGTGCGAGTGTGCTTGAGTGAATGAGACAAAAGAAGACAGGGAGACAAAGACAGACACACACACACACATACAAACAGAACAAAGACACAGCAGCCACACACACATACACACACACACACAAACAGAACAAAGACACAGCCACACACACACACACACACACACACACACACACAGACAGACACAGACACAGACACAGACACACACACACACACACGCAGCCACACCGCATCACCATCCAACCCCAACCCCCAACCCCCAATCCCAACCCTCGTTCTGCTTTCGAACTGCGGGTGGGCACGGACCGAGGCAGGCGATGTTGCCGTCCATGCCAATGTAGTTGAGGCCGTGCTTGTCGGCCTCGACGTCGCGCGGGTCCTCCTCCGTCGTGTCGCGCATGGCAAAGATCTCCTGCTGCCGGAACGCCGCGTTGTCGTCAAAGTTGATCTTCGCATCAAAGCACACGACTGGGCACGTTGGGATTTGTCATTGGTGCGGTTTGGAGTGTGAATTGATGTGGTTGGTGTGGACGTGTGAGGGTGGGCAGTGGCAGTGGCGAAGCTGGAATTGAACAGATGAGCAACAGCGCGTGCACACAAAGGGCAAACCAACCACACATTCGAACAAACAGAACCCAACTGTGCAATCACACAGATTGTAGACATTGGACGCTCTACATGTGGCTGCAGGCAACGCACCCTGTCCGTCTGGGGTCTCGGCAAAGGGGTTGATCTCGACCTGCGTTGCGTCGACGGCGAGGAAGAGCTCGTACAGCTTACGCATCTGCTCCTTCGCCTGTTGAGGACCAAGAGGGGGCGATGGAGTGGAACAGGAATTGGTGGTGGGGGGAATGTGAGTGGAATGCCTTAGACGTGGTAAGAGGGTGTCAATCACACGCTCACTACTGACTGGCATGCACCTAACATGTAAAGAGAACGCGATACAAAGCTTGCATACACACGCACGTACATGCACATACGCACACGTACACGTGCAGGCACGCGTGCACCTGCGACCACGTACGTCATGGAACTGCTGGCCCTCGAAGCGCAGGTTGATAGCAAGGCGGTCGAGCTGCTCCTCAGTCACGCCCTTGACAATGTCGATTGGCTCCTTGAAGATGAGCTCTGGGGTTTTGGCGGCAACCTCCTCAATGTCCACGCCGCCCTCGGGAGAGGCAACCATCACGGGCCCGTTTGAGTCGCGGTCCATCAGGATGGCAAAGTACGTTTCCCGCGCAATGTCCAGCGCCTCGGCAACCATGAGCTTGCTCACAAGCACACCGTCGGGCGGGGTCTGCTTCGTCACGAGCTTGTAGCCCAGCATCTGGCTGGCATACTCCTTCACCTGCTTAGGGCTGCGCACGTGCGTGCGAGCACAAGGGAAAGAGAATGGGGGAGGTGAGCAGTGAGCAGTGAGCAGTAGCAGGGGGTGGAGAGGGGATGTACGCTGGTGCAAGCTGGCAGCGAGGCACATACACAGATGTAACACCAGTTCCACGGCTGCATGCGTGTGTGCGTGCACGCATGCATGCAGTCAGTTGACAGTTGAGGGCAGTTGGGAGAAGATAGTGACGCGACAAAAAGCAACAAGAGACAGCGTGCACGCGACTGACTCTGTGGTGAGCTTGACGCCGCCCTGAAGCCCGCTGCTGAACGTGCCCTTGCCGCGACCACCAGCGTGCACTTGTGCCTTGAGCACGTACTCGCGCGCCGCTATCCCGACAAACACCAGCGACAGCAGCGGGAAAGGGGCCCGGTTACGTTGATGCGGTTGTTTCGAGTGTGAGCGTGAGTACATTCATGTGTTGGGAGTGTGAGTGAGTGCGTGTGTGTGTGTGTGTGTTGATGTGTGTGTGTGTGTGTGCGTTGATGTGCGTGTGTGTGCGTGTGTGTGCGGGTGTGTTGATGTGTGTGTGTGTGTGTGTGCGTGTGTGTGCGTGTGTGGTCGGTTATGTGCGGCAGGCGTGAGCAGTGCAGTGCACAAACCAAGATCACGGGCGCCTTCCTCGGCTTGTTCGGGTGTCTCTGCAAATCGGAAACGCTGCACTGTCACGCCGTGCTTCTGCATGAGGCCTTTGCTCTGGTACTCGTGCAAGTTGAGCTGACGGACCTGTGGTGTTGTTGGGTGGGCGTTGGAGCGGGCGATGAGCGTTGGAGTGGTCGACCATGGCAGCGACGTAGAGAGACCATGAGCACAGTGAAAACTTAACAGGGAGCTGTGAAAAAGGGGGGGGGGGAGACTGTGCAGAAAGAGTACACACAAGCATTTGGTTGACGCAGGAGGTGTTCACGACAGCAGTGCAAGCGGCACAGGAACAACAAAGGCCACTCTTTGTGAGCCAACCTGAGTGACTTGGCGGGCGAGGCTGCGGCACGCCCGGTGGCCACGAAGCATCATCATGACGACGTTGAAGGGCTTTAAGAAGGGTGTTGTTCTGGACGCGGCTAAACTTGAGTTGAATGCTGGTGGGTGGAGGAGATACGACAGGCATGTTGACCAACGCAGTGGATGTAAGCCAAGATAAGACGGTCCACAACGTGAGAGAAGGAAGGGTGTGTGTCAGAGTGTGTGAGTGTGTGAGTGTGTGAGTGTGCGTGACAGGGTGAGATACACAGAGCACACATGCACACGCGTGCACACACACGCTTCTTGCAGGCACACCACAAGCAAGCATTCATTCACTGGCTGGCTGGCTGGCTCGTTGTTGCTTGCGCGCATATCCGTGCTTGCGTCCTCACCTCGGTTTGCAAATTGCACCACACAAAATGCAAGCAAGCACGACTGCACTTTATGCTGTTGGGTACGATATCATGGAGGGGGACCCAAGTGCCAAATCGGCGACCCGAGTGCCAAATTGTGGGAGTTTTGAGCACTGTGTCAAGACATTCCCAAGAACCGCTGCACCTGACGACGGCACATGTTGCAGCGCTGAATTGCACTTGCAAAGGCCCCCTCCAACCACCCGCCAACTCGCGCTTCCTTCTTGAAACGGCCATTTCCCACTGCACACCACCACCCAAAATGAGCGCGACCTTGACGAGGCAATGTCCCCACGTCGCTTGCAGCTTCACTGAGGCCACCGGCAATGTCTCACGGCTGATCGACCACATCAAGGTCACACACGACCTCACCGAAATCCCATCCCTTCTGGCCTTGGTGCAAGTTGTCAACGTTGGTAGTGGTTCTGGTCCTCACCGCTGCGAGAAGTGCAACAAGACGTGCAGGTCTGTTCGACACCTCAAGGATCACATTCGAAAGTCAAAGGCGCATGAAGACGAGTACAAGGTACTTGCCCGCGCTTGCCTCTGTCCCCCAATGCCTGTTTTATGTTGGCGCTGCCTTTGCTGGCACAGCCACACAACCTTTTTGTGCTCACAACTGGCACACACTTGCATGTTGCGTTGCATATGCTGTTCACAACAGACGAGGGACACGTTTGTTTGCGTGAACTGTGACTGTGGCGGGTTTCCGAGCTGCGCACAGCTTGTGGCACATATCCAAAGCAACCATCCTTCATACCATGAAACGGGTGCGTCCTTTGCCGCCTTTGACTGCTCTCGTGTTCTCGTTCATGTCACCCTGGTTTCTGTGTGCTTGTGTGTGTCGGGCCACATACATGCGCATCCGATGCACCCCTCCCACTCATTCACGCCCATCGCTGTGCTTGTGTCAGTGGTGGATATGCGCCATTTCAGAACCCTGAACGCCTTCGCGGCGTGGCTGCTCGATGAACAGGAGACGACATATGCGTCCTACACGAATGAGCCATGGACTGATCTCAAGCGGAGGACACCAACAACCTGGGGTGCGCTGCATTGTTGTTTTAGGGTGCTGTGACCTTCGTTTGCCTGTATCTTGATGTTCCTTTTTTTTTGTTGTTC
>NW_004754929.1:964918-966324 GCF_000188695.1 Salpingoeca rosetta | reverse complement strand
TTCTCGTTGCTGCAGATGACACGAATGGCGAAAGTGTCCGAAGCGTACACCTGCGTGCATGGAAGAGAAAAGAAGAGGGGATGAAGGAGAATTGTAGACGGAGAGAGTGTGTGTGGGAGAGAGAGACAGACAGAGAGTGTGTGGGTGAGAGGGTGATAGAGAGAAAGTGTGTGTGTATGTGGGAGAGCGACAGAGACAGAGTGAGCGTGTGTGTGGGAGAGAGTTATTGAGTGAGAGAGTGAGTGACAGGAGAAACAGAGCGACAGAGAGACAGAGAATGAGAGTGAGTGTGTGTGGTGTGTGTGAGTATAGAGAGAGACAGAAAGGCAGACAGAGTGAGTGGACGCGCGTGCTTCCTTGCTTGCATGCAAGCACGTACAAACACAGGACGTGGGCGCATACGCATGCACCGAGGTAAGGCACTCACATAGTGGTTGCATCCATGGAACACAGCGACGGCTGTGACAGCACGTAACACGCCATCCTTGCTCTTGAACATGGTTCCCGGTTTCAAGTTCACATATGCCTGCTAGAGCATCTGCGAGATGCGCCGCTGGGTTGCTTGGTGTGCCGCCTCTGCAGTTCGCTGCATCGTCATGAGAACAGAGATCACTGCCCTGCAGAAGAGAGCATGCAAACGCACGCAGTTAGTATGGGCAGAGATTCCAATGTTGACAGTGCGGAGGAGGTGAGGCACGAGGACAGTGGCAGAGACAGGTGTGCGTGCACAGGGGCAGAGAGAGAGTGTGTGTGTGTGTGACAGAGAGTGAGTGTGTTTGTGTGAGTGAGTGAGTGAGTGAGAGACAGAGAGTGAGTGAGAGAGCGAGTGAGAGTGAGAGTGAGTGTGAGAGAGTGTGTGGGAGTGAAGGAGAGTGAGTGTGAGAGAGCGGAGGAGAGTGAGTGAGTGAGTGACACACACACACACGCACAGACACACACACACACACACACACACTCACACACACCAACAGCACTGACCTGCTGGCTCAACTCAAAAGTGTGCAGTTTGATGATGTTCAAAGGTGGGGGTCAAGAAGGGGATGAGCTCGAATGTGAGTGCGTTTACACGTCAAACGGCGGAGGGTGGTGGGCGGGAACCTTTTTCAACTGGTCCACACAAAAACCATTTCATTGTTGACGAAAGTTAGAGGCGAAAGAAGTGTTTCCGTTTTGTGTGTGTGTTTTTTTTTTGTGTTAGATGCTTATTTGGACGTGTGGGTGTGGCACTTTGTGGGCGACTTTCCAGTTGTGGCAACTGACACCCACGCCCCCGCAACTCACTCAGTAACTTAGCACTCACATCAACAGAACAACACACGCAAAGCACCACACACACACACTCTCTCTCTAGCTCTCTCACTTGTTCATTTTCCAATCGACGCGACAGGAGCTCAGGAGAAGGAGAA
>NW_004754929.1:928350-964412 GCF_000188695.1 Salpingoeca rosetta | reverse complement strand
GCTCTCTCTCTCTCTCTCTCTCTCTCTCTCTCTCTCTCTCTCTGTGCAGACTTTTTGCCCATCGTGTGCCAGCAATGCGGCCACACATTCTGGTGTGCAGTGCCAACCTCAGTTGTAGTGTTTCATCGTGCTTTGCACCACAAGCGGCGCCTTGTCTGCCTTGTCTGCTGCCTTGTCTGCTTTCGCAAACGCCTCACCGCCACCTTCTTTTCGTGCTGTTGCGTAGTCAACACCATGCCAGGCCTGAGGCACACGAATGTGCGGCTACGGTCGCAAGTGCTCCAACACAGGCCCAAGCTCAAGGCCAAGCCAAGCTACAGCCACAGGTACACCTCCAATGAGTGTGTATGTGTCTGTGTGTGTGTGTGTGTGTTCGTCTGCATGTGTGTTCGTCTGCATGTGTGTTCGTTTGCATGTGTGTTAGCCTGCATGTGCTTGCCTGCGTCGGATATTCATATCTGCAACACCTCCCCCCCCCCGCGTGGTTCACCATGTATTGTTCACTCAGGAGCTGTGTGACATGGGCGGGTGCAAACTACCGCGGGCAGCAGGCTTCTTCTGCCCACACTGCAAGCTCAGGCTATGCGAGAGGTGAGCCACGGGCATCGTTCTGTTTGTTTGCATGCTTTCCCTCTCATCTCTTGCGCTGGAGTGCGGGTGTTGCCTGTCCCATCATGTTGATACGCGCGTGTGCGTGTGATGGGATGTGATGTGATCGGGCCTCGTCGTGCGCTGGCTGCTGCCACATCCTTCAGCTGTCGCCAAACGTTGTTCTCATGCTTGGTGTGTTGCCTTTGCTTGACTGCAGCCACCGATTTCCAGACCAGCATGGCTGTGCGGAAGCGCAGAAGCAGGCAGAGATGCAACGGGCACAGAAGGAACACGCACGCAAAGTCAAGCAACAGCAGCAGGAGGTGTGTGCTCTGTCCTTGTCGTGGATACGATGGACGTCAGTGGCAGATTGCCACACCCTCGGCGTGCCCTTTGAGACGCTGTGCTCCTGTACGCTCGCACACATGCACACAAATGAACTCAACCCGCGGCTGCTTTGTGCTCGCGCCGGCTGTATGCATGCGTGTGTATACGTGTGCGTGTGCATTGCAGGCTCAACGCAAGGCGGCATCTGTATCTGCGCGCAAACTCAAGACGCGCACAAGCGTGTCCACGAAGATTGTGCTGATGAAAGCGCGTGGCCTGGCAAAACCGGTTCGCGCGGGAATCCCGGCAGCGAAGCGGCGCCTCGTCCTCCTCGCCATTGCCACAGCAGAGCCAGACGCACGTGGTGATGGTGATGGTGGTGATGATAATGATGGTGATGGTGATGATGGTGATGATGAGTCGGTGCTGACCAGCATCGCATCACAGCTGCACTGTACGCACGTGCATCCCTGCTTTGCACACGTCGACAGGTCCCTAGGTACGTCGCCACACGTGTGTGTGTGTGTGTGTGGTTGTTTGTTGTATACGTGCATGCGCATCATGTGCGTGCGCACGCGTGTGTATGCAATCGACTCGACCTCCTTCCTCATCTTCCCCAACATACCTCCCCCCCCCCACACGCCCTTCTCACCCCGTACTTACCTTCCAACACGCCTGCAGCGGATGTGGTGGACGCGGCGCGGCCGCTGCTTGGTGGCGTCAGTGCAGACCGCGTGCGTGTGTTCGACATCACCCCGCCCGCCAGCAGCGCGAAGGCGGGGCCGAAGACAGGCGGTGGGGTGCGGCCACAAGGCGAGGGCAATCGTAGTGGTGGTGATGGTGATGGCCGCGGTGGTGGTGGTGGCGGCGGCGGTGGTGGTGAGGTGAGCGCACTGCCGATTGCGACCAAAGTAGGGACGAGAGAGGAAGGGTGTGTGCTGCTGGCCACAGTGACTCCAGCGGCAGTGAGCAAGCTCACGCGTGAACAAGCGCGCACTCTGGGCGAAGAAGCACTGCACTGTCTCATGCATGCAAAGAAGAAGAAGAAGACCAGCAAGAAGGCAAAGGCGTGACGCTGGATGTCATGTCGTGGCAACAGCACAACACAACACAATACAAGGTCAGGGCAACACAAGGCGCCTCTCGTCATCTGACTGACTCATTAAACGAAACGAAAGCAGTTCAGCAACGACGACAACCGAAGATCATGCGTCCTGTGCTGTTCTTGGTGGTGGTTGGCGTGGTGGGGCTCGCTGTAGTTGGCAGTGGCGTGGCGTGGGCCCACGACGATGACGTGGTGAAGGTGGAGCACGCCCCAGGCCAGCAGCAGCCTGGGATGGCAAGCCAGGGCGTGGAGGCAGAGACCTGTGCTGATGGTGGGGACGACCGGGCAACATGTGGCGCGAGTGCATCAAGCGCCAGCGTTAAGGATGCAGCAAAGTACAGCGACACTGCTGCTGCTGCTGCTGCTGCCAACGCTGAAGCTGGTACCGAAGCTGAACCTGAGCGACCTGCTGCCGAGACCGCTGATGGAAGAGCTCAAGGCGCAACAAGCGACAAGGAGTCGTCCGAAGCAAGCGTGGATGAAGCCATGCGCAAGCTCAAGCAAAGGTACACGGGAGCGCATGCGTGCATGTGTGTGTGTGTTGTTCACTGCGTGAGTCAAGAAGCACAGGAGGACATGGCTCGACCACGCACTCATCATCACCTTCCTTCATCATCCTCCTCCCCGCCTTGGCAGGCAAGCGAAAGGAAAGATACCCCAGACGGCCATCATCGTCCTGGGCATCATCGGCATCATCGTCTTCAACGTGTACAAGGTGTCTGTATGTGTGTGTGTGTGTGTGTGTGTGTGTGTGTGTGTGTGTGTGTGTGTGTGTGTGTGTGTGTGTTTGCTTGCGTTGCGGACTGCTTGGCCTGTGCCACGCTGCAAGCTGTGGACGCTCGCCGTGCTTCGTGCACACCCTGCGCACCTGTACCCTTCTGTCCATCGCTCACGTGACACTCATGTGCGCCGATGCTCATGTGCGGTGCGCAGGTGTCGTCACGGCTGCGTCAGCGACAGCAGGAACGAACCCAGCAGCGTGTGAAGCAGAAGCTCGCATTCAACAAAGGTGCTCCCTTGCTTGCGTACTTGCTTGCTTGCTTGCTTGCTCGGTTGGTGTTGTCTAAACGGGACGCGTGCACACACGCACACATACACACGCAAGCACTCACACATGCACACGCACGCACTCACACATATCCGCACGCACGCACTCACACACATATCCGCATATACACGTGTCTCCTGGTTGCACTTCTTCGCAGAGCGGGAGAACGCACGCCGGCTGTTGTCGGAGAACGAACGCAAAGTCGAGCAGATGACACAGTACGTTCATGTCAGGCTCTATGCGCCCGTGCATGCGACCAGGTTGTGTTGGGGAACATTGGGGGTGTGCTCTGTGTCATCTGACAGTAACAATTGGGTTAAGAGACTCATGTGCTGTTGTTCTTGGCTCTGGTGCTTCCAGGATGCTGGCAGCGATGCAGAACAACATCTCACGGGAGTTGCGAAACAGGTCAGCCACATGAAACACGGCACACAACACACAAAGGAGCGCCTGCGAGCGCACGCGGTCACTCACATACCAGCGCGCGCGCACACACACACACACACACGCACGCATTCACTTGCACTCACTCTGTCCCGTTCATGTGCTCGTTGCGTGTTGCAGACAGCGAGCAGTGGAGACGCTCACCGAGTTCTCAGCCATGTACGTCAACATCACATCCATCACACACACACACACACACACACACACTCCATCACACACACACACTCCATCACACACACACACACACACACACACACACACACACACACACACACACACACACACACACACACACACACACACAAAACACAGGCCAGCATCAATTCATTTGCGTGAAAGCACGATGGTCCACCCTAATGCAACCATGTCTCACCCATCCTCATATGTGTGCGTGCAGGCGAAAGCGCAATGCTGAGCGAGAGACCACGTTCACGTGACACTTTAGGGCGGTGCCAATGTCAAACGACACTACACTCATCGCTCCACTGCAGCTGCGAGTTGTTGCGAGGGCTGGGCTGTCGCGAACACCGGCCCCTGCTGTGTGATGGTTGTGATGCGGTGCCTCTACGCCAACGTCCCATGAGTCTGCATGATACCGCTTGCTTGCCTCGCTTGTGTTACATATATCTCTTCTTATTGAACTGGCAAGCAGTTCACGTGCTGCTGTTGCAACCCTTCGGTACACAAAATGAACACGCGTATGTGCTAGACACGCATAGACAGGCAAGACAGACAGACAAGACAGACAGACAGGTAGATGCGCATACACACACATGCGCACAAACATACATACACACACGTGGACGAGAGCGGCGAATACCGCGGCTAGCGGACTACATGTTCTCTGTGCTCCACTTGTAGGCCTCCTCTGCGCGTGCACGCCGCTTCCCCTGCGACGCAACCAACTTGCGCTCAAATCCGTTGGAGCGGTCGTGCCCGTCCCACCGGTGCCCTGGACACACACGCACACACGAACACGAAGAAAAGTGAGGGTGGAATGGATTGGCAATCAGCTTCCAAAGCACACACACACACACACACACACACACACACACACACACACACACACACACACACACACACACACACACACACACACACACACACACACACACACACACACACACACACACACACACACACGTGTGCCCGGGCCTCACGGTGTTGCTGCGACTGACCTGGCATGATGCCGAATCTGTTTGGGTCTGGGGCGGGACCACGATAGGTTGGACGCAGCGGGCGACCGGACGCGCGGGCCTCTTTCTCCTTTTTCTTCATCATGTACGCAGCCATCGGGTCGTCCGCGTGGATTCGACTCTGCAGCTCCTGCCCCCACAAGCAGCGCACGCGCATCATGGTGAGTGGTGGTGGTGGTGGGGTGTTGTTGGCAGTCGTGGCACATGTCAAACATCACAGCAGCAGTATCAGAAGCAGTCGCATCAACAGGAAGACGCGGGAGATGGGCACGGCACCTTGTTGTAGTCCTCGTCGTCCTTCGTGCGGGCGAGCGGCCTGGACGCTTCGTACGCATCCTCCTCCCGCTTCTTGCGCGCCGCGTCCGTCTGCGCCAACCTGATGGTGGTGGTGATGGTGGTAGGGCGAGGCAAGGATCAGAAGTGAGGGAGTGAGAGAGAGTGTGTGTGTGTGAGTGTGTGAGTGAGAGAGAGAGTGTGTGTGTGTGTGTGTGTGTGAAGGTGAGTGAGTGTGTGTAAGTGAGTGAGTGAGTGAGTGTGTTTCTAATTGTGCGTGTGTACATCATGCAAACCGTCGTCATGCCACAAGAGCGCATTGTATTGCATGCGTGTGCACATGTGTGTGTGTGTGTGTGTGTGTGTGTGTGTGTGTGTGTGTGTGTGTGTGTGTGTGTGTGTGTGTGTGTGTGTGTGTGTGTGTGTGGTCGTACCCCCTGCCCCATTCCATGTGCTTCAGCTGCTTCTGCAACAGCTCCTCCTCTGCTTGCCGCTTCTTCAGGCGCTCCAATTTCGGATCCATGCGCCGCCCGCTGCACGCGCGGTGATGGCACGCGCAGTGGTGGCACGCAGGTGGGAAATAAGGAGTCAAGCGGTGAGTGTCAGGGGAAGCATAGATTGCCTGGTGCAAGCTCTGAAACGCCATGACACATTCACACGCGCACACATGCACACACGTGCACAGCAGGCAGTTGGGACACGTTCCACGACGGCATACTCTGCTGTTCGATGGATGGTTTCCACGGGCGCAGACTGACGCGGCGGCGACAAATCCCGACTGCACACACACACACACACACACACACACACATGTACACATGTACATACACACACACACATGTACACATGTACACACACACATGCACGTGAGAGGTAAACATGATGGTGAGGTGCGTGGAATGACTGCAAGGGAGGACATGAATGTTTGTGAATGTGTATGCTTGTATGTATGTGTGAGTGTGTGTGTGTGTGTGTGTGTGTGTGTGCATCAAGAGGAAGCAGCCAGTGAAGGCGGCAGGAGCGCTGTGGTGATGGCAGACATGCGTACTCGGCAGGGCGGCGCGGAGGGCTGATGTCGCCGCCAGCAGCGCGACGCGGCGGAGACGCATCGCTGGAACCGCCGCAGCACACGTGTGTGTGTGTGGGGGGGGGGAGGACGCGGGGTTTGGAGGGAGGGAAGGGTGGAGAGTTGCGGGTGGGTGTGGGATGAGTGGAAGTCGTGTGTGGACGTGTGAGAAAAGTGCTTCCTTCGAGCACGCAACCATATTCATTCGCACTGCAGGCGTCACAGTGATACACGCTTACACACACACACACACACACACACACATGTACACAGACTTACACAGACTTACACACACATAGGCTTACACACACACACACATAGGCTTACACACACACACACACACTCACACGTAGGCTTAGACTTATACACAGACTGACACACACCTGTCGCTGTCGTGTCTCCTTCGTCGTGGGGGCGAGGCATCACTGGTGTCGAGAGAAAGCCACAGCACAGAAACAAATCATGAGCACCACGAGAAGCTTGTCGCGCAAGCTCCACATGTACACGGCACACGCAGACACGAAAGTTACTTGCACGGTTACCCGACGCATGCACTTGCACACACCTATCACTGTCGTGTCTCCTTCTGCGCGGAGGAGAGGCGTCACTGAATAGAGACACGAAACCACCGTGTGAGCGTGCTTGGAGATGCCACAACACAACAGCGAACATCATATCATACGTGGTTGCAACAACATGCACATGCACACATGCAAAAATACACAAGTACATGCGCATGTACACATGCACACACACACACACAGATACACAAGTACGCGCATCCCCACCCAACACAAATACCTGTCGCTGTCGTGTCTTCGTCGTCGGGGAGGAGAAGCATCACTGCCATTCAAACAATGCCAAGCAATGCGCATATGGAAAGCATAGAGTGAGCACGGTCAGTGATCGAGGTGAGTGGTTTGTGCAGGCGTGCACACACGTATTAGCGCGTGCACTCACTCGTCAGAATCGTGCCGGCGCCGTCTTGGCGGTGACATGTCCATCTCTGCAGCTGCAACCCTATCCAACACAGCACCGTGCATCAATCAGGGCGTGAGCGGGCACACATGTCTTGACTGCCCCTGACAACAGGCACTGGCCCTTTCACAACCTTCGCTCGACCGCACACACGCACACGCACAATCATGCCATACACACGAATGCACAAGCGTGTCATACACACGCATGCACAAGCACGTCAGACGCACGCATGCACAAGCATGTCATACGCACGCATGCACACACACACCAAAGCACACACACCAAAGCACACATCGACCCACCTTCGTCCCCTTCTTGGCATGTCCAAATCGTCATCATCTTGCTCAAGCGCTGGCTTCCACTTTGACGCGGCTTTCCTCGTCGTATCGGGTGCAACCTCTGCAGTCACGTCTGCCGTTTCGTCCATACCAACGACCATGGGCCGGTCCTCGGCGTCCAGCGCAGCCATGTCAGGGTCGGAATCGTTCGTTGGGATGGCATCACCATCATCCACGACAATCTTCAAGCGCTGCTCCTGCTTGCCTTTATCCTTCTTCCTCCTGCGCTTCTTTCGCTTGCGGTCCTCCTTCCCTGCTCCAGCGCCGCCGCCGCCAGCGCCGCCGCCACTGCCACTGCTCGCCACTGGCCCGTATCGGGCCGCCAAGTACTCTGCCATCGACGACGACGACATGGCTACAACAGTGCTCACAGCACAACAGCACAACAGCACAACAGTCACCAGTTGCGCGTTCGTTCGTTCGTATCGGCCTATAAATAGGCCAACAGGCAAGAAGGACACCGGATACACGACGCCACTTCCAGCGGCGTTGCTGCAAGTGAAGCGAGCAACCACAAGTACAGCAGCCACACCAGCACAGCACATACGGGCAGGGTGCTGACGCTTGTTGTTGTGCCGTGTTGTCGTGACAAGCACTCGCACCCACCAGCCACCCAGCACAGGCAAACAACGGCTCGCAGACACACGCAGGCATTTGTTAGCATAGGCTCATCTACAGCCCAAGCGAGCGAGCGAGATGCGGGTGCGAACAACGCTGGTGGCGCTGGTGACGATGGCATGCTTGGTGGTGGCTGGCTTCCTCTTGACAGTGTCACGCTATCAGAGGGCCCCGACGGATGCATGGCTCTTGACCACAACCTCGGACGTCGGCAGTCACGCCAACCTTCACTCTGGTTTGAGGCATGGCAAAGAGGAAGGCCGCGAAGCAGGAGCAGGGGGATCGGCAGCTACGACAACGACCGTGATGCACGCAACCACATCGACGCCAGTCCCACTGCCGCAGGATGCGGGCGACCAACCCAACAGCCCCGCCCCGCACAACGGCAATGTCAAGCGCATCTGCGGCCCCGGTAACACTCCCCTCACCCACATCAAGTACATCAAGGTCCGCATCATGTGATGTTAACCTTGGGCGCGGATGCGATTGCGGATTGATGCTGCTCTGCAGTGTCGCGCATGTTGTGCTCTGTGCATGTGCATGTGTGTGTGTGTGTGTGTGTGTGTGTGTGTGTGTGTGTGTGTGTGTGTGTGTGTGTGTGTGTGTGAGTGTGTGAGTGAGTGTGTGTGTGTGTGACTGCACATCTTTGTGATTGTGTGTTGATGCGCACCTTTGTGAGTGCGTGACTGTGACTGCACATCTTTGTGATTGTGCCTGCTGTGCTTTGCATGCGGCGATGACGCAGGCAGGACTCACTCGATCCCGTGCTCGATGCCATGCTTTGTTCACGCTTCCCTGCAGACGCACAAGACAGGGAGCAGCACGCTGACCAACATCTTGCACCGCTTTGGAGTCAAGCACGTCAGTGAGCTGTGATCTTGCTCATTGATCGTGCTGTGCAAACACGGTGTTTTCTTCTGTCTTGCTTGTGCTGTGGCACAACGCACGCGTGTGATGCGATGCACTCCCTCCCTATCCCTTTCTCTTTCCCTTGTACCGCTGCTCCTTTCTCGCCACAGCAGTTACCTCAACATTCGTGTGCACACGCGCCTGTGGTGCTGCTGAACAATGCTGCCTGCAGGATCTGAAGATGGCACTGCCAAAGGACAATGTGTTTTACGCGTGGCCGCAGGGAGACGAGCGCTCCATTCCCGCGTCTGTCGAATCCATCAAGGGCAGTGCTCCCCCCTATGATATGCTGTGCAGCGCGCACGTGCGCTACGTGAAGCCTGCGCTGGAATCCGTCGTGCCAGGTGGCACATATGTGACTGTCCTCCGCCGGCCGACGTCACACTTCATGTCGTCGTGGTCCCACTGGCACGTGTGGGAGCACATCATGCACCGCGGTGGTCCAGAGCTCACCCCAGACCAGTTCCTACAGGTACGTGTGTGTGTGTGTGTGTGTGTGTGTGTGTGTGTGTGTGTGTGTGTGTGTGTGTGTGTGTGTGTGTGTGTGTTTCTGTGTGTCTGTGTGTGTGTTTGTGTGTTTGTGTGTGTGTGTGTGTTTCTCTGTGTGTCTGTGTGTATGTGTGTGCCTGTGTGTCTGTGCATAATTGTGTTCACAATTGCATCCGATTATTCTCCAGCACCACCCCCCCCCCCTCACAGTCACCACCACCACCACCACCACCTTCCCCACCACCTCCTTCCCCTCCTTCATGGCGAGCAGGGATTTGAGCAGTACCAGGGGTATCTTGGCTTCGGCGACCGCATCTTGCTGCTCAACAGCTACGCATACGACCTCGGCATCAGCCACCCGACACCCGGCAACATCCAGCAGGTGCGAGAAGAGGTGGTGAGGACGGCATACTCGTGTGCATGCTTGGAGGTGTGTGTGTGTGTTTGTGTGTGTGCGTGTGTGTTTGTGTGTTTGTATGTGTGTGTGTGCGTGTATGTGTGTTGTTGTGTGTGTATGTGTGTGGTTGTGTTTTCGCAGATGCCAGCCTTTGGTGCAGTCTCTCATGTGTCACCCTGACGTGCACTGCAGCTCATCACGGAAATGGAGGAGAACTTTGGGGTCGTCTTGATCACGGAGCACATGCTTGAGTCCCTCGTGCTGCTGAAGCGAACGTACGTCCACATACACGCGAGGATGGTGGACAAACATGCAACGACATGCACACACACACACGCGCGCACACACACACACACTCTCTCTCACTCACACTCTCACTCACACACTCTCACTCACACACTCTCACTCGCACACTGACACACACACACACTCATTCACGCACGACGAAAAATCACATTGTTTGGAGCACAGGTTGTGCTGGAGTCTGGAAGACGTGTTGCATCTTGGGCTGAAAGTCTCCAAGCAGAAAGCAGCCGGAGCAACAGATGCCATTGCCGAGCACAGGTGATGATGGTGACGATGCTGGTTGGCGGGTCAGTTGGATATGGAATAGAACCATGTTTGCCGTCGTGTGTTTGAAGATCGGACCTATGTCCACGCTTTTGCGTCCAAACACTCACCCGTGCTGCTGTTGCCCTGTGAATGTGTGCGTGTGTGCGCGTGTGCGTATCCATGTGTGTGCACGTTGTCAACAGGCGCGAGTTGATCCACGAGCTTGACTGGGCAGACACGCTGCTGTACGACCACTTCAACCGCTCCCTCTGGCGCCGCATTGAGCAGGAGGACGGATTCATGCAGGAGGTGACCACACACACACATACACATGCACTACACACTGTATGCTGTGTCTAGCACGTGCGATGTGTTGTTGCGGGTGAACATCAGGGTATGTGGGGAACACATTCACGTGTTCGTGACCCATTCGTGTGCGCACGTTGGCTACCACAGCGTAATGGCTTTGCTCACTGCTGCACCTCACCCCCCCCATCTTTGGTGCATCAGGTTGAGGAGCTGAAGCGTCAGGTGCAGGTGTGGTCGGAGAGGTGTGCACCCCTCCAGCACTACGACGAGGATGCACACAGGGTGCGCACGTGCATGTGTGATCAATGCGTGATGCATGATGCTCGAGCGCTGTCGCCAGTTGCGTCTGCGGTATTGGCAGCAGTGAGCTTTCTTCACGAGCACGAAGATCTATGCGCGCACACACGCACACACGTGTGCCTGCACTAGCGTACGACCACACCACCTCCACTGTTCAAGTCTGATGGCTCGATGTCTCACCGCGGTCATGGGTCCGTTTGCACGCAGGTGTTTCTTGAGGAGCGACCGAAAATTTCGGACGAGCAGCGTCTCTGCCACTACATGTGGCTCGACTCAAAGGGTGCGCACTTGCAACATTAATATGTGTGTGCGGCGTGTGTGTGTGTGTGTGTGTGTGCGTGTGTGTGCGCGCGTGTGTGCGTGAGTGCGGTGTACAGTTTGTGATACCTGGATGTATGCGATCAACGCTGATGTGACGGTTATGGCTCCAATTGCATGATGCTTGTAGGTTTTGTGAAGCACTTGAAGAAGCGAGAAGGCTACCCAATTGAGAAGCTCGAATGCTGGGCAACACACGCTAACACAAAGGTGCGTGTGTACGTGCACCAGGTGTGTGCACCTGGACACTTTGGCCGCCGTTCGTCTGCTCACCAGCACAATTGCCATGACCGACCACGATGGACAGATTATGTATCTTGTGACGGATCACCCGGCCGATGACGCCGCAATGAACGTCATCGCGCAGGTCGTCGGCGGATCGCGTAAGCATCAACACACACACACACATGCACACACACACATGCACACACATGCACACATGTGCACACGGCATTCGCACACGTTCACGTACATGTGCACACTCATGAAAACACCTCTTGTGCCATGTTCTTGTGTTTGTGCAGGCGGGCGCGTGGCAACAGCTGATTATTCGCAGGGCCCAGACACCTCGCACCTCCCAGATGGCAGCCTCCTTCCCCCGCCAAACCACATCTTCAGGTGACGGCGCTTGCTTCGCTGTTGTGCTTTGGTTGTTGCTTTGTGTTTCGCGTGATGTGTGTGCTGTAAGTTGTTCCTGCGTGTTTCCTTGCGTGCATGTGTGTGTGTGTGCGTGTCCAACGACATGCCACTTTGCTCCCCCGCACCTCTACTCCACATCAACATCAATCTCTACAGTCGCTGCACTCTTACCCTCGGGACCCTTACTTCGCATTCAATACTCCTACGAATGTCTCTGTGTACCACTTTGCAGATCACCAGCATCGACCGCTTTTATGATCACGGGATTCACACATACACGGTGCGATATTCCTGGGTAGCGGCGTGTCAACCCTCGTTTCGTGTGATTTGTGTTGTGTGCGTGTGTGTGCGTGTGCATGTGTGTGTGTGTGTGCGTGCGTGTGTGTGCGTGTGTGTGTGCATGTGTGTGTGCGTGCGTGTGTGTGCGTGTGTGTGTGTGTGTGTGTGCGTGCGTGTGTGCGTGCGTATGTGTGTGTGTGTGTGCAATTATTGTCCCCATGCACATGCATCAGTCATCATTCATTTCACTCACGTGTGTCACTTCACCTTGGCCACTGCCGTCACCGCGCACACACACACACACACACACTTCATCCTACAGCCCCTTCATGGACAGAATGCACCAGGGACTCATGTTCATCGCAACGTTCAGGTGCGCGCACGCACATGCGCAAACCGTGAACACACACACACATACACACATACACATACACATACACACACACATGCACGGAGAACCGCATGATTGTATGCAGTTGCACTAGCATGCACATTCTTTTCACAAAATCATCACTCCAAACTTATGTACCTTTTTTTTTTTTTTTTTTGTTGGCCCCCTCCCGCTCGTCTTCCTGCTTATCCTCCAATCACACGTGCAGGGATCCTGTGTCCGAGTTTTTGGACACGTGGACGCGTCTTGACATGCCTGGACGCATGCGGAACATTGATCCGCAAATCCCATCGCCGCTGGACTCCTTCCTTGATGATCCGGACCACTGGCTCCAACTCCTCCGCAACGTATGCGCACTGCCGTGATTTGCTTCGTGTGCATCATGAGCAAGGTCAATGCACGTATCACGCAAGCTCACACGTTGATGCACACCCATACACGTTGATGCACACTCACACACATACACTCACACACACGCTCACACGCGCATTGTTTGCGTTACTACAGGAGGATGGCTTTGATTACGGGCACCACCTCTTCAACCGCAACGCGTACAGAATGGGCGTGTCCAGAAGTCCAAACAAGCACGAGGTGCGAATGGCACGTGTACAGCTCGTCACGACACGACTCGTTACATCTTGAAGTTGTTCACTGCTATCTGTTCATTACGGTTTCTTTTCAGTCCGTGTACCCATTTCCTAACTGGCAAACACACACGAACACACACATACACATATACACTACACACATAACAAATACACACACATACACACACATACACACACACAAACCATTGATGTCAGATTGACGAGGCAAAGAAGCATGTGCTATGGTTTGCACTCATCATGATCGCAGAGAAGCCAGATGAAAGCATGGTCCGTGCAAGTTTGTGTGTGCGCGCGCGTGCGTGTGTGTGCACATGCGTCCAGCAACAAGCCTGGTGTACGACGCACATTCTTCACTTCACCCTCGTATGCATCTGTGCTCTCACTCACTCACACACGCACACACGCACGCACGCACACACACGCACGCACACACACTCACACACGCACTCACACGCGCGCACGCGCACCACATCACCTCCTGGCTGTAGGTGATGCTGCGCCGGACGGTGTGCTGGACAATCAAGGACGTCATCAACTTTGACATGGACCAGTGGAAGGCATCGACCGCTTTTAACGTGTGTGCATGTGTGGTCGTGCCTGCAGCTCCGCAATCCTTTGCGGTTCTTGTCTCAAGTGCTTGTGCTTGTTAACGCATGGCCTGTCCCTTCCTCAATCCTCACAGCCATGTTCATGCCAACCATCACCCCAATTGTGCTCGTTGCCGCCGCTGCTGCTGCTATCATGATCCCATGATGATTACGCTCATGCTGTGCGGTCTGCAGGTGAAAGACCACACGACGCGTGATGAGCTCATGATAACGAAGCGCATTTATCAGCTCAACTGGATCGACAAGACCTTGTATGATCTTGCAAGCAACGTCTTCCGCGATAAAGTGGCAAGACAGGTGGGTTCCCGTCCCATGTCACTGGTGGCACTGTGTGTGTGTGTGTGTGTGTGTGTGTGTGTGTGTGTGTGTGTGTGTGTGTGTGTGTGTGTGTGTGCGAGACAGTGTGTGTGTGTGTGCGAGACAGTGTGTGTGTGTGCGAGACAGTGTGTGTGTGTGTGTGCGAGACAGTGTGTGTGTGTGCGAGACAGTGTGTGTGTGTGTGACAGTGTGTGTGTATTTGTGTGTCTGTGTGCATGTGTGTCTGTGTGCCTGTGTGTATCTGCGTTTGGCACTCCATTTCCTGGTAGTGTGTGACGCGCATGTGTGTGTGTGTGCAGGTGAGCTTCAAGGAAGAGTTGCAGCTCTATCACGAACAACGCACCGCCCATCTCGCCGCTTGTGAGTGCACCCACATGGCGCTGCGTGCCTAGCCATGTGTGCATAAATGCGATTACACTGCTCGCCTCGAGGGTGTGGTGTCGGCATGCCATTGCATGTCATTTCTTTCCACCAACCACAGGCGGCAACTTGTTCACTCCAACGCCCAAACACACGCACGCACACACACTGACACGCTCATTCACATTGCATGTGTGGATCACCAGGCGAGGCGCACAAGGACGAGTCGATGGCTGCGAAATTGGTGGAGACAATCCTGCATCCCTCCCGCTGCCACGTCATGTCACGCACACGCGACGAAACATTTGCAGACGTGTCCTCATCAGCATCAGAGCCGTTCTCGCCTCCACCGCACCCGTAAACGCGACACACACAATCACACAATTGCACCACCCCCACGCTTCTTGTCGCCTTAATCCCCCATCTCTCTCCCTCTCATTCTCCCATTCTCTCTTCTGACTGTGTGTGTGTGTGTGTGTGTGTGTGTGTGTGTGTGTTAACTTGGGTCCGCCACATCCCTCCTAGCTTTGGTTTTGGTGTACCCCCTTCCACTGCGCCTGTATGCCGTGCTCTTGCTCGTCGTGGACTTTGCTCGCGTGCGCCCACACATTTTGTCCTTTGGAACCTAATCAGTATCAGATGTGGTTTGCTCATTCATATGCGTTCGAATGTGTCCGTGTGTGTGTGCGTGCGTGTGTGTGTGTGTGTGTGTGTGTGTGTGTGTGTGTGTGTGTGTGTGTGTGTGTGTGTGTGTGTGTGTGTGTGTGTGTGTTCTTGTGTCGTCTGCCTGCCTGCCTGTCTGTGATATCGTGCCTTGCCTTGTCATTGCAGTTGTTCGTGGGTAGCTTCGGTTATGAGCTCGAATGTGTACACAATTTACAAGAGATAGATATGTGAACACGACCACGTGACACACGCACGTTGCTTGCTCACATGCAAGCCGACCCATGTCTGCAAAATGCACACAGCTGCGCCAGACACAAACACAAACACACACACACACATACACACACATAGCGAAGCTGGCCCTTCCTTGTCGTTAGTTGGTGCGCTGTCGTTGCCGCTGCATGCGCATCCACCTGTCGATATGAGCGAGCTTGGCTTCGAGCTTGGCCACGGCCACATCGACATGTGTTGTGTCCAGACAGAACCACGCCTCCGACGACCGGCACAGCGCAACCGCATCCAGCACGTCCGGTGCGATTGCGTGGGTGATGGCTGGCGGGCAGCACTCGGCGACGGCGAGCATGCACGTGCACGCATGGGCGAGTGGCAGGGCAAGGCACGCCGCAACCTTGCCTGGGTTGGTTGACGACACGCCATACGACACCTTCACGGCAGTGGCAATGTGCATGCGCGCACGCGACTGCGACGGCAGCGTCCATGGGCGAGCAGCGAGGCGTGGATCGGCCACACAGCGCGCCGTGGCATCTGCAATGTCAACAAACAGGCTCGGGTCAGCCAGCACCGCCAAGCGAAGGACGGTAGCCACCTGCGGCGTGCTGAGCGCATTCACCATCAGCAGCAGGTTGTCTGCGTCGGGAAACGGTGTGAACGTGTTTAGGTAGGCGCGTAACTTGTCCAGCTTGCGCTGCATTGCCTTGGCCTTCTTCCCCAACAGCAGCCAGTACTCGCAGTGGCGCGCAGAGACCACAGCGTCCTCCAGGGCCTCGCACAGCACGCGCGCACCGCCCACATCAAAGCGCACGAGCATCAGCGCAGCGTCGAGCAACGGCAGCACAACGTCGGCCAGCCCCTCACCGCGCACACGCTGCCTCTCGTCGTCAAACTGGTGGCCGTGGTTGTGGCGGAGGCACGAGATGGCGCTGGTCAGGGGCGCAAGCAGCCGAGCAACGGCTTTGTGCGGATCAAAGTGCCGACGAATCAGGTCTGCCCACGATGGCAACAGTGGCGGTGGCGATGGCGGTGGTGGACGCGATGGACTGCAAGACCTTGGCCGTGACGGTACTTCTGTCATTGGTGTCTCCTTTGGTACCTTTGTTGCTGGTGGACGGTTCTTGATTGGTTGCATTGTGTCCTCGGAGGTGGGTGGTGCAGGAGAGGTCAGGCAATCATCACTGATTTGAATGGCAGGGCTGCATCTTACACGCACCGCTTCTTCCTTCTCCTTTCCCACAACGGCATCAACACCATCAGCGTTGCTGTCATCATCTGCAGCATCATCCCGGTCATCATCATCATCATCATCATCATCATCATCATCATCATCATCATCATCATCATCATCATCATCATCATCATCATCATCATCATCATCATCATCATCATCATCGTCGTCGTCGTCGTCGTTGTCGTCGTTGGCGTCATCGTCGCGGCGTGTGTATCGACGCTTGGCCTGTTGTCGCTTTTGGTTGTGCTGCTCCCGATGCTGCTGATGCTGCTGCTGTTGCTGCTGCTGTTCTTGTTGATGCTCATCCTGGTCGTGTGTTGGTGCAATGCCGTGCAAGGTGCGCATGGTTCGCCAAATATCGGGCCAGATATGAAGGCAGTCTGGCCGCTCCAGAATCACAGCGCGCAGGATCGCGCGCGCAACCAGCTGCGATCGACCATCAATGTGCAGCGAGAAGCGAAAGCCAGTATACCGCCCTGGCTGTGGCACTGGGACTGGAATGGGCGCGAAAACGGTCGCGTGTGCTGTGTGGCGGTGCCGCCGTCGCCGCTGTTGTTGCTGCTGCTGCTGTTGCTGTTGTTGCTGAAGGAACTGCTGCCCGAGCTGGTCAAAGGTGTCAAGCATGGCAGCAACAGAGGACACGCTGCTTGCGCCGGTGCTTGCACCTGCAGCGACTTGTTGAGCGACGACTTGAAGCCTCTCCTCAAGGTGCGTCCGCTCTGTGTCGTAGTTGAAGTCATCCGGTGTGAATGGCGTCTCTGGCAGCACAACGCCACCGCTGGCGAGGCAGAAGCTCATGTGCGAAGCATCAGCACGGTTACTTGCACGGACGACAGCAGCGTCGTCTGTGGTGCCGGCAGCGTCACTGTTGGCAGTGCTGCAACTGTACGCGCCACTGCTGCGTGGACGATTCGTGTTGATGAAGGCGGCCAGCGCTGCGGCCGTTGGACACCAGATGACATCAAGGGGCCTGGTGGTGCTGTGTCGAATCTGCTCCTTGAGGGAGCCGAGCTGCTGGCAGACGAGGGCAAAGTAGGTACCGCGCTGCGTGGTTGTGCCGATAGCGGAGACAAAGTCGCAGTAGAAGCGCACGAGCGTGTGCGTGTGTGCTGACCACTGGGAGAGCACGGTGCAGTGCCGCCGCGGCGGGCTCCTGGGCGCTCTTGGCCGGGCGTAGCAGCGCGTGACCAGCGTAAATGTCCCTGAGCCGTCGTCCACGCCCAGCGCATGCACGAGCAGCATGCGTGACTGCAGTCTGCGCAGGGACGCCGCAGAGGCTGTGGCATCTGCGTGCTGTATCAGCCACACGGGGGAGATGTCCGGAACGGCTGTCGACAGGAAGCGTCGAAGCACCTGCAGCACATATGTATCCACTGGTGCGCATAGTGCCCTCATGGCACCTGTCGATGAGGTCCGCGCTGCAGTCCGCGCTGCAGTGCCTTGTTCCCTCTCCATCCCCACAGCATCTTCTGCGCTCTGCATGCGGACCACTGGTTGTTGTTCTTCTTCCCCATCATGGTCATGCTGGTCTTGTCCTCCTCCTCCCCTCATCGCGCCACTGGTGCGTTCTCCTTGTCGTTGTCTTGTTGGCACATTCGTGCAAACTGATTTCAGTTGCACTTGCTCCCCATTGACAACACACACAACGCTGACAAACAACACAAACCCTTCACCAGCCAGACACCCAGAGAGACACGATGGAGGTGGAAGGGGTGACCACAACGGCGTTCTCGTCGGATCACAGCGATGGCAGCAGTGGTGCCGATGATGAGTGGGAGGAGGAGGATGGACTGACCTTTAGGAAGCGGCACTTGCCATGCTTTGATGAAGTGTATGGCAAGCCAGAGGCCTTGGAGCACGCACTGCACCGAGAGACCTTGAACGGGCAGCCAATCCACGCCGTGCTGAGCTGGGCGTTGCCACAGGCAGCCGATCTCTGCTTGCTGGCCATCGATGCCTCTGGCTTCACGCTGTCACCACAAACACGCCAGTACCTTGAGACGTCCAGCACTTCACATCGCACCACCACGGATAGTGACAAGCAGCACGTCCTCGAACTAGCACACAAGCGGCGCTACTTTGAGGCCGAACTCACATGTCAGTCAGTGGCTGTGATTGTGAGCAGGAGGGAAGGGACTGTCAGTGTACAAAAGGCGTGGGCCACACGTTGGCTACGCTTGCATACATGCTCCCCACGTTGATGCCTTGACCGTTGACTCACGCTCACACGTGCGCGCACGCACATCCATGTATTCTCAACAACCATACTCACTCTCACACACACACACACACGTATGTTCAACAACCATGCCCACTCACACACACACGCACACACACGCACACTCACACACACACACACACACACACACACACACACACACACACACACGCACGCACGCACACATGCACGCTCATACAGGTGCACCGCTGCAGCAGCGAATTGAGGAGCTACAACGGCAGACGAACCGATCTTCTCGCGAGGAAGAAGAGCTGGCGCAGCTCAAGACGCAGGTGGAGAGGAACGCAGTGGTGCTGGAGTACGAAGTGGACGTGTGGATGCGCGTCGTCTTTGTGAAGATGCACGTGCCATTCACTGTTCGCTGCGCAGTGGCACAGAAGCTGCAGCTTATGATGCCGCTGAAACGCAGCATTCGCCTTGCCAGGCGCAAGCGCAATGCCCTCCTCGACACCATCGACCCACTGAACATCCTCAACCGCATCGGGCGCAACCGCGTGGGCCCGGCAGGAGAAGGCAGCACCAGCGAACGCCCAACGACATCTCGGCTTCGACGCCGTACCGTATCCACGCTCGCCGTGAACAGTGCCATCAACGAGCAAGACGCCGCGTTCCTCATCTTGGACGAGGACGACGAAGAGATTGATGAGTCGCAGGATGAAGAAACTCTGCAGGAAATTACAGCGGAGTTCTCGTTAGTTCGTGCATCTGCGTTTCGCAATTTCAGCAAGCCCGACTTGTTCTTCACACCCGCACAGAACCTTCGGCTTACCCGACAGATTCTGCTGGAACGGCCGTTCACAAAGAGTGTCCGAATTGCCCATGCCGCTGACGGCAACGCAACGAACCCGCTCCAGCACCATCAGCAGCAACAGCAACGGCGAGGGCAGCGAGCAGCTCAAGTGAACATTCAGGTGGAGGAGGTTCATGGTGGGTCAGGGCGCGGGTCGCCGGACCAGGAAGGATCAACCAGTCCTGCCGACATCCAAGAAGAAGAGTTGATTGCCCACGCATACCGATCGCGTGGGTACCAGCTGCTTGTTGCTGACGGCGCGTACTCCGCCGTATTCCCGCTTCACGACACAACAGCGGCAACAACAGCAGACAGTGACGCGACAGAGACGTCGGCAGCACCGACGCTCGACGCAGCTGTGGCCGAGGATGAGTCACGTCTGCTGTCCTCAAATGGTTTGCAGATTGAGCGGTCGCACAACCCTTACGCCAACCTCTGGCTCAAACTTGTTCTCTTCTGGAGCAACTGGCGAAACTGGAGGTGCGTGCGTGCGTGCGTGTGTGTGTGTGTGTGTGTGTGTGTGTGTGTGTGTGTGTGTGTGTGTGTGTTGTGTGTGTGTGTGTGTGTGTGTGTGTGTGTGTGTGTGTGTGCGTTTCAGATGCTTTCTGCTGTATGGCGGTGTGAGTTCCCCTCGCCTCTTCCCTCACCTTCCCCCTGCCCTCACCTTCCCCTCTCAACCTCCCTTGCTTCAACCATTGCTCTGCATCTGCTGCAGGCACCACCAGCCGTTGCGACTGGTGAAGAACTACTTTGGCGAGAAAGTTGCCTTCTACTTCCTCTGGCTTGAGTTCTACACAACGTGGCTGGTGGCCCCGGCCCTGCTTGGCTTTGTTGTTTTCTTCCTTGGCTTTGCTCTGCAGGCCAACCGAACAGATGTGAAGGAGTATTGCGCGAGCAACAAAACCATGTGCGCTGTCTGCTCCTCCTGCGATCAGTTTACTCTTCAAGAAAGCTGCAACGCCTACAAGACCGGGTGCGTTGTTGGTTGTTGTTGTTGTTGGTGTTGTTGTTGTTGGTTGTTGTTGGTGTTGTTGTTGGTTGTTGTTGGTGTTGTTGGTTGTTGTTGTTGGTTGTTGTTGTTGGTGTTGTTGGTTGTTGTTGTTGTTGTTGTTGTTGTTGTTGTTGTTGTTGTTGTTACTGTTGGTTGTTGTTGTTGTTGTTGTTGCTGTTGGTTGTTGTTGCTGTTGGTTGTTGTTGTTGTTGGTTGTTGTTGCTGTTGGTTGTTGTTATTTCTTCAGGTTTGCCACATGGGAGTTGCACGGCACGTACTTGCTTCGCAATGGCTCACACTGTACAACATACACATGCACGCCCGCACAACATACCGTAAAACCTCCCACAACGTCAGATATCTGTTTGACAATGGGGCCACGGTTGTGTTCTCGCTGATCATGTCTGTGTGGAGCACACTCTTCCTGGAGTTTTGGAAGCGAACGCAGAACCGCAAGGCGTACGCGTGGCGTGTCCGCAACTTCGAGGTGCGTGCGTGGGCAACTTGACAGGTCACATTGTTTGTTCTCGGTTCGCTTGAAGTTCAGAGGGTATTACTTGCTTCATTATATCTCCACGTCACTCACGTCATATCGGCGTGTGTATGTGTGTGTGTGTGTGGGTTTTTTGTCCTCTCTCTATGCGTGCGTGGTGGTGCAATCCCCTACTCTCGTCATTCTGTGTGGTCGCTTGTGTGTTTATGTGTGCGTGCGTGTGTGCAGGAAACGGAGCCGCACCGCCCGCAGTTTCGTTCTGAGGGCGTGAAGACGGATGATGTGACAGGGCTTCCGAAACCATTCTTCCCCTTCAACAAACGCCTTCGTCGCTACATTGTCTCCTTTCTCACTGTCACCGTCATGCTCGGTGCGTTGTGAGCCGGGTAATAGTGTTTTCATGTTGTGCAAGTATGTGTGCGTGTGTGTGCGTGCGTGCGTGCGTATGTGTGTGTGTGTGTGTGTGTGTGTGTGTGTGTGTGTGTGTGTGTGTGTGTGTGTGTGTGTGTGTGTGTGTGTGTGTGGGTGGGGTTTGAGCGTGAGTGCGTGCGTGTGTGTATGTGAGTGCGTGCGTGCGTGCGTGCGTGCGTGTGTGTGTGTGTGTGTGTGTGTGTGTGTGTGTGTGTGTGTGTGTGTGTGTGTGTGTGTGACTCTGACAGTAGTTGTCAACACTGGCGGATGTGCTTTGTTCTGCACTGTTGTGCGCCTGCAGGCATTGTGATTTTGGCTGTGGTTGGTGTGATCCTCGCTCGAACGGTCATCCGCACCAGGCTCTATGAATCATCATCGGAGGTGCAGTTGCATGCAAACGTCCTCTTTTGTGTCATGCCTGCTCCGTGATGCTGTTGGTGCTGATGGTCGCGTTGATGGTGGCGGTTGTTGGTGCTGTGTACTTTGCATTGCTGACGTCCCAACACATCTCTCTCCCTCTGTCGTGCTGTCTCACTTCACTGCATTCTTACACGGACAACCTTGATATTGTTGTAGAGCGTGAGCAAGGCCTCGGGTGCCATCACATCTGTTATTGGCGCTTCCTTGTCTCTCTTCATCATTCTCGCCCTCGGAAAGGTCTGTGTGTGCGTATGTTTGTGTGTTTGTGTGTGTTTTGTAACACCATCATTCGAGCTGCCGCCATTCGGGTTTCTCGTGAAGGGATCGTGTCAATGCATGGCCAGAAGCACACGCAAGTGGCTACGGCAGCCTCCGCATATGTGCTGTACTCAACGCACAGCCTCCATCTCATCTTTTCGCATGCACGTGCTCGTACATGCACATGTGCTGGTCTGCTTCATGTCCAGGTGTATGCACGAATTGCGCTGACCTTGACGCGCTGGGAGAACCACGAGCGTGAGAGCGAATTCGAACGGGCGCTGGCCATCAAGGTGTGCGTGCGTGTGTGCTGTGCGTGTGTGTATGTGTGCGTGTGTGCACGTGTGTGTGTGTGTACGTGCGTGTGCGTGTGTACGTGCGTGTGCGTGTCCATGTGTTTGTGTATTTACGGGGTACGTTGATTTCATGCGTGCATGGCTTCAGTCTGTTTCAGATGCGATATGGGTCGGCAGCAGATCAGTGCTTGTACTCATTCATGTTGCCTCACGTGTTGCTTTGGTTCAGGTGTTTTTGTTCGAGTTTGTCAATAACTTTGCATCCATCTTCTTTGTTGCCTTCTTCAAGGTATTGATGTTGCAACACGTTCGTGTGCGTGCGTGTGTGTGTTTGCATGTTTGGGTACGAATGTGCGTGTGTGTGTTTGCATGTTTGGGTATGAATGTGTGCATTTGTGTGTGTGTTTGTGTGTGTGTGTGTGTGCTTGCTTGTGTGCGTATGAGGACGAGGGTTCGCGACGATAGCCAACCATCTATTTCCTTGTGACTGACATGCCCGCTACGTGACGCGTGCTGTATTGTGCAGGGCCAATTCATTGGTCGCCCGGGCAAGTTTGTTGAGTTCTTTGGCTATCGCCAGGACGCGTGTCCCGAATATGGCTGTCTCATCGGTGCGCACTTGTGTTTTCATCACGCCTGCCTGCAATTTCGTAGCCGCATCACTTGGAGCGTGGCAGAGGTGGATGGGGATGGGAGATCTGCTTTCTTGGGCGTCGCGCTGGTTGTGACATACCTGGCTGATAATCGCCGCCACACGTACACACGTACGCATTCTCACTGACGCGCGCACATGATTGTGCACACACACACACACACACACACACACGCACGCACGCACGCACACACGCACACGCACACACACACGCACACACGCACACGCACGCACACACACATGCGCACACGCACACGCACGCACACAACTATACGCCATGTCTGCAGAGTTGACGATTCAGCTTTCTGTGATTATGGTGGGCAAGCAGAGCATGGGCAACGTGAAAGAGGTTGTGATTCCTTACCTCTTTGGCGTGTGGAAACGATGGAGCCTTGCTCGTCGCATGCTGTCTGTGATCAAGCAAGCTACAAACACCGCAGAACATGGCAAGGATTCCAGCACCGATGGCGCGGGTCATGCCAACGACGCGCAATCCTCCTCCGCAGCCATGTTTTCGTCGCCCCTCGCTGTTCCGCAAACGGTTGGCCAGGACAAGCCCTTCAACAAGATCCTTCCGTGGGCGGTGCAGTACGGCTACACGGCGTACCCAGGCCTCTTCAGGGAATACCTCGAGGTGGGCAACGCATCGGGTGTATGCGTGTGCGTGCGTGCGTGCGTGTGTGTGTGTGTGCGTGTGTGTGTGTGTGTGTGTGTGTGTGTGTGTGTGTGTGTGTGTGTGTGTGTGTGTGAAAGCGCACAAGCGTGCGCATGCATGCGAGTCTGCTTTCTTGTGTGCGTACGTCATTCACCGCTTCGTTGTGCTGTTGTCGCTCGACCGCTCACGCGTGCTGCTTCGTTTCCCTGCATGCCTCTGCTTGCCTGTAGATGATTCTCCAATTCGGGTTCACCACTCTGTTCGTAGCGTCCTTCCCGCTGGCGCCCATCTTTGCTCTCCTCAACAACATTGTTGAGATTCGCCTTGATGCGAAGAAGCACATGCACGTGCTGCAGCGCCCATTTGGCTTTGTGAGTGCGCGCTTGCTTGCTTGCGTGCTTGCTTACATGCTTGCTCGCATGCACGCTTTGTTGCGTTGGGGTTCGTGCATGACTCCTATGCGCGTGCTTGTTCTTCGATTCTTGATCCTCACGCTGCTGCGCTCCTTTTTCTTCCCGTTGTGTTGTGTTTGGCTATGTTTTGTTTGTTGTTTGCATGTGACAGGGTGCGGAGAACATTGGCATTTGGCAGCACGTGTTGAGTTGGGTCAGCATTGTTGCCGTGATTACAAACGCCTTTGTCATCGCAATCACCTCCAGCTTCATTCCTCGCTATGGTGTGTGTGTGTGTGCGTGTGCGTGTGTGTGTGTGTGTGTGTGTGTGTGTGTGTGTGTGTGTGTGTGTGTGTGGTGTTGCACGTGTTTTGTTGGTACCTGTGCTTGTTTGTACATCGTTTTTCAAGTACGCACGTTCAGTCCATCATCCTCTTTGTGAATAGCTTGTTCCTTGTTGCTTTTGGCCCACACTACAAGACTGCGTTTGTTTCCTTGTCTTTTCCATCCCACAGTGTACACGCGCCTGAATGGGGATCTGGCCGGCTTTGTGGACGCCAGCCTGGCCAAATCACCCGTGACAGACCCAACGTCCAACCAGGTGTGCGCATGTGCCCTGTTTTGATTCTGCCTTGTGCGTCGGCGTGTGTTGGCTCAGCTGCTGCACTGTCATGCACCTCTCATGCTTCTTGTTTTCCTCAACGCTTGACCTTGTGTGCAATTTTTAAAAAGTTTGACTGCTACTATTCTGGGTATCGCAACCCCGATGGAAGCTATTCCACCTTGCACTTTCAGATTATGATGGCAAGGTGAGAAGATACGGGGGGGTGTGTGTGTGCGTATATGCGTGTGTGCGTGTTTGTGTGTGTGTGTGTGTGTTTGCGTGTTTGCGTGTTTGTGCGTGTGCGTGTTTGTATGTGTGTGTGTGTTGGAATTGAGCTTCTGCTTGGCACAAAGCGCCATTTCAGCTGCTTACACTCAGTCTCGCTCCTGCTCACATGTGGCCACGTGCACACATGGACAGGTTTGCCTTTGTGCTCATCTTCGAGCATGTTGTGTACACGTTCAAGTACTTGCTCAGCCTTGTCATCTACGATGTCCCCAGCGACGTGGAGATTAAGATTCGCCGCGAAGAATACCAGGTACACCGCGCTACCGCGTTGGCTTGCTTTTCGTTGTGTGTGTATGTGTGTGGCTGCACCTCCGCGTGCTGCCTGTGTACATGCCTCTTTGCAACAACCTGCACGGCGCTCCATGATTGCTTGTGCCACTTCCTCACGTCCTTGGTTGTGTTGTCTGCTTGCAGGCCAAAATTGCCCTTGACCGAGAGCTTGCTCGCACTGCCCGCCACAAAAAGAATACCTGACTGCCAATGGAAAGGAAGCCTCTGGGAGAGCTGCTGACTTTTTCCTTCCTTGCTTGTTTGGTGTACCATACAAACCCACAAACACAACGCCTCCTGTCTGTTCCCCAGTCATGATCATAATAAACGCACCACCCAGAAACGGAAGCCCCTGCAATCATCCAAATCGCGCTCGTTGTTGCGCTGTACTTGTCGAAGCCATTCGCCACCGCCTTTGTATCGAAAACAACTGATTTCAGTCGAAAACAATGTCACAAAAACTATGTGTTACCGCCTTAATTTATTCTTCCTAGATAGGACCGGACATTGAATAGTAGCTATGTAATTAACAAAAATCGCAAGGCACACTGTGCGGGTTGCGTCAAAGTGACGAAGATGAGAGGTTGGTCGCGTACGCGTTGCTTGCCACCGCTGCCACGGCTTGCCGCTGCTCGCTGCGCAGCTACATGCGCAGGTAGGCCGACCATCAGCTGAGCTGTCATTTTTTTGTTTTCACTTCTGCCACTGACCCGTGCAGCCGCTTTTGATCGCCTTCTTCTCGAATCCCGACCGACAAACAACAACACCTTCCCCCCTTCCCCCGACAATGGATCAGCGCCTGATTGCCATGCACACCCGTGCAACAAGCATCTTTGTGCAGGCAGATCGCGATGAGAGCGGCTGGCTGTCCAAGAAGGAGCTCAAGCGTGCCATCCAGGGCAACGACGATATTCGCTTCGACCTGCGCACTGCAGGTGGTCGCCCATGGAAGGACTTCTGGGCTGAGCTCGACGTTGATGGCGTAAGCTTGTGTGTTTGTGTTTACCTTTGCGTGCCTGTGTGTTTGTTTGTGTTTGTGTGTGTGTGTGTGTGTGTGTGTGCGTGCGTGTGTGTGTGTGTGTGTGTGTGTGTGTGTGTGTGTGTTTGTTTGCGTGCATGGCTTGCATCGTTTTGCTTTTGCGACCCGTGCTTGGTGCGCCTTGTTGACGATGACAAAGTTGTAATGAACGTTCAGCCGCCTCGAACACACATCTCCCTCCCCAACCCTTTACTCGTCTCACACGCGTCCCTCGCCCGCTGCACTTTTCCTTCCCGCTTTAGGATGGCCGTATTGAGCTTGACGAGCTCATCAACTACGTCACCAAAGTTCTTGTGGACAAGACTGACAGCACTGTCAGGTCAGTCAAGGACCTGGCTAGGGAGATCTTTGAGCGTGCCGATCGCGACGGCAACGGCGTGCTGTCCAAGAGGGAGCTGAAGCGTGTGCTGCACGAGGACGACGACCTGCGTGACGAGCTGCGTGCTGCTCACGGGCGCCACTGGAAGGACTTCTGGACCGAGCTCGACGCCAACGGCGTACGTTACAGCACGTGTTGGTGGTGTTGTTGGTGGTGTTGTTGATGGTGCTGTTGGAGGTGTTGCCGATGCAGATGTCTTTGAGGCTCACAGTGCTCACATACACACCACACGCACTCCTGACAAACGCAACACACACACGCACACACAGGATGGGCAGATTGAGTTTGAGGAGCTTGTGGAGTACATTGACAAGGCGCACAAGCAGCACGTGGACAATGCAGTTGCGTCGGCTGCAGAGGCCCGCAGCAACCCTGCAGCAGCTGAGGAGAAGGCGGACAAGGGCACAGATGAGACATCGACCGGTGGGGAGTCGACCGCCCGCACCGACGAGACGTTTGGGGAGCGGCTTGCACGCATGCGTGCCCACGTGCGCGACATCTTTGAGCGGGCGGACCGGGACAAGAACGGGTGGCTGTCGAAGAAGGAGCTGAAGCGTGTGCTGCACGAGGACGATGACCTTCGGTATGAGCTGCGCACGTCTGGCGGCCGTCCGTGGAAGGAGTTCTGGGCTGAGCTCGACGTTGACAACGTGAGTGCCTGCGCTGCTGCTGTTGTTATGTGCGGTTGCATGTGGCTGTTGTTATGTGGCTGTTTGTGTGTGTGTGTGTTGTGTGTGTGTGTGTGTGTGTGTGTGTGTGTGTGTGTGTGAGAATATGTGTGTGTGTGTGTGGTTGTTCTTGCTGTTATTCACTCCACTCTCACTCCACTCTTACGTCACACTCTTCATCACGCAGGACGGACGGATTGAGGAGAAGGAACTTGTTGACTACCTGATGAAGGTGCTGACGGAGAAGGCGTCGAAGCACCACGCGTCGCTGAAGGAGCGCGCGAAGGACATCTTTGAGCGGGCGGACCGGGACAAGAACGGGTGGCTTTCGAAGAAGGAGCTGAAGCGTGTGCTGCACGAGGACGATGACCTGCGCGATGAGCTGCGCACAGCCCATGGGCGCCACTGGAAGGACTTCTGGACCGAGCTCGACGCCAACGGCGTATGTTTGAGTCCTGCTCTTGTTGACACGTGTGCGCTGTTTGTGAAACGCCAACATCATTTGGCTCAACAAGTCTGTTTGTTGGCATCGTGTGCCTGTTGTGTTTCAACGCCGCTGCACATGCTAACCATTGGTATCGTCGTGACTCACTGTTCCCGGATCCTGTGTATCCGATATGCTTGTTCTCCTTGTGTTTCTGGGGGTGTGTGCAGGACGGCAAGATTACACTCGATGAGCTGGTTGACTACATTGAGAAGGCCGGCACGCGCCACGTCCAGGAGGGTCTTGAGCTTGTCCGTGCTTGAGGCAGCGAAGGCTTTGGGGATTCAAGGCTTCGACCCGAAATCTTCATGGTGACACCTTTGGTGTGCTCGTCGTCAGCAACATGAGCGATGTGAGCGCCGTCGCAAAAGCCGCCTTCACCTTTTACTCCTGCCCCCTGTTGTTTACTGTCGTCAGCCCCTGCAATTCAGCCTCTTACAACTGCCACCCAATGCCTGCCTACTTGCTTGTTTGCTTGCTTGCTTGATTGTGTGTGCGCGTCTTGTTTCCTTGCGCTTTCACGTGGTGTGCCATCGCACATTGCAACGCATATACAGCATCAATGTTGATGACCATCGTCTGTTCTCATGCTCCATCGTAATCACAATCACTGTCAACGCAATGAAGCAAAACCATCAACAACCTAGCTAGTAAGTGAATCATCACCACGCACACGCGCACACGCGCACAAGGAGCTGTCATCCGAAGCCTCCGGGCAGAAGCAACACTTGCCATCGTCATTCGCACTCGTCACCAACTCAATTCACTGATTGCAAGCAAGCAAGCAAGCAACAAAGAAAAAAAAATTCTGCACCACACACAAAAGGGTGACGCAGTGAACAAGCGAGCTTGCGTGCACACACCACCATCCTGTTCGTCGCGCCGACACAAGACCTTCGTGCCATTCACACCGACTACGACAAGCAAGCAACTAAGCAAAGCAAACACAGCAGGCAAAGCACCACGAGGCAGCAAAGCAGGGTCTCACAAGCACGGCAACAAGAAGGGAAGAACACAAAGAGTTGTTTGATTTGGCAGCGGCGATATGGACCAGCGCCTGATTGTACTGCACCGCCGTGCTTCGGACATCTTCCACGAAGCAGACCGTGACGGCAATGGTTGGCTGTCCAAGAAGGAGCTCAAGCGCGTCATTCATGGCAATGACTACATTCGTTTTGAGCTGCGCACCGCGGGCGGTCGCCCATGGAAGGACTTCTGGGCTGAGCTCGACGTCGATGGGGTAGGGGTCTTGCTTGCATGCACACATCTCCACCCATAGCAAACGTTGCACACACTGGGCCCGTGTACTTGGTGCTATGGGTGCTCAGCAGCGTGCAGGTGGTGGGATTGCCCGGGATTGCGTGCCTGCCAAGTCTTTCACCTTTCCCCTTCTCATGCCCGCGATTGCAATAACAACCCACAGGACGGAAAGATCGAAGAGCAAGAACTGATCAATTACCTTACCAAGGTACAAGTTGAAAAGACGAATGACTCCCTCGATACGGTCAAGGACTTGGCTAGGGAGATCTTTGAGCGTGCCGATCGCGACGGCAACGGCGTGCTGTCCAAGAGGGAGCTGAAGCGTGTGCTGCACGAGGACGACGACCTGCGTGACGAGCTGCGTGCTGCTCACGGGCGCCACTGGAAGGACTTCTGGACCGAGCTCGACGCCAACGGCGTACGTTACAGCACGTGTTGGTGGTGTTGTTGGTGGTGTTGTTGATGGTGCTGTTGGAGGTGTTGCCGATGCAGATGTCTTTGAGGCTCACAGTGCTCACATACACACCACACGCACTCCTGACAAACGCACACACACACACACACACTTTCTCTCTCTGTCTCTGTCTCTTTCTTGACACACACACACACACACACACACACACACACACACACACACACACACACACACACATGCACACACAGGATGGGCAGATTGAGTTTGAGGAGCTTGTGGAGTACATTGACAAGGCGCACAAGCAGCACGTGGACAATGCAGTTGCGTCGGCTGCAGAGGCCCGCAGCAACCCTGCAGCAGCTGAGGAGAAGGCGGACAAGGGCACAGATGAGACATCGACCGGTGGGGAGTCGACCGCCCGCACCGACGAGACGTTTGGGGAGCGGCTTGCACGCATGCGTGCCCACGTGCGCGACATCTTTGAGCGGGCGGACCGGGACAAGAACGGGTGGCTGTCGAAGAAGGAGCTGAAGCGTGTGCTGCACGAGGACGATGACCTTCGGTATGAGCTGCGCACGTCTGGCGGGCCGTCCGTGGAAAGAGTTCTGGGCTGAGCTCGACGTTGAAAACGTGAGTGCCTGCGCTGCTGCTGGTTGTTATGTGCGGTTGCATGTGGCTGTTGTTATGTGGCTGTTTGGGCCTTGAGTCCGTATCATTTTCTCTTTCTTGACACACACACACACACACACACACACACACACACACACACACACACACACACACACATGCACACACAGGATGGGCAGATTGAGTTTGAGGAGCTTGTGGAGTACATTGACAAGGCGCACAAGCAGCACGTGGACAATGCAGTTGCGTCGGCTGCAGAGGCCCGCAGCAACCCTGCAGCAGCTGAGGAGAAGGCGGACAAGGGCACAGATGAGACATCGACCGGTGGGGAGTCGACCGCCCGCACCGACGAGACGTTTGGGGAGCGGCTTGCACGCATGCGTGCCCACGTGCGCGACATCTTTGAGCGGGCGGACCGGGACAAGAACGGGTGGCTGTCGAAGAAGGAGCTGAAGCGTGTGCTGCACGAGGACGATGACCTTCGGTATGAGCTGCGCACGTCTGGCGGCCGTCCGTGGAAGGAGTTCTGGGCTGAGCTCGACGTTGACAACGTGAGTGCCTGCGCTGCTGCTGTTGTTATGTGCGGTTGCATGTGGCTGTTGTTATGTGGCTGTTTGTGTGTGTGTGGTTGTTCTTGCTGTTATTCACTCCACTCTCACTCCACTCTCACTCCACTCTCACTCCACTCTTACGTCACACTCTTCATCACGCAGGACGGACGGATTGAGGAGAAGGAACTTGTTGACTACCTGATGAAGGTGCTGACGGAGAAGGCGTCGAAGCACCACGCGTCGCTGAAGGAGCGCGCGAAGGACATCTTTGAGCGGGCGGACCGGGACAAGAACGGGTGGCTTTCGAAGAAGGAGCTGAAGCGTGTGCTGCACGAGGACGATGACCTGCGCGATGAGCTGCGCACAGCCCATGGGCGCCACTGGAAGGACTTCTGGACCGAGCTCGACGCCAACGAGGTGCTTGGTTGTGATCTCGTTCTTGTATTCTTGCTTGCTTGGTTGCTGCAAGAGGGTGAACACAATCCACATCTAACTCCTCCCTTGCTCCTACGTCCACTCGTCCCTGCTGCTGACGCAACGATTTTCTGCTGTTGCATTGTTGTCGACTTATTTTTTGCGCTGCCCTTCTGTTCACTGTGTCATCACCCCCCCCCCCCCACACACACAACACACACACACACACACACACACACACACACACACACACACACACATTCAACACATTCAGGACGGGCGGATTGAGCTACCCGAGCTGATCGCGTACATGGACGAGAACCACCGCCGCCGCCTCACCGCTGCGCTGGAAGGCGGCAAGCAACAAGAGGACAGTACACCAACGCGTGTTGACATGCAGCACAGCATGTCAGAGTTCAAGGACGATCGTGGGTACGATGTGAAGCGTGACACGACGGTGACAACCACAACCGCCGCCCTGCAGTCATCCACCACCACCACCACCACCACCGACTCGACAGTGACGTCTACCGCAACCACGCCAACAGACGCAGCGGCCACCCCTGCTGCACCGAGCGAGATGGAGCGCAAATTGCAGGCGCTTGAGCGGCGGGCATATGCGGCTGAGGCGCAGGTGCTGAAGCTTGAGGACGACCTGGAAGAAGCGCGGCGTGGCGGCGCCCGCGACGAGATCGAGGAGTTGCAGCGGGCACTTGCGAGGAAGGACGAGCGCATTTCAGAGCTGGAGGCCACGGTGGCGCGCCTGCGGGAAGAGGCGGCCCAGAAGCGGAGCGATGCTGATCAGGAGCGCGCCGTGGAGACAGAGTTGCGACGGCAGGTGGAGGAGGCGGAGAAGAAGGCGCAGCAGGCGGTTGAAGAGCGCGACCTGGCAACGGCCAAGATGCGCATGGTGTCGCAGGACTTTGAGGACCTGCAGGTGTCGCACGCCGGTGCGGAGGCGCGCGTTGGAATGCTGATGGAGCAGATTGAGGCTCTTCAGAGCCGCGTGGATGAGTTTAACGAGAAGGGCGAGGCCACAGCGGCGGCTACACAGGCGCAGGCAGACGCAGAGAAGGCGTGCAGCGAGTGCGAGGACAAGTTGTCCACCGCGCAGGCAGAGGTAGTGCAGCTGAAGCAGCAGCTGGGCAGCGTACTTGAGGAGCTCGCAGCGGCCAAGCAGAAGCAGGCGAGCGAGGCGGAGGCCGCCCTGCAGGCGAAAGATGACGAGATTGCGCGGCTCAAGCGGCAGCTGAACACGTGTGAGGAAGAGAAGGGCAAGGCAACTGAGGCGGCGGCACAGGCCAAAGGCGCTGGTGGCGAGGCTGACACGAAGCTGCGGGCGGAGCTTGACACGTCCCGTGCGGAGTGTGAGGAGCTGAAGCAAGAGATTGCGCGCTTGAAGGAGGCTGCCAAGGCGAAGACTGCAGCACGTGCACGCAAGTCGAGTGCGACAGAGCGGAAGCCCCGCGCAGGGCCGCGGCCGCAGAGGGCGGACCCGACCCACGCCCGCGTGTCGACCACGCTCAAGGATTCTGGCCTCAACGAAGGGGACCTGGTCTATCATGCCCCTGGCAAGTACAAGCTGCCTGGCCAAGACCACATTCTCAACGTTCGCATCGTTGGCAAGAACATCATGGTACGTGTATGTGTTTGTGTGTTGTGCCTGTTTGTGTGTGTTTGTTTGTGGATGTCTGTGGTGTGTGTTTGTGTTTATGTGTGTGGTGTGTGGTTGTATGTGGTGTGTGTTTGTATGTGTGTGTGTGTGCGTGTGTGTGGTGTGTGGTTGTATGTGTGGTGTGTGGTTGTATGTGTGTGTGTCTCTGTGGTGTGTTTGTGTGCGTGTGTGTCTGTTTTTGTGCATGGTGTCCTGTGCACCGCACCCCCCCCTTGCCCATTTCAATTGCACATGATTTGCGTTGTTTTGGTCTGACGGGATCGTTCTGGCTCACATGTCGCTGCAACCACACAACTATTTGTGCATGACACCCAACACCACAACAGGTGCGCGTGGGTGGCGGCTGGACCAAGCTGGAGGACTACCTCAAAGACCACCGTCACCACATTGAAGATGCCCGCGTTCGCTACTCCCTTGGCATCCACAACAAACGCAGCTCTTCCTCGTCATAACACCACACCACACCACACCCCACAATGAGCGTGGTGCACGACTGACTCTGCTTCCTCCACCTCCACCACCGCTCTTCCTGCCTGGCCTTGACGGTGCTTTGTCATCGTGCTGCGATTCTTGTTGATGTCATACATAAATGGTCGATGGCCTGGATTTCGTTGTTGCCAGAAAAACAAACAACCGCAACAAGAAACGGGTGCGTCGCACACTTACCGCCCTGAAGAAGCAAGCAAGCAAGCAAGAAGCAAGGATCATCACACCAGCCAGAAAGAAAGAGAAAAAGGAGCACCCACCCAGCCAGCCAGCCACCACGAGGCAGCGCGCAACAGCTCGCATTCTTCTATTGCGACTCGGTCAACCTTCCCCTACCCCCTCCCCTTCTCTCACCATGGCTCGTGCAGTCATGCGGTGTAGAATGGCGGCGGCAGTGACCATGGTAGCGCTGCTGTGCCTGCTGAGCAACAGCGCATCAGCAGAAGTCGTCCTGGTGAGGAACCACCGCCTACAACCACCTTGTTTGTGTTTGCGCGAGCACAAAGAGCAGGGGGGTGGGGTGGTATTCTGTTCTTCTAAGGGGAGGAAGGGAAACGGGGACGCAAGCACACAAGCATGCACCCCCATGAACGTGCGTGACACTCATATGCCTTCCTCGCTCGCTTGAATTGCGCCTCTGTGAATTGTGTATTGTGTGTGCGTGTGCGTGTGCGTGTGTGTGTGTGTGCGTGTGTGTGCGTGTGCGTGTTCTTTGTGCTGTGCTGTGCTGTATGCGTGTGCGTGTGTGTGTGTGTGTGTGTGCGTGCGTGTGTGTGTGTGTATTGTTGTTGGCCACATCACTGTCGCGCCATGCAGAGTTTGACGTCTGGCACGGTCCGGTTTCCGTCGATGGAGGCTGACTTTGGACCAAGCTTGACATCCCAAGGGTACACGGGCATGCTTGTGGTTGGCGTTCCGCGCGATGGCTGCGGCCCTTTGCAGCCTGCCGCTGCCAACGTCACCCAGTTTGTGCTGCTAGAGCGTGGTGGCAACCCAATCTGCGAGTTTGACGAGAAGGTGCGTGCGCGTACTTTGTGCTGTGTGTGTGTGTGCGTGCACTGTTTTGCTTTGTGCTGTGCATGTGTGTGTGTACTTTGTGCTGTGTGCATGCGTGCACTTTTTGCTGTGTGGTGGCACTACTCGTTTTCACGCCCACATGTGCACACGTTGATACACTTTGATGCACATTTGTCAGGTGTTACGGGCTGAAGAGGCAGGGTACAGTGCTGCCATCATCTATGACACGATTGATGAAGGGCTCATTGTCATGCGCGGTCGGCAAAACGTTGACATTCCATCCGTTTTTGTCACCCACTCCGCTGGCGTCATCTTGTCCCAACACGCGTGAGTATGCGAGTGAGTGAGTGAGTGAGTGAGTGAGTGAGTGAGTGAGTGAGTGAGTGAGTGAGTGAGTGAGTGAGTGAGTGAGTGTGCGTATTCTTGTGTTTGTGAGTGAGTGAGTGAGTGTGCGTATTCTTGTGTTTGTGAGTGAGTGAGTGAGTGTGCGTATTCTTGTGTTTGTGAGTGAGTGAGTGAGTGAGTGTGCGTATTCTTGTGTTTGTGAGTGAGTGAGTGAGTGCGTGCATGCGTACGTATTGTTGTGTTTGTTCGTGTGCGTAAGTGCGTTTGCGTGTGCAAGTGAGCGAGTGCGTGCGTGTGTGCGCGCGTTTGTGAGTATTCTGGTGTTTGTGCGTGCGCTTGTGTTTGTGCGTGTGCGTGTGTGCACTGACCCTAGCACTGCGCTCTTGTATGGCATGCAAAACACCATGCACTCATCATCAACCACATGCATCCCCCAAAATTGCTTCGCCCAATGAAGGAACAATGCCGTGTTGCTGTTGCCAGAGGATGTACCGCAATGGCCGTCGTTTCTTGTCACCTTTATCGTCATCATTTGCTGCGCCGTGTTCTTCGCCACCATATTTACTGTGCGTTGCGTGCGTGCATGCAAGTATACGTCCCTCCACATTCACATAGCTTGTGTGTATGTGTGTGTGTGTGTGTGTGCATGTGTGCGGCTTCTCGTCTGCAACAGCTTTCAACATCCCTTTTCACCAGTCACATTGTGTGCATATGTGCATGCGTGCGCGCGTGGTTGATTGGACTGTAGGTGTACCACACGCGCCAGCGCAACCGACGGGCTGTTGCTCTGCGCACACAAACAATGAGCGCATCCGAATTGAACCGCCTCACCACCCGCAAATTCAGATCAGGTGCGTGCGTGCGTGCTTGTATGCGTGTGCGTGTACATGTTTGTGTGCGTGTTTTCAAATGTGTATGTGTGTACGTGCGTATGTGTGCTTGTACGTGTATGTGTGCAAGCGAGCGTTGCAATGTGTGCATGCATAGCCATGCGTGTTTGTTTACACATTTCAAGCAGTTATGCCTCGCTGGTTTTGTGTCGCCTTGGCCTTTGCTCACACCCCTTGTCACTGGCCTTCATGCACTTCACCCTCATCATCACCGCCACTGCAGGCGACGAAGAAAACTCGTGCTGTATCTGCCTGGAGGAATTCAAGCCGGGTGACGAGCTCACAGTGCTCGTGTGCAATCACGGTCAGTCGCGCATGTGCTGTGACCGGGTTGGCAGCCGCTGTTATCGCGTTGCGGAAGCAACGCGCCCCTTGGCCCTCTCAAAACACACACACACACACACACACACACACACACACACACACTACACTACATACACACACACACATACATGTGC
>NW_004754929.1:886082-928250 GCF_000188695.1 Salpingoeca rosetta | reverse complement strand
ACACACACACGTGCACATGCACACACACACACACACACACACACGTGTGCACATGCACACACACACATACATGCACACACACACACACACACAAACACAAACACACACACACACACACACGCATGCACACACACACGCATGCACACACACACACACAAACACACACACACACACACACACACACACACACACACACACACACACACACACACACACACACACACACACGTACGCACGCATTTCTCCAATTGCCGCCACCAAACAGCCACCACCCTCCTCCCCCGCCCATCTTACTCACGCCTCCCGTCTTCTCGTGTGTCGCCGCTGGCAGAGTTTCACAAGTCTTGCATCACGCCGTGGTTGCGTGAGCGCCGGCGGGTGTGTCCATTATGCAAGCGCGATCCTCTGTCCTCAGAGCGTACGTCGCTGCTCGGGCACTCAAACCCGCCCACATATGCAACCAGCGCTGTTGATGTGGAGAACGACGCGGCTCTAACAACAACAGCAGCGGCAACAGCGGCACCAACACCAGCAACAGCAGCAGCACAGCAGCCGCATGGTGTGGACGCAGATGAGGAGGAGGAGGAGGAGGAGGAGGAGGAGGATCCAAGCGTGGACACGTCTGAGCGCGCACAGTTGTTGCCAGCATCCCGGTGATGTCAAATGTATGTGACTGGCGATTCGCACTCCTCCACAATTGACCATGCAAGACAATGTGCCACTCCCATTACATTTCACGGCGTGTCTGTGATGCACGCTTGCTGCTCATGCTCCTACGTGCTACTTCTAGGGCGCGTGCACCTCATCAGTAGCCCACTCCAAATGTGTCCAGAGTGCTTGTCGCTTTTGAAGTGTTTGTTGTACGCGAATGCGCGCGTTGCCTGGTTTTATGCATTTGGTGAGACGTTGTTTCGACCTTTGTTGTGTGCCGATATGCTTTGCGTTTGTGCATCGCCTTTCACTTGCATGCTGCAACGGCGGCACCAGCAGCAATAGCCCTTGGTCAAACGACACATACACACACACACACACACACACACACACACACACACACACACACACACACACACACACACACCACTCTTAACTTGCTCCATTATGGTTTTGTTACCCTGGTTTTTCTACCACCCTTTCCTTCCGTTCGCAGCAACAGACAAAGACAATATAAATGCACACACCGTCATGTCATGTCATCACATCACATCAACATCACATCACTCACTTCATCTCAAATCCATGGGGTGAACAGGAGAAGAGCAGAGAGAAGGGCATGCAGCTCGCTTGTTTGCTTGTTGCTCATTTCCTTCCTGCACTTGATCTTGCTTGGTTGTGTCTTGCTTGCTCATTTGCTTCTTGCTTGCTTGTGTTTATCGAATCACGACTGCTAGTTCGTTCAGTGGACAACACCATCATGAGTGCACACACATTTCGTGCGAGCCAGCAGGTCGACGACGACGATGATGGTGATGGGACAACTAGAATCCGCGGCGCTAATGCAAAGGAGTGGAACGTAACTGACAATGATATGACATGACAAAGGAACACCACCACACGGCCAAGTCAGGCGATACAATGGGCCACAACACGTGCGCAGTGTGGGTGAAGATGGAGGGAAGAGAAGGCAACAGAAGAGGAGGAGACACAATGTGGTGTTGATGTGACGTGGTGACCATGTACTCGACTGAGCAGAGGAACAAACAAAAGTTTCACTAGCAGTGTGGGGAACGGCACAAGATGAAGTCAACCACACATCACACGTCGTCACATGTGCAAAGACCCCTCATCACACGATTCGAACAAACACACGCGCGTGTAACGGCGGATGTGCAAGATGCAAGTGCACAACAGCAAAGCGAGAAAATGATTGAAACACGCGAGGAGGGAAGAGGGCAAGGGAGAAGGGGGAAGGGGGAAGGGAGCGCAATTATGCCGACTGAGGCAGGGAGGGGGGTGTCACGATAACGCGGTGAGCAGGATACAGGCGCATGTCGAATAAATGCCGAACAGGGAGGAACGAGCGAAGCATGACGCAATAAGAAGCGGTAGGAGAGGGCGAGGCTCACAAACAGGGGAACAGGCGAATAATAAATGGACACATCTCTAGGCAAAGGTGGACCACATACGTAAACACAACACGATGGAAGTAGTCCACGGCAGCTAACAAAACACTTTGAAGTAAGCACAACAAGACACACACACACACACGCTGAAGTGTTGAGAAGCACAAGGAGCAACAGCAGCAGCAACAACGGGGGACTGGGAACGAGGGGCACAGGTGGCATGGGGCCGCACACACTGTCCACATAGACGAACCGAGAAAGGGGCAGTTGAGGAGAGAAGAGGAAGGGAAAGAGGAAGAGGAGCAGGGAAGACAGAAGGAAAGGAAAAAAACGAAGAGGGGGGGGGGGGAGAGGAGGGGGACGGCAGGGAAAGTTGCCTCTTCGAGCATGTGCACGCCTGCAGTGACAGCAGCGGCACTACTATCGGCAGCAATGCTGGCAGTTCCGGTCAGTACACGATGTATGCGTGCAACTGGAGGGACAACACATGTGCGTGCGCTGGCCGGCATCACTAGGCTGACGGGTCAGCTTTGTACTGCGCGTCTTGCTCGCGACGACGCGCCTCCTTATCAAGCTGCTTCCGAATCACTGTGCACGCACATGTGTGTGTATGGATGTGTGAGATGTGTGTAGTGTAAGGTGTGTGGATGTGTGGGATGTTGGGTGCGTACATATGCGAGCGTTTGTGTGTTGATGTAGGCACCAACACCGGAACGACAGAACTGGACAAGCAACACAGCGTAGCAAGGCAGTTTTGTGTGTGCGTGTGTGTGTGTGTGTGTGTGTGTGTGTGTGTGTGTGTGTGTGTGTGTGTGTGTGTGTGTGTGTGTGTGTGTGTGTGTGTGTGCAGGCGAGGGGTTGGAACATACTTTGAAGCACGAGTTCAGGTGCTGCGCGCGTCACAGCGAGGCTTCGACACCGTGTGCACTTCTCATCTGTTGGAGCGATCGTGGAGGGTGGCGGGTAGAAGTGCGGTCTGCGTGAGCGTGTACAAACTGAGGAAGGGGAAACGCCACGAGATGACGCACCGCACACAGCACGCACAACACAGGTGCATGTGACACGCAGACACAGACGCAGACACATATACAGACACACACGTGCGCACATTGGGGCTTCTCGTAGGCGTAGTCCTCCTTTGTGCAGCTGTAGTTCTTATCGCAGCCGCGAGGCATTACTTGCAACTCTGTGGAAGGTGTGAGCGCACATAAGTGTGTGTGTGAGTGTGAAAGTGACGGGGAGCTACAACATTCATGAACTGCGCGACACCAACAACGTGCCAGGAGACAAGGGAAGAGGCAGACACACGCAGACAGACAAACAAACAAACAAAAACAAAGAACAAGGCTGACAAACACACATGACAAACAAACAAACAAACAAACAAACAAACGAAAACAAAGAAACAAAAGTAAACACACCCACACACACACACACACACCGTGAATGAAGCGGTCTGCGTCAACAAGGACAGATGCGTCAAGCGTGTGCTCGCGCTTGAGATACTTCTTGATGTCGTTGTACACGCCACTGAACACCACGAAGGTGGTGGTGGTGGTGGAGAAGGTGTGAGCACAGTGAGCAAGCAAGCACAAATAACGAGTTAGCACACACACACACACACACACACACACACACACACACACACACACACACACACACACAAGCAGAGCATAGCGGCACGTGCCGGTGCACAAGATTGCACTGCAACGCCAAACAAGTTCGTTCACGACAACACTCGCGTTCGAACCCTCCCCCCTCCTCAAGCTCGCTTCTCCTTCCGACATGAGCAGTGCTGTGTTGGACGTACTTGTAGCAGAGGCCGCAGATGCGGGCCTCAGTGTCGCGGCCGGGCCCACCGCACACGGGGCAAGTCACCTTTGGCTTCTTGGTTGCCTTGGCGTCATCACTCAGGTGGCTGCCGCTGCTGCTGTTGCGCTGCGCCCGCAATCGCTGCAGATCAGACCACCCGCGCATCGCAAACGCGTCAGCAGCAGAGGACGACTGCGACTCCTGCTGGACGGACGCGGCAAAGTTGTACGTGGTGCGGGTGCCTTCAGCATGCCGCAGCAGGGACTGTTGCTGCCGCAGGAGCAGCTCCTGTTGCGGTTGCTGTTGCGGTTGCTGTTGCTGTTGTGGTTGTGATGAAGCAGAGAGGGTGTTCTCCCAGGGAAGATTGGAGCTGTCGAACATCATGTCCTGCACATCCCGGTTGATGCCCATCCCGAGCGTCTCCGTATCCGTCCACCGCGCCCCGCGAAGGTGCCGCGGGTCCCCACCTGGCCGACCAGACCCAAGCTGCTGGTGCTGCTGGTGCTGCTGGTGTTGCAAGTCTGCCATGACACTGCTGCTGCCGCCACCGCCAATGCTGTGTGCGTCTGGCGGCTGAGGTGGCGTGCCTGTGTCATTCAGGCCAACAAGATCCGCCATGTCAAAGTCGCCAAAGTCTGACAGGGCCACCGGGTGAAACGAGTCCGTGAGCGTGGTGTCTGGCATTGCGGGGAGCTCCAACTGGCTGGCAGGTGGTCGGCGCGTCCCAAACAGACTCGACAGCTGTCCGCCACCGCCACTTGCTGGTGCAGCGCTCACGTCGGGTGCGGCCACGTGTTGGTTGTGGTTCCTGAGCCGCAACTCAGGGCGAGACATGCGACCAGGGTACTGCTGGTGCTGCTGGTGGTGGTGGTGGTGGTGGTGGTGATGCTGTGGGTCGGCGGCTGAGCGGGCAGGGTGGTTGCCGCTGCTTGTGGGTGGGACGGGTGCTGTTGTGGACATGCCAGACACGGCGGCGTTGAACACGCTGGATAGCGATGAGGAGGGCGCTGCCATGGAAGCGGACGACGTTGTGCCGGCTAGTGCAGGTGCCGTGCCGACGAGAGACGACGACGACGACGATGATGATGCCTGCTGTTTCTGCTGGTTCTGTTGCTGCTGCTGCTGCTGCTGTTGTTGTTGCATGACGGTGAACATGGCCTTGAGCGCGTCGGCTGGGGTGTTGTGAAGGCGGCGCTGTGCGTCCTGTTGCAGGGTGGACACCGACATGCGACGCTGTTGGCCACAGACATGCTCCAGCACATGTTCACAGGCGTGCTGCAGCAGCGGCAGGCCTGCACGTGGCAGCAGGCCGGCGAGCCACATGTTCAGGACGCACTTGACCATCTCCAGTTGCGAATCGCGCTCGTCATCGGCCTGCTGTGGTTGCTGCTGATGCGACTGCCGCGACTGTTGCGGTTGGTGTTGGTGCCGGGGTTGTTGCAGTGGCGTTGGCATGCGAGCATGCGCCGCTGAGGACGATGACGCGTCGCGATTGCCGTCGCCAGTCCCACCACCAGTGTTGGTGTCACCGCCATTGCTGCTGCTTCCGCCACCGCCACCACCACCACCACTATCGCCTTGACTCGACGGTGTAAACCACTGTTGCCATATGCCCTGTATGGACATGGACGCGAGCTCATCAAAGGGGTCCGAGGGCCGCTTTATGGCGGCGGCGGCGGTGGTGGAGGTGGTGGTGCTGCTGGATCTGCGTGCCGCGGGGTTTCCACCGAGCTGTCCCCTGAACGCCTCAAGAAGCGCTGCGGAGGCGGACGGCGCGGGCTGTTCCGCTCGGGCGTGGCACGTGTCTTGGGGCGAGCGGGGCATGTCATCTGTATGCGCGATGCGAGCCGCGCGCGTGTTTGCCCATTGGGGCTGATGGCGGTATGGAAGTTGTTGTTGGTTTTGATGGCCGCGCACGGATGTGGAGTGCTGTTGCTGTGGGTGTTGTTGTGGGTGTGGCTGTTGCTGTGGGCTGTCGAGCCGAAACGATGATCCTGGACTGAGCCCGCCTGCGATTGCGGCCAAGTTTGCGAGGCTGGTATTGCTGCTCACGCGGGAGACGGGTGTGGTGTGGGTGTGGCGAGCAGAGCCGTTGGGGTTGGCTGGCAAAGATGAGGTTGATGCGGGGGTGCTTGGGCCAACGGCTGGCGTGTGCACCTGGCTCGAATTGCTGCTGCTGCTGACCTTACTGGCGCCTCGGGCGAGAGCCGCTGTTGGGGAGAGGCCGTGCTGGTCGATCACGCGTTGTGGGCTCGGGCGAAGCCCACCCGGCCTCCCGCTGTTGGCAATGTTGTTGGCAATGTTGTTGGCATTGCTGTTGGTGCTGTGGTTGCTGGCGCCCTGGGCGGACGTGTCTGGAATTGACAGTGGGGTGGAAGCATTGGAAGCCATACCCCTTGCCCGCACAAGTTGTTCCAGGCGGTCCAGTTCCTGCAGCTGGCGTTGTTCAACTTCCAGCTGCTGCTGTTGTTGCAAGGTCAACGACGACGTTGATGTCGAGGACGACTGCTGCTGCTGCTGCTGTTGTTGTTGTTGTTGTTGTTGTTGTTGTTGTTGTTGCTGCTGCTGCTGCTGCTGCTGTTGTTGTTGTTGTTGTTGTTGTTGTTGTTGTTGTTGTTGTTGTTGTTGTTGTTGCTGCTGCTGCTGCTGCTGCTGCTGTTGTTGTTGTTGTTGTTGTTGTTGTTGTTGTTGTTGTTGTTGTTGGCTGGTGCAATCAGGAGGTGGCACAGAGGGAGCGCGGTGAGGCACGGCCGTTGGGGAGTCGGTTGTGGGTGGGGAGGATGTGAAGGGGTCGTTTAGTGCATCTGCATGCTCCATTAGCTTGTGCATGCTTCTGTCACGCATCCACTACACCGCAACACCGCAAACAAACAAACAAACAAACAAACAAACAAACAAGCACAACACCACACGGGGCGGGCAGGAAAGTCAGGTCGTGGGGGCTGTGGTTGGTCGGTTGGTCGGTTGGGGGGGGGGGAGGAGGAGTGACAAAGGGGTGGGTGGTAAAGGATGGTTGTTGCTTGATGTCGGGTTGGCTCAGTCGGGAGACACAATCGGAAGCGGCTGTTGAAATCACGTGGCGTGGGGGTCACGCTCACCGCACCACTGCTGGAAATTCAGGGGCGGTGATGATGATGATGATGATGATGATGCTGACGCTGATAGATGTGTGCGGAGACACGAGGGTGCGCAAACAGGAAACGAAGAAGGAGACGCAGAAGACAAAGACGAAGCCGCAGTTGACTGAACGTGAGGGGAATACGTCTTTGGGGAGTTGCAAGGCTTTGGGTGTGTGAGGTCAACCGGGCGAACCAGAGGTCAACCAAAAACAGGGGCTTGCTGCCTTTGGAGCAAACAAGCCAGAACGACCAGAGAACGCAAGGTCAGGTGCAGTTTGTGGAAATTGACGCGGTGATGTGATGTGAGACAGTGTTGTGGAGGAAGAAGGTTTGTGGCTTCTGTGTGCTTCTTCTTCTTGTGCTTTTTGGTCGTCGCTGGTCTGTTTGGTTGGGTTGTTGTGTGATTGTGGTGTTGTTGTTGTGAGATGTGACGTCTTTCTCATTTGTTGAGTGCGCTTGCGCTTGTTCGTCTGCTCGTACAAGGAGAAAGATGATGGGAAGCCCCACAACCGAAGGCGCGGGAACGAAAAAACCACCAAACCAGCCAGGCAGCCAACGAACGTGCAGCGGCAACGCCAGGCCACTCAACCACCAGCAGCAGCGGCCAAAGCCCCAAAACATCCGCAATCCACTCGCCCGTCTGTCCCGCAAAACGCCACAAAACGCCTGTCTTCCGCTTTTTTGGCAATGATTTCAACGAAAATTGCCAGTAGCGAATGACGCTCGCACCTTCCTTTTGTCACTCAGCTATATTTTTCAGTTTTTTTATTCTTGGCAGAATGCACCACATGGGACGGGCCCATTTCGGCGCGGTTTTTGGCGGGAACAGCACAAACACGACAACACACCCAAGACAGCAAGCAGCAAGAGAGCAGACACACCAAGCAGTGGCGAGAGTGGAGTTGATAACTGTATTGTTTTGAGTGGTGGTGGTGCGCTTGAGCTGCAGCAAGCAAAGCTAAGCCATCCCTCCTTGACTTCAGTGTTGATGCCAGCACGCACACACCCTGTCCAACCCACGAACACACGACACACACACGCACAACGATGCCTGCGGCAACACGCGGGCGCCAGTCAAGGCGACGCACTGGTGCGACTGCCCATGATAATGATGCCGGTGACAGCAACAGCCACAACAGCAGCAGCAGCAGCGCCGTGTCCACCCCAGTTCCCGCGCCCAGCAGCGGCAGTGGGCGGCCATCTCGGCGCGCAAAGCGGGCTGCGGCCGAGCGCCTGAGCACCGCAGCCTCGTCATCGCCTGGCTCAGCCTCCTCCGGCACAGCAACAACGCCAGCCGCAGCCAAGCGCGGCACAAAGGCCGTGCGCGCCTCACCACGCACGCCGCAGTCCACACAGCGCGGCCGTAACAAACCGCGCGCGCGCCATCAGCGCCGCGCCGTCAGCCGGCGCCACAACTCCGATGGTGAGGACGACGACGACGACGACGACGACGACGACGTCGAGCAGCTGCACCACGAAGAGGAAGGCGATCAAGGCGCGGAGGATGACGCAGCCGCCACAGAGGGGTCAGAGTACGAGCAGAGCGACAACGACGACCATGGCGATGATGATGATGATGATGACGATGATGACGACTTTGAGGAGGGGGGACCAAGTCCAAAGCGCGCCAAATCAAAGAAGAAAGGCAAACAAGCTCAAAGCAAGAAGCAGCGCGCCTCCAGCAAGCAGAGCAACGCCGCCACCACTTCCTCGGTAGGCACGTGCACGCGCGTGCGTGCGGGTGTGTGTGTATGTGCTTGTGTGTGCTTGTGTGTGCTTGTGTGTGCTTGTGTGTGATTTTGTGTTGGAGCTCGTGCCGCTGTGACCTCTTGTGTGTAGCCTGACGACAACGATTTGTGCGCGCCGCGATGTACAGAACTATCTGATGAAAGGTGTGAAAGGCACAGCCAACACGCTGAAACGGGCACTTGACAAGTGGGTCAACCACTACGACGAAGTCGACCGCGAGCAGGCCATTTGCCATCTTCTCACCTGTATTCTCAACTGCTGCGGCAACCAAGGTCAGTGTGGCGCGCGGTGATGTTGAGTGCATGGGCGCATGCTTTGCGCGCTTCTGACCAATTTCCTGTTGTCTGAATGTCGCGTGTGCAATCTCCATACCATGTACCACGCTCACTGGCGCGAATTCGCACTGTACCATGCTGGTCACCTTTGCATATGTGCACGTATGAACACGACAAACGCATAACCACATGGCACATGTCGAACGCATTCTTGCATCCGTCGTTATGTGCACGAGCAGGCGCCATTGACGAGAACAACTTGAGCGATCTCAGGGCGGCGTATGTGGACCTCGTTGCTCAGTTCCCAGAGAACATGGGCCAGTACCCACTCAAGCAGTCCAGTGGAAAGTTCAAGGTCTGTGTCTTGTTTGTGTCTTGTCTGCATGTTGTCTGGATGGTGTGCGGGTATGTATTGTCTTGCATCATAATCGTTCCTGCATTGTTTACTCACACACACACACACACACACACACACACACACACACACACACACACACACACACACACACACACACACGTGTACTCTATTTGCAGACGCAGGCTATTCGATTCCTGCAGGGCGTGATTGACCGCGTGCGAAGTGATATTCTGTTTGATGACAACTTCACGGACACGCTCATCAACTTTTTGACCTTGCTTTCAACCGCGCAAGTGCGCGCGTTCCGCCACACCGCCGTCTTCTTCGGTATTTCGCGGTTGAGACTCGTGGTGGTGGCGGTGGTGGTCTTGCCACTTGCACTTGCGCGCACACACACACACACACACACACACACACACACACACACACACACACACACACACACACACACACACACACACACACGCACGCACGCACACACACACACGTGAAGGGTGAAAGGGGTACGGTTGGTGTGGATTTGAATACCAATGTACGTGGATTCGAACACAAACGTGCAGCACACACTCGAATATCTCAACCGCAACATGAACCCACATGCTCACTCTTTCATTCATGGCCAACACAGGCATGAAGCTTGGCACGCTGTTGATTCCCTTGGCCTTGGACTTGGCAAAAGATGTGGAAGACACACAGGTACAACCATCCTACACTGCACACACACACACACACGCGCGCGCGCGCACACACACACACACACACACACACAGCCACACACATACTGGTCCTCCTTCTGTGCAACTGGTTTTCTGTGTGCGTGTTTATGTGTGTGTGTGATGCTTGGGTGGGTTCGTGATGCTCACACTTATTGTTGGTGTTGTTGCCAGGCGACGTTTGACCAGCTGAAGGCAGACTCTGCGACACCAACGAAGAAGAAGGGAAAGAAGGCAGGAAAGCGTACAACGGCTGAGGCAAAGAAGCTGGAAGAGGTGGAGGACGCAATGTCGCAAGCATCCATGCGCAAGGAACGCGTGGATGAGATTCTCACCCTCATCTTTGAAGGCATTGCCATCCATCGCTACAGGTCAGAATTCTGTGTGTGCGTGCGTGTGTGCTTCTCTGTGTTGCGCCTGTGCGTGTGGATGGATGTGTCTATGTGCGTGTGTGCGTGCCTGTGTGCGGATGGATGGGTGGGTGGGACAAGGGGTGCCAGCATGCATATGTCTGGTGATTGTGTTTGTATTTACACTGTCCGCGTGATCGTACTCCTTATGTGTGAGCTTCTGTGTTTTGTTTTGGTGCATGATCTCATGCGTGCTGTGAGTTGATCCAGCTAGTCGAAGCCACATCGACTTTCCTCACCTTACACACATGCGCACATCTCCTGTATTGCGGAACGAGCAGGGACGTGAGTGCAGACATTCGTGTCGTCGTGATGGAAGAATTGGGGACATGGGTCACCGAATACAGGTACGCGTGTGCATCTATATGCACGTGTGTGCATGTACACACACACACACACACACGCACACACACACACACACGAACACATGGGCTTGGATACCCTGCATACCCTTCAGCATACTCTCCCCCATTCGTTCATGCGAGTGTCATCTTAACCGCAGCACTGCTGTGCTTCTTGTTCGCCACCACCACCAATGCCACCGCCGCCTTTGTTTGTTCACCATGGCTGTCTCCCCTTTGCTCGCATGTGTTTGTAGCGAGATGTTTCTTGACGACAAGTACCTCAAGTACTTTGGCTGGGAACTCAACGATCGCAGTGCGGATGTGCGCGTCAGCGTTGTTGACACACTCACGCGTCTCTTTGCAAACGAGGAGATGAACCAGCGCCTCGACCTCTTCTACTCAAAGTTCAAGGTGCGTGCTGTGTGCGCGTGTGTGCTTGTGTACGTCGAGGTGTATGTATGCATGCATATGCGTGTGTGCGTGAGTCGTTGGTCTTGATGGTGCTTGACCGTGAAACATGTACAATGGTCACTCTGCTTCTGCAATCACACACACATACACACACACACACACACACACACACACACACACACACACACACACACACACACACACACACACACACACACCCTTCCTCCATCACGCGCGACGCCTTCCTTGCGCAGAATCGGTTGCTGTTCATGCTACAAGATACGAGCGACACGGTGGTTTCGCGCATCATCTCGCTGATGATGCAGCTCTACTCACGTGGCCGCCTCGCCGAGGAAGAAACAAAGCGGCCCTGGGCCCTCTGCTTTGCTGCTAACCCAGCTGTTGCCAGACAGGTGCGCATGCATGCATGCGTGCTTGTACGTGTGTGTGTGTGTGCTTGCAGGCGTGCTGTGTGGCTCAGCTCTCACTCAATAGTGGAGCTAGACGGCCTGCTTTCGCTCACTACAAAACGATGTGTTGTTATTGTGTGCATGTACAGGCTGGGGCGCACCTTGTGCACACGCTGATTGCGCAGCTGCAGGAGCTCTGCGCCGAGGATGAGCACGACGAGGTCTTGCTACTGCACATCTCTCTGTGTGTATGTGCGTGTGCGTGTGCGTGTGTGTGTGTCTTCGACTGTGTAAATTTTGTCGCTCCCGTTTTCTGCCCGTCTCTCACACCATGCACGCGCCATTGCTTTTGAAACCGGTTCCAGGAGCACGAGCTTCGCCTCTTGATCCAAACGATCGTTCGCTTTATTGCGCAGTACGGTGACAACCACGGCTCGGAGCGCTACGGGCTCTTTGTCGATGCCGTTTGGGACCATCTCCCCGCCATTCACGTGAGTTTGCTCTCTCTGTGCGTTGCATGCGTGTGCGTATGTGCGTGTGTGCGTATTTGTGCGTATGTGCGCGTGTGTGTGTGTGTGTGGGGGGGGGGTGCGCGTGTGTGTGCGTGTGTGCGTGTGTGCGCGTGTGTGCTCCTGGTTTGGTTGTGTTTGAAGAGCGGATCAACGCATCCAAAGCGAATCTCATTTGTTTCCTTTGCGTGTGCGTGTGCTTGTGTGCGTGCACGTGTGTGGGGGCTTGTGTCCAGTCATGGTCGACGTACGTTGATCTGTTGGAGCAGGACAACAACATTGACAAGGACGAAGACCAGGGCTTCACTGGTGCGTGTGTTTGGTTTGCCTTTTTTTTTTTTTTTTTTTTTGATGCTCGCAGATGCCTGCTCACATTTGTAGTCATGCTGCTCGCTGTCCCAACAGCACCAACCGGCGCACATACACGCACGACACGCATGCACTCACGGTTTTATCTGTACGCGCACGTTTGTCTGGGTGCATTGTGTGTGTACATTGTGGCTTGCAGACACGCGCCTTGCATCTGCGGAAGAAGTCATCTTGGCCGAGCTTCTTGTTGGCGCCATCAAGCGCGCAACAGGTTCGTGCGCTGGGACAATGCCTTGAAATCATGTGTGCGAGTGCTCTGTGTGTATGTATGTGTGTGTGTGTGTGCGTGTGTGTGAACATGTGTGTGTGTGTGTGTGTGTGTGTGTGTGTGTGTGTGTGAACATGTGTCGTGCGCGTGCATTTGCTCTTTCTCTGCGCATACAAGTGTACACAAGCTCAGCCCCCTTCTGTGGTGCTCACGCCATGCAGGTGAAGGAAACTTCCGCGACGAGAAAGTGAAGCAGAAGGAAGCCGATGCTGCGGTGCAAGACGTCACAAAGGCGTTCCTCAAGCCCCTCCCCGGTCTCTTGTCAAAGGTGCGTCGGGTCTTGTATTTGTGCGTGTGTGTGTTGTGTTTTGGACTGTGTGTGTGTTCTGTTCTGTTCTGTTCTGTCGTGTTGTCGTGTTCTGTCGTGTTGTGTGTGTGTGTTCTTTCGTGCTGTGTGTGCGTGTGTGTGTTGGTTGTGTTTTGTTTTGTTGTGTGTGTGTGACCTCGTCCTTATTTCTACTCACACAACTATCAACCGCCGTTGTTGCCACTCGTGGCCCCTCTGCCTCATTTCATACAACTGTTTTTGGTCCAGTTTGCTGCGGATGCGCCAAAGTCGCGGGCGCTGGTGCAGATCCCGCAGTACTTTGAGATGGACATGTACACACAGCATCCAGAGGTGCTCACGCGCACCCTTACCATCCTCCGAGACATTTGTCTGCTACACACAGACTCAAACCTGTTGCACGAGTGCATGTCCTCCTTCTACTTCTTCACGTCCTCCGAACTTGCGCTGGCCACGGAAGCGGTAGGCTGCTGCCACTTTGTCTGTGGGGTTGTTTGCGCATCTGCATGTGTATGTGCGAGGGCGAATGTATGCTCATGTGTATGTTCACGTGAGTGAATGCATGTTTCACGTCAGTGCGTGTTTGAATGTGCATGGGTAAGCGTATGTGTGTGTGTGTGTGCGCGCGCTCTTGTGTGCGAGGAGTTGAGTCGGCACGCGTGCTCACACCAAATGACAACTTGGACAGGAAACATTTGTGGAGCAAATCACGGATCAAGTCTGCAAGACGTTGCACACCATCATCGATATTGAAGTGCCAGAGGTTTGTTTATGAGTTTGATTGTGTCTTTGCCTGTGCTCACGTGTGTTCATGGAAGTGAGTGTGTGTGAAACAGTGTTTGTGTGCCCTTCCTTGTGCTCATGTGTGACTCAACTGTCTGCTCGCCCCCGGTTTTGGTTAGGACGATGATGAAGACGAGACCAAGAGCGAGGAAGGCTACAGGCTCACTGCGTGCATGGCCCGGCTCCGCGCATATGCAGAGTATGTCGCATTGGTAGTGTGTGTGCGTGTGCGTGTGTGCGTGTGCGTGTGTGCGTGTGTGTGTGTGTGCGTGTTGGGGGCGGGGGAGAGAAGATGAAGGTGAAAAACCTGGATGAGTGTGAAGTGTTTCCGTCAGTTTGTTGGGTGGTGGGGTGGTTGATGCGTTTGTGCGTTGATGTGGTTTCGTCTTCTTCCCCACACATTCTGGTCGTTGAACTCACGTGTCGTGTGCTTGCTTGCTCTCTTGTGCATTGTCCCGCTGTTGTGTTTTGTTCATAGATCGTATGACGTGCAGTCCCTGCGTCTCGCTGCGCCCATCGCGAAAGTGCTTGAGGCAGCCGCATCCCAGGCCGTCCTCTCCGAGGTTGGTGTGTGTGTGCGTGTGTGGTTGTGCATGTGTGTGAATATATGTGCGTGTGCTTGTGCATGTGAGTGAATATATGCGTGTGCGTGTGTGCGCGTTCTTTTGGTGCATACTGTTGTTGCGGTTGATGTACAACGGCACGTTTCTCACTGCGAATTATGCCATCCACACTATTGCAGACGCTCTGCTCCGCGCTGGACTTGTCGCTGTTTGTTCTTGCCTGTGACATTGAGCACTTGACAGACGAGGACACCCCAGATGAGGTCCGGTGTGCTTGCAGCGTGTGCGTGACAGTTTGACATGCATGCAATGCGCTCCCTTCTCTTCCTTCTCCCTCCTTGTCCTTTTATTTCTCCACCCGCTCCTCCATCTCTTCCTCGCCTCACACACATACGCAAGTTACGTTCACAATCACAATCACAATCACAATCACAATCACAATCACAATCACACACACACACAATCACGTTGACGTTCACATATGCAAATTACGTTCACGTTCGCATCCACAAACACATTTGCGTTCACAATTACACACTCATGCTCGTGCTGTTGCGGGTGTGCTAGGAGCTGCTTGTGGCCCACGTGCGCACGCGCGACCGCCTGGTGAAGGCCGCTTCCACCCTGCTGGGCATTGGCACGAAGGATGTCAAGGTTGCCGCTCTGCAGCTCATCTCGCACGTCGTGTATCTCTACGCAGCCACACCAAGCGCCCTTGCAGAGGCGACAGCGGCAACAGCGGTGACGTGGTCGTTTGTGCCCAAACCGTCCACGCAAGAGAAGGCGCTCTCCTTTGTCACCGATGTTCTCCGCGCAGGCGTGCCAACCATTCCCGAAGATGCCGACGTTGCCCAGCGCTTCAAGCAGCAAGGTACTTGTTTGCTTGTGTGCGTGCTTGTGTGGGTACGTCTGTGTGAGTCACATGTATGTGGTTGTTTTGATGCTTGTGTGTGTGTGTGTGTTTTTTTTCTTCGTGTTTGTGGCGTTCGCAGTTGTGTATGGGTTGGTTCCCAACGGCGGGCAGCTGGCTTATTCACACACACACACACACACACACTTGTGCGTTTGATGCTGAGCAGATGAGATTGAGGTTCGCAAGGACATTTTGACGTGCTTCTGCCGTCTCGTGGCCGTCAATGCCATCTCTCCAAGCAACATGGGCCCCCTTCTCCGCTTCTACCTGGAGGTGCGACTGCATGTCAAGTTGGGTTGGCAAACCATTGTCGTGTCAGGGAGTGTGTCAGTGAGTGTGTACCTGCGCATAATCTCGTCCGCTACCACCACCGCCACCACCTCTTCCTCTCTTCCTCTCTTCCTCTTCCTCATCCATCTCCACCTGCCCGTGTTCTGATACGAACAATATGGTGCTGTGGCGTTGCGCTGGTACAGGATGACGTGACGCCGTTGCTCAAGGCGACGCTGGCGTCCATCCGCACCAACGACAAGCGCGCCTACAGCCAACTTCTCATCGAGGGCCTCAAGCAGGTGTCACTTTTGCATGTGCACGCACATGTGTGACGTGTGGGCATGCGTTTGTGTGGCGTGCATGCGTTGTGCGTGTGCGAGCGTGCATGTGTGCGTGTTTGCGAAGGGCAATGAAGCCTTGATACTTTAGGTGACCCCAGTCTCCTCGTTGCGTCTCATATCAAGAACTACATGGTGTCTGCGGGTGCAGTGGTACCAAGAGGAGCAGGAGGTGACGGAAGACATGCGAGAAGTTGCCAAGCGGTTGGCATTGACGTTTGGCATCGAGCACAAGCGCTATCGCCAGGAAATTGTCAACTTGCACACGTATGTGAGGCAGTGACTGAGTGTGTGTGTACATTTGTGCATGTTACTCTGTGTGTGTGTGTGTGCGTGCGTGCGTGCGTGCGTGCGTGTTTGTGTGACTGCTTGTGAAGCTTGGTTGTGAAAGTCTGACGTCGTATCGATGGCTGTGCACATTTGCTTCCTTGCTCACGCCATTTGATTCGAATATCATCTGCCACCTCGTTCCCCGCTGGTAGTCGCGGCATCTCCTTTGCACTTGCGGCTGCAGATGAGGGAGGTGTGCCTACCAACCTTCCCTTCCTGGAAGTGGTCAAGGAGTTTACCATGAAGCTTGCTGCTCAGGTATCGTGTGAACACTTTTTCGAGCGTAGCGTATGCTCTGTACATCTACACTTCCCTTCTGTGTGTGTGTGTTTGTGTGTGGTCTTGTGTGTGTGGTCTTGTGTGTGTGCTCAAGGGGTTTATCTGCATCGAGTGCGTTTCGTTTCGTGCATTTTGCGAGGCGGTTTGTGCTCACGCGTCATTGGGTTTTGCGCTTGGTTGTGTGTGTGTTTGTCGTTTTGCAGGACAAAACAAAGCTGCGCGATTACTTGAGCAATGTTGTAGACATGCGCCAGTTGCACCCACAGGAGACAGAGGAGTGGGTGCCCTACACGTTGCTGTGCAACACGCTCTCTGGCAAACGCAACATGCCCAAGACGCCCGGCTCAAGTATGTGGTGATGGAGGTGGTTGACGGCTGTAATGGTGCTGTTCCACCCGCATGTGTTTGACATGAGGAAGCAAAGGAAGCAACTGTCCCCAACTTCACATACACACACACTCACACACTCACACACTCACACACTCACACACACACACACACACACACACACACACACACACACACACACACACACACACACACACACTGACTGATGAGCAGACCGGAAGCGGCGCACCCCGACGGCGTCGGCGAAGAAAGGATCGCGCCGTCGCCGTTCTGGCGGTGCAAAGCGGCGCGCAGCTGACGAGAGCATTGAGGATGTGGAGGACTCAAGTCAACTTGCCAACCCAGGTTTGTGTTGGTCTTTGCGTCCTTTAGTCATTCCTTGCCGTATTGTATGACTGTACGGTGTTGCAGGGTCTCTCTGGCTGGCGTGGAAGTGTAATGTGTTGACGGCTGTGTGACGTGTTTCAGTTTGTGCAACCTATCCTGCACCTACCTTGTCCCTCTGCGTCTCTCTCACTCACTCACTCACACACACACACACACACACACACACACACACACACACACACACACACACACACACACACACACACACACAGAGCTCAAGTCATATTGGGGCAACTTAAAGCAGACGCATTTGGAGGGCGCAGATGGAGATGACACAGAAGACGACTGGATTTCTCCTGTCAAGCAAGGTTCGCCACACACACACACACACACACACACACACACACACACACACACACACACACACACACACACACACACACACACACACACACACACACACCGGGTGCGCGTGACGTCCTTGCCGTGACCTGTGCGTTATGTGTTACGATGCTCACTGATATGTGCTGCTTTGGTCCTGCTGATTACATTACAGCCAAGACAACGCGTCGCCGCCCCGTTCTTGAGGAAGACCCCATTGTCGACGATGACGATGGTGATGCCATGGATGAGCATGAGGAAGACGAGCCACCCACGAAGGTACAACATCAAGGATGTGGACAGTTGATGGTGGTTTGGTTCGCTGTTGTGCTCGGGTGATTCGGTCGGTCGTTATATTCCAATGCACTTGCGCGTGCGTGCGTGCGTGCGTGCATGTGTTCTCCCCCTCTGTCCCTCTGCCTGTGCGACGCTCTCCCCAAGTCTCTCTCTTCTCTCCCTCACACCACACACACACACACACACACACACACACACACACACACACACACACACACACACACGCGCACACGCATGCACACGCACGCACACAAACACACACACACACACACACGCACGCACACACACGCACGCACACACGCTCAGCTGTCGCGGCACCGTCGTGCCAAGCGGTCGTTGATGCTGCAGATGGACTTGACAAGCAGCGGCGACGGCGATGAAGGGAGTGCAGACCCCATCGAGGACGACATGAGCGATGACGAGTAGCCGACAGCACCAGTGGCGAGCTGGGTGCTGGATACTTCGTGCTTGTTGCGTTTGGTTGTCATTTTCAGTGTGTCGTGTGTCATTTCGTGCTGCTCTGCGCTTGCACCACCACAACCCTATTTGTTTTTCTTGGAACATGATGCCGTTGTTATGTGTGCCGTTGTGTTTGTAATTGTTCGTGCGTCATCGTCGCGTGCTTTACGACTCTTTGTATCGAAGTGTTGTGAGCCTGTGTCTGGCTGTTGTTGGAATTCTGCATGTGCGCTTAAGAGTTTCATTTCGTTTCTCAGACCAAATAACAGAGAAGCTTCACGCAAACCTACATCAGGCGCACCTGTTGTTCAATAATACACACACACACACACACACACACACACACACACAAACAGCACCACAATTCAACCATGTCGACTCCTATCCTGCCCGAGTGCATCCTACTCAACACTAATAACAGGAACAGTTGCGCAACAGCAAACAACAGCAACCACACCGTGCACACGCATCCCAGCGATTCAGGTGTTGCGGCTATTCAGACGTGGCAGAGCACTTGAGGAAGGTGCGTCCTGCAAAGCGTGTGGAGGAGCCGTAGCTCCGCTTCGGGTCGGCTGCAGCCATGGTGTACTCCAGGCGCACTCGGTGCACGCCACCACCCTGCCCGCCGTTATCTTCCGCGGTCGCTGCAGCGACAGCAGCAGCAGCTGCATGTTTGGCGAGCCTGTCCATGGCGAGGGTGAGGCATTTGCTCTGGGCTTCCAGGAAGGATGGCTGCTCGTAGCTGCGTCTTGGAAGCTCCGACTTTTCGTCGGGAGTCAGCCAACGCCACACCACCACGGGGCACGCGCTGCTGCGGCGCTGTGCAACAAACGCGTTGAGCATCATGCCACCGCACGACGCATGCTCCCTGATCCACCCGGCGTGCTGCTCCCTGAGCTCAAACAGGTGCCGCTTGTGCACAACCAGCGCCCCGGGCAGCAGCAGCGACACGGCGTGCGTGCTTCGGCGAATCACGGACCACTGCTCGCTCCCCGCTGCAGTCTTGTGCTCGTGAGCGCGGGACAGGTACGACAGCCCGACAATGTTGTCGAAGAAGTGGCCCTGCCACGTGCCGCGCGCGTATGTGGCATCGGCGATGGTGAACGCTGCCTCGTCGTCATGCAAGATGGTGCAATCATGCTTGGTGCCATGCAGCGCTTGCATCAGGTCGGGCGACAGCAGGAACCACGCGTCCGCCATGCCCATGCTCCCGCCCTCGTACTTGAACAGCTGCACACGTGGCGGCAGTTTCGCGCCGAGCTCAGCCTCCAGGTCAGCGATGGTGTCAGCGGAACCAATGACCAGCACAGCCCCAGAGCGCTTCCAGTTTGTCCAGCGCCGCACCGCATCCGCATTCTCGCCAGCACTGCGTGTGTGTGCGTGGAAGAGGATGGTGCACGCATCAAACGCATCCACCTTGGAGCCCTCACACAACTCAATCGGCGATGACAGTGACGGCGATGCTGCTGCTGCTGCTGTTGATGATGACGATGATGATGACGATGATGATGACGATGATGACGGCTGCATGAGCGTGCCGGTGACTGGCACCACAGGCAACGCTGCCATGCGCGTCTGCGTCACGCGCTCTGCAAAAGCCAGCGCCACGGCCCTGTTGCGGTCGTTGTTGATGGTGGGAGACACCACAGCAGCAGCAGCTGCACCGTCATCATGCGAAGAAGAAGACAACGATGACGATGACGACGATGGTGATGGGAACGCGTTGGTGTCGAGGACGAGTGGGAGGTGCCTGTCCTCAATCGCGTGCAGGAGCAAGCGGTCTTCCAGCCGCTTCCGCGCTGCGCTTTGTGCCTTTGCACGATCGTTGACGCCAATGCCAAGCGAGTTGACGGCGAAGGAGAGGCGGTGCGGCAATCGAGGGTAGAGAAGGCGGAGGTTGTTCTCCGCCATGAAGCGAACCAATGCCTTCTTCCAGCTGGTGGTGGCGGGCCAGCGGTTGGTGAAGGAGCACGGCACAAGAAACTCGCTGTCGCTTGTTGCCGTACCACTGCTGCTCTGACTCGACTGTGCACGGTACCACTTGACAAACCGTGTCCATGCCATGCCATGATACACAGCGCCCCAGCTCTGCGGCTGCTGCCACAAGAACATGGACAGGCCAGCATCACCCTCCCCTTGTTTGTTGTTGTTGTTGTTGTTGTTGTTGTTGTTGTTGTTGTTGTTGTTGTTGTTGTTGTTGTTGTTGTTGTTGTTGTTGTTGTTGTTGCTGCTGCTGCTTGTGGTGTTGCTGTCGTGCTGCGGCAGAGCCACGTCAAACAGGAAGTCCTCCGCGGCCTCGGAGAACACCTGTGCATACAGGGAGACGCCAATGAGCCAGGGAGAGGGCGGGCTCGGGGTGTAGAACGCGCCACGAATGGCGGCCACCGTGTACACGAGTGCCCATCGCGACAGCCGCAGGTCGTCTTCAAGCATGAGGAAGAACGTGTCTGCGTGCGCCGCGGCGCCGCTTTCCAGGATGTTGGTGCGCAGCCCGGCGTGCTGGACGCGTGGGGAGACGTGCACGGGCCCAAGCTTTGAGCGCAGGCCCAGCAGCGCATCAAGGTGTTGCAGGTTGTGGTTGTCGTAGTGGATGTGGATGGTGAACGAGACGCCCGGCTGGCCAATGGCTGCTGAGGGCACGATGGCGCCGTTCAGGTCCGCCCACACCTGCTCAAACAGGTCCATGCGCTCGTACACGAACATGTGCACGGCGACGTGGATCGGCGTCTCAGCGATGGCCTTGACCAGCAGCTGGCGCGGCTGTGCGGCGAGGTACGCGTTGTTTCCCAGCGCTTCGCTGCGCAGGTCGTAAAAGGCGTTGATGCGGGCCACCACCCACGGCGGCGTGTACAGCGACGCGCTGCCGCGCGCTGGCGATGGGACGTCTGCAGGGGTGAGGTCGCGACCCGTGCGGGCGGTGGGCTGCTTCATGCCCGTGCCGAGGAAGGCGACGTATCTGTCGTTGAGCTTGTACTCGTACGGGTGGCGCACGCCTTCGTGGTAGACGAGGTTGCCCACCACCTTGCGGGACGCGCGCTTGCGCTGGGTGCTGACAAGGTCGAGGTTGATGGTGTTGTTGTAGCGCAGGGCGGTGATGCTCAGGGCGTGGCCGCCAAACACCTCCGGGGCAAACAGCTGCAGGAAGTGCGCACCCAGCGTCCACTTGCCTGTGTATCCGCCCTCGCCACGCGGGGCAAAGGGGATGAAGAAGTCTACAATGGACGCGTGGTAGACAACCATGCCGTTGTCAAACCCGCTTAGCGGCGCCACGGCATGCGCTGCGTATGCGTCTGCGATGGCCTTGACGCCTTCGAACCGGTCCAGGCCAACATCCCACGGGAATGAGGCAACCGCCGGCTGAAACGCTGCGAGCACGCACGTGAGCACCTCGGGCAACCTGGGCGTGCCAGGGCTCTTGGTGTTCTTGGCGTCGGTGTTTGCGACTGTGTTGGTGGCGATGTTGATGTTTGTGTCGGTGTTTGTGTCGGTGTCGGTGTTGGTGTCGGTGTTGGTGTTTGTGTTGTGGGGGCGTTGCTGGTGCTGCTGCTGGCAAGGCAAGGGGATTGAGGAGGTAGCCAGCTTTGACTTCCAGTTTGGGTCGAGATGAAAGACCAGGTCGTCGTCATGGGTGAAGAAGTAGTCACATGTGGCCGTGGGGAGACTGCGCAAGTGCTTGAGGCATAGGTGGATGCCGTCTGCAAACGGAAGCGAGTCGCTCTTCTTGGACCGCTGCGGGATGTGCATGTTGGCTGGCTGCTGTACGTTGGGGTTGGGGTCGGGCTCGTCCCACACATACCAGCACGATGTGAAGGCACTGTCCCACATTTGGTGCACGCGAACGGCAGCCTTGGAGGTCTCTGCATTGCCGAGGATGCATACTTTTGGTGGCATGCTTTCCAAAGGCAGCGACGACACTGCAGCCAACGCAGCGGTGCGATCGCCCATTCTGCCATCATCATCTGGCAGTGCTGAGTGCAGTCGCTGCAGCATGGCCTGTGGTGCAATGGGCAAGGGCTGTCGTTGACCTTGCTGGTGCAGTTGGCGGAGATGTTGCTGTCGTTCGAGTCGCTGCTTCCATGGCTTTGCTGCAGCTGTCTCTGATGCGTCTTCTCCTTCTCCTTCTTCTTCGTCGTTGTGGCTGTGTGTGCCAGCTGCTGTTCCTGGGGAGACTTGGAGATGAGTGTTTGCGAAGCTGGGGGTGGGGGTTGAAGGGGTGGCGACGGCGATGGTGTTCCTGGTGACGCGGCTGCCTTGGGACATGTGCTCGTGCAAGGTGAGGAAGCAGCCGCCGATGACCAGACCGCCGATGACCAGGAGCAAGCATTTCCATTGCCGGCACGCCAGCCCACCACCAGCCATTTGCGGGTTGTCGCCGCGTGGTCGTTTTGTGTGTGTGTGTGTGTGTGTGTGTGTGTGTGTGTGTGTGTGTGTGTGTGTGTGTGTGTGTGTGTGTGTGTGTGTGTGTGTGTGTGTGTGTGTGTGTGTGTGTGTGTGTGTGTGTGTGTGTGCGTGTGTCGGTTTGATGTGTGTCTTGGCGAATTGAAGGGAAGGCAGGAATGGAACGAAGTGGTGGTGGCCAGCCAGCCAGCGTTGCTTGTGTTGTCTGTGCCTTGAAGGTGGTGTTGGGCTTGCTTTTTGGCCTGGCGTGTGGGAATGTGTCATCGACTGAATTCAGTCTGCCACAAACATTCACGCCGATCATCATCATCACCATAGAGCGACATGAGCGAGCTGATCGAGGTGTGGGCACGGACGACGATGGGTGATGGCGTGGTGGACACACATGAGGAGTTGCGTGCGTGTGTGCATGTGCATGCGTGTGTTGTGCTGTGTGTTGTGTGCATGTGCGTGCGTGTGTTGTGTGTGTGTGTGTGAATGCTTTTGACGACGGAAACTCCTTTCTGATGCATGTATTTATGTATTTCGGAGACACAGAAGATGCTCCATAGTGCGCTGTTATTGGCTCACCTTGTGTTGTCATGACCATACACCTTGTCAATGCTGTTGGGGGTGGGGGATTTGATTTGATGGCTTGATCTGACCAACCTCAGACGGGTGGGCAGGTGCAGGGGCAAATGTCCCAAATGCTCACATTCCCTGCAGAGACGGCAGACTGGCTGATTGTCATGGAAGGCTACCTCGCGTCAGGTGTGTGTGTGTGTGTGTGTGTCGTGAGTGTCGTGTGTGTGTGAGTCAGGTGTGTGTGTGTGTGTGTGTGTCGTGAGTGTCGTGAGTGTCGGGTGTGTGTGTGTGTGTCGTGTGTGTCGTGAGTGTCGTGAGTGTCGTGAGTGTCGTGTGTGTGTGTGTGTGTCATGTGGGCTTGCTTGGGCTTTCCTCTTTCCTATGTGTTGGAGCGGCTCTTAAGAAGCTGGGTTGAAGGCAATCGAGAGCAGACGCATGTTGCAGCACACACAATGCGCACACGCGCGCATGATGCTCTCCTTGGCTGTTGAGGTTTCCTTCCTTCCCCTTTTCTTTCCCTTCCCCTTCGCTCTCCTCCTTGTTTTTCTGTTCCTTTCCCCCTTTTCCCATGATTGTATTCATGGTGCTGAATTGATGTATGAAATTGCGATTCGCAGGTGCGAAGAAGGTCAAGGGTCCCAAGGTCACATACTACGTGTTGAAGCAGAGCCCTGATGGGAGCAAAGCTGTGATTGAGCAGTTCTCTGGCCGAACTTTCTTGGCCACGTTCAACCTCTCTGTACGTTTTCGGTTTTGGAACCACTGAGTTGGAGCGTCGCTTCTGCGCGCGCGCGTGTGTATGTGTTTGTGTTTGTGTCTGTGCATATGTGTGTGCATATGTGCGTGTGTGTGTGTGTGTGTGTGTGTGTGTGTGTGTGTGTGTAAAGATACACATTCGTGTAGGTGTAATATGTGTGCGGTGACGACCAATGAGTCGTTGGCTGCAACAAGCTGCTGCTGTTTGTGTGGTGTGCTGTGTGCATGTCAACTTTCTCAATGCGCATTGCTGCTGACACGCACACGCGTGCAGAAAGCGTCCATTGCGCTGCCGGACAAATCGCCCACGCTCTTCTCGCTGCAGCTGGACGACTCCCTCCTCAAGCTCAAGACAGACCACCCGAAAGTGACGCAGGCGTGAGTTGTGGCGGGAAGAAAGAGGTGGAGTGAGGGGCCGCTTGACTGGGTGTTTCACCCCTCTTTGCGAGCGCAGTGTTCAGAGTGCTGGGTTGGTTCCTGGACTGCTGCGCTTTGTACGGCTTTTACAATTTCCTTGTGCAACTACAGCCCTTGCGTTGAGTCCATATGGCATGTTGACTCGCATCGTGTACATGCATCCATGCATCGCTCACACGTACGTGGTGTGTGTGTGTGTGTGTGTGTGTGTGTGTGTGTGTGTGTGTGTGTGTGTGTGTGTGTGTGTTATGTTTGGTGCGTGTATGTACGTGTGTGTGTGTGTGTGTGTGTGTGTGTGTCACCAGGTGGGTGGTGCGGCTGCAACAGGTGATCAACGCCATTCGCGAGGGCGTGAAGCTGACATCGTCGCGCCAGGCATCAAGCAGCGCCCTGCACGGCCAGCAGCCGGTGTCCCCGCCGCCCGAGCCAGAGCCGTATGGCGCCGAGACGCCCGCAGAATCAACAAATACAAGCCTAACACGAAAAGACTCGCTGAAGCTGCAGACGCAGCGCAGCAATCTCATGAGCACGTCCTTCATGAGCGACCTTGCCAGCAAGTACTCGTTCATCAACCAATGATGTGTGGGGTGTGGTGTGCATGTGCATGTGTTGTGAAGGATGTATGTGTTGTGACATGACGTGTATCCGTGTATGGTTGTAATTGGGGTATGTACACACTTGTGTGTGTGTGTGTGTGTGTGTGTGTGTGTGTGTGTGTGTGTGTGTGTGTGTGTGTGTGTGTGTGTGTGTGTGTGTGTGCTTGTGTTTGCATGCACCTCTGTGCGTGTGTGTATGAAGGAAAAGCTGTTGGATGTGTTGTCGCCTCCATATTCGTCGCCTCCCGCCTCCCCCTCCCTTCTCGCTGTTCGTGCCTGCTTCTGTGCTTCCCCCCCGTGTAAATGACAACACAAGGGCGTGGGTGTTGGTTGACTCTTGTGCCTTGTGTGTTGTGTGTGTAAATGCCCCCCCCCCCTCTCCTCGCGTTCCGCACATTGCCTGTTTGCTTGTGTGTTGTTTGCTCTTTGCTTGTCGTTGTTGTTGTTTCTAGCTTCACTCTCCCTCTTGTTAATTCGTTCACAATGAAAACCACACGGTGAATGGACAAGTGTTTGCAATGCGCACTGCGTGTGTGGTGTTCTGTTGGTGTTGCGGCAAACAACTGAAACGCACATCGCCAGACGCTTCACGACGTTCCAGCCACACACACGCACACACACACACTCTCTCTCTCTATCTATCCATCCATCTCTCTCTCTCCCCTTCTCTTTCATGGTTGACATGCTGTTACGTGTGGAGATGTATTGGCGTCGGTTGACAACAACGAGCAATCAACAAGCAAAGTGCAGCTGCAGCCATGGGGGGCAATGCCAGCTGGTGCGCTTAGTCGAAGAGGCCTGCAGAGGAGGTGATGGTGGTGTAAGAGGTGAGCGTGACGCATGACGGCACGGTGGGGCAATCGCATAAATATACAAGACGCAGCAGCAGCAGTCAAACGACGAAGAGGACAACAACAACAACAACAACAACAACAACAACAACAACAACAACAACAACAACAACAACAACAACCAAACGTACTGAAGCCATCCATGTCGTCGTCGCTCTCCTCCTCAGGCTCGGGCTCGGGCTCGTCCTTCTTCTCCTCGGCACCGCCGGTGGCGGCAGCAGGGGCGGCCACGATAAAGGCGGAAGGATCGGCAAGGAAGGCCTTGGCCTTCTCGGCAAGCGGGAAGGAGATTTCCGTGGCGACGGCAACGGCAAGAACGTTCTTGTAGCCGTTGGCGACCATGTGGGGCACGGAGGCGGCGTTGGGGAGACCGCAGGCGAGGGAGACGGCGGCAACGTTGGCGGCACCGAGCATGAGCTTGCCAATGATGTCCTCCTCGGTGATGTCCATGACAGACGGGGAGTAGGTGGAGCCGTTGTCGTACACCTGGACGGGCAGGAGACCGTACGAGAAGGGGGAGATGCCAAGCATGTTGAGCAGGGCAGCCTCGGAGGGGCCGACGCGGTCGTCCTTCTGCAGGAGCTTGACGTCGTTGACAATCTCAATGGCACCACGGGCAATCTTGGTCTGGATGTTGAGGGCCTGGAAGAAGGAGGTCTTCTGGGCATCGAGACCGGTGGGACCCTTGGGGACGACGACCTCATCGGGGGCGATGGCGCCAACACGGGCAGGGGCGGCAACCTTGAAGTTCAGGAGGAGGTCGCGGATGCCGGCAAGGTCATCGTGGGTGAAGATGAAGCCAACGTTGCCCTTGATGTGGGGAAGAAGCCTGCATGACAAGACAAGAAAAAAACAAGAAGGGGTTGGGGGCGTTCGGAAGGGCAACAGAGTGAGTGTGAGTGTGAGTGTGAGTGTGTGTGTGTGTGTGTGTGTGTGTGTGTGTGTGAGGAGCAGTTTGGGGAGGGGTGTAACAATGGAGACACAGCAACAACACAGGAAAAAGCACAGGCGTTGGGGGTGGGGGTGGTAATAGCAGCAGCGCTGTGGCGCGGCACACAATGAGCAGCGACGGCAGCAGCATATAGGGACGTACTCGGCGTAGGCAGTGTTCTCGGTCTGCATGATGGCGCGGCGCATCATGGTGTTCTTGCCAAAGAGAATCTCGCAAGAGCCACGCAGGGCCAGACGGATGTTCTGGAGCTGCTTGGAGCCGACATTGTCGCAGTTGACAATGAGGATCTTGGGGTACTCAGCCAAGAAGGACTTGAGCTTGGCGAAGTAGTTCTTCTTCCAGGTGGCACGATCGACCTTGACCATTTTGACGGTTGATGATCCGGTTCCTCAAACAGGACTTAGCGAACGTGCTGTGTGTGCGTGCATGAATGTGTGTGTGTGTTTGTGTGTGTGCATGAGAGTGTGTGTGTGTGAGTGAGGACAACGAAACAGACGAAGATGCCATGTGGGTATGTGCTGAAGCGCACGTCGCAGGTCTGCCGCATGAACACGATCAACACACAGACACACACAGACACACACAGACACACACAAACACACCTCCCCGCCTCCCCTTTCTCATTCACTCGCGCGCTCCCTCGCTCACCACAGAGGCTTGATGAGAGAGGGAGACAGTGGGGATGGCTTGCGAGAGCGAAAAAGGCACAACTACCACCACCGCCGCAGCCACATGGACCCCCCACGCACAAGAACATAACAATTTTTCCAGGCAGAGTTACCGATGTGGAATTATGGCTTGAGATGTTGGTGAAATTTCTTAGTTGAAGATATACGCCAATCGCCAGGAAAGCGAGCGAAAGGGTGGAGGAAGAGGAACACACAACATACACACACAAACACCACAAGAAGCCAGCACCAGCTCCATATCCGCTCATCACACCACAACAAGCACAAGCACACCACTTGACTGCCATCATGTCGATTGAGGAGAGGTTCAACAAGGCCGTGTGGCTGATCCGCAACGGGCCCCCAAAGGATTCCGACAACGACACCAAGCTTGGTTACTACAAGGTGTGTGTGTGTGTAATGACTTGTGTTCGCGTTTGTGTTTGTGGTCTTGTGTTTGAGGTTGTGTTTGTGGTCTTGTGTATGAGCTTGTGTTTGTTTATGTATTTGTGTTTGCGTTCTGTGGGAGCGAGGGAGGGGAACAAAAGAGACGCGACCACACACACACACACACACACACACACACACACACACACACACACACACACACACACACTCACACTCACACACACACACACACACACTCACTCACTCACTCACACACTCACACTCACACTCACACAAACACACACAAACAAACAAACACACACACACTCTCTCTCACACCCACACTTACACTTACACTCAAACACTCACACACACTCACACACACACTTACACTCACACACTCACACACACACACACTCTCTCTCTCCTTTCGCACATCGCAGTACTTCAAGCAGGCCACCGTCGGTGACAACACCACCTCCAAGCCATGGGCTGTGCAGCTGGAAGCCTCTGCCAAGTGGAACGCCTGGGACTCTGTGAAGGGTGCGTTGTGAGGAACCTTGGGGAAGTGGAACCAAGTTGGGTTGAAGAGAGCGGTTTTGTTTGTTTTGTGACCACAACGTTTGTTGCCTTTTCAAACACCCACAACCACATACCCTCACACAACATAAACACATACACCCTTACGCGTACACGTAGGCATGTCCAAGGAGGATGCCATGAAGGCTTACGTTGACCTGCTGACCAAGAGCGACCCCGACTGGGAGAGCCACCCCAAGCTCGCCGAGTACAAGCCCTGAAGCACATGAAGCGCAGCTGAACTTTGCTCCACTAGTCACTTCCTCAACTCTGGCGTTTCTCACAACCCCATTCACGGCGTGGCACCGCTGTGCGCCAATTGCATTGCCTTGCACCGCGCCTTCCTGTCTGTCTCAAGTGGTCTTTGCTTTGCTCTGTGCTGTGTGGTCGCTCCTTCTTCCCACTTCTCTCCACCACTCTTGCTCAGTTACGTTCCCCTCATGAACGACTATTAGCTGTCTGCTGTTTGTTGTGTCAGTGCTGTCAAGCGCCATCAGTACAACTCGCAGTGTAACGCGCGCCACTCTGAAATAACACGTGGACAGGCGCACAGGCTGTCCATGCCGGTCTGTCTGGGTTATGAACAAGAACACAAGAACCCCCCGCACGAAGCTTAAACGGTGTTGGGGGAAAGTGGTGGGGATGATGTGTGGGGTGCAGCGCGAATGGCATGTCCGCCTCCTGCTCATCGTCGTCGTCATCGCCATCGTCATCATCGACATTATTACGAGTGACCCATCATGGGCTGGGGGTGCGGGTCGAGGGCCGGCTCAGGCACGTGATGTGTCGTCAGCAGCACAATCATCACCCACAGGTGCAACAGAATCTGGTCAGAAGGTGCGGCAGGGTGGCGTTGTCAATCGGAGTGGTGAGACCACGTAAGGGCGAAGAGAGGGGGGGGGGGGAACAAAGGATGAGGAGGGGAAGAAGACGGAGCAGCGGAGGGGACACACACACGCACACATGTGCAGGCGATCGCACCATGTAGATGATGACGAGGATACGTGCGGCTGGGTAGCGACGAAGGAACACGCCAAGGCGTATGCTGGCAAGCAACGCCGCAAACAGGAGGAGCGATGGAGACATGGGGTGTTAATGGAGAAACCACAAGGTCATGTGTGAGCGATGGTGGTCGTGACGACGGAGAAGTGTGCATGTGTGTGTGTGTGTGTGTGCGTGTGCGCGCGCTTGTGTTGAAGGCACCTGATAGCGTCGAGGGCGTTTGCGGCCGTCTTGAAGCGGCGGTCAAGCGGAGTTGTGCCCGTGGCAACACCTGGTGGGATGATGGGCTGCAGCTGCATCGCTGCTCAGCGGTGGTTGGGAGGGCACCGACAACGGAGGCGTGAGCACCAGGAGAGGAATCACGCGTGTGACGTGAACACAAAGGCTGCGAGGTGATGAATTTGCACTGTACAAATTTCAATCGGGTTATACACACCACTTACATACATACATACATACATGCATACATACATACATGCATACATGCATACATACACGTACGCATGCACATACACACACCACATATGGCCTTACATTCGTCCCAGACAGTTGCTCTCTGTCGATGACGTGATTTGCGAAGCGCCTCCTCCTTCTGCTCAAGCCAACACGCCAGTGAACGTACATGTGCAAGTCCATGTGCGCGGGCTTGTGAGGGTTGAGACAATGGCTCATAGGAAGCGCAGCGCCGTATGGCTACGGTACATGAAGCCAACCAATGAAACACACAAAACCACACAACCAATGAAACACACTAAACCACACAACCAATGAAATGCACGCAACCACACAACCAATGAAATGCACGCAACCACACAACCAATCAACCGTCACACAGCCAAAGCAACCATCACACAAGCAACGCACAGCCGTAGCCCGACCCAAGTAACCAACACATGCACGCACCAGCTTGCGTTCCTGTTCGAGCTGGACGGAGAGTTGTGTGTTTCGCTCACGCAATTTTGCCATCTCCTCCTGTTTTCGCAGAAGAACGGCAGACATGTCCTCGGTGCGCTGTTGTGGCGACGACGGTGACCCAGACACGCGCTGCTGCTGCTGCTGCTGTTGTTGTTGCTGCTGCTTGCTCAGTTCACTCTGTCATGGTTGTTTGGGGAGGAAGGGGAGGGCAGGCAGTTGTGAGCGAGGAGAGAGCAGATGCTGCGCGAGTAACGCGGCGCAGTTGCGTGGAGGAAGGGGATAAAGTGAGGGCTGGAACAGCGCTGCGGCAGCACCGAGCACACGGACAACGGAGCAATGCGTTGCCGTGCAAGAACCCAAACTGAAAACACCGATTCACCTGCTGCTTGAGAGTGTCAAGGTCATGCTGCACACGATGCACCTCCAGCTGCAGCGACCGCTTGGTCTCTATTGCCTCATCGCGCACGCGTGTCAATTCCTGTGCGCGTTGTGTGTGTGTGTGTGTAGTGTGTGTAGTGTGTGTTTGTGTATGTGTGTGTGTGGTGTGTGTGTGTGTGTGTGTGTGTGTGTGTGTGTGTGTCGTTGAGCATGATGGTGGGAGGTGAAGCAAACTGAGACCATGCGCGCAATGACGCACCAGCTGCGCCCAACTCCCCCCCCCCCCCAACACCCTACAACCCCCCACCCCACCACCAACAGCCGTTACAACAGCGGTTACATGAGAGCCGCCCCACCTTGATGCGGGCCATATAGTCGGCCTCTGTGCTGTGCAGGGTGGACTGCAGCTCGTCAATCGTTGCGCGCAGGTGTTCTGTCTCGGCAACGAAGTCGTCTGTGTCCTGCTGGTGTTGCTCCTCCAACTCCTGTGGGGGAGGGGGAGTGATTGAAGTGGAGGGAAAAGGTTGAGAATAGCATTGCCGGCAACGTGAGGTCACATCCACGGTTACGCAGGAAAGGGTGTAAGCACGACACACACAGACGCACACAGACAGACGCACACACAGACAGACAGACACACACACACACAGACACACACACACACACAGACACAGACACACACACACACACACGCACAGCGTGTACGTACTTCAATCTGTGTGCGCAGGGCATCGTTTTCTGTGTTTGCGGCGTGCAGTTGCTGTTGCAGGTTGGCCACTTTGGAGCGACCATCGTTGTCGCCATCCACGCCACCCGCACCGCCACCATCACCACCGGCGCTGTTGCCGTTGGTTTGCTGTGAGCGCACGTTGGTGCCTGAGCGTAGTTGCTGAATGAGGGCCTCTTTGCTCTGCACAAGGAAATCGTGAAGCGTGGCACACGGGCGAAACTAGTGAATCACATGCACGGAGAGGGAAAGGCGGGACGGAAGAGGAGGGGAGACGGGAAGGGGATGGAAGTAAAAGAGAGGGAGAAAGGAGACGGAAGAAAGGAGAGGGGAGAGAGGGAGAGTGTGTGCGTGCGTGCGTGTGTTTGTGCTTGTGTGTGGTGGGGATTGGCAGACACATGCACACACACATGTTCATGCACACACACAGACACAGACACACGCGCGCGCGCACCGCTAGAATGCCTTTGGCCTTGTGCTTGTAGTCTGCATATTCGCGTTCCATGGCCTGAAGCGCGCGCTGCAACTGCTCTCCACGCTGCGCGTGCTCGTTTGTTCTCGCTGTACATGCAGCCGTGCACAGTGGAGAGCAGAGGAGAAGAGGGGGGGGGGGGTTAGGATGGAAGCAGTTGATTTGCGAAACATGAGAATCGTGTTTGTGGTACCGCTTGGATGACATAAAATGCACACACACACACACACACACACACACACACACACACACACACACAAACGAACAAACACACACACGAACAAACAAACAAACAAACACACACACACACACCTTGGCTGGTGTGTAGTTGCTGGGTGAGCGAAGACACCTTTGCTTCCAGGTCTGCGTGCGCTGCTTCGAGCTGCAAGCACCTGGCCTCTTCCTCCGCGGCTTGGCGGCGTAGGTCGGCCGAGTGCTGGCCTTTGGACAGCTGCAACTGTTTGAGCTCTTCCTGCAGATCGCGGATCTGCTGCATGTGCTTGTCCGTGCTGCCTGCATGGCTTGTCATGAGCGTCTCGTTCTCGCGCTGCAACAGGGCGAGGCGGGCCTCCAAGTCCTTGTTCTCCTCCCTGCACGCGGTGAGCGCGGTGCTCATCTCGTGCTTCTCCGTGGCCAGCCGATGCCGCGTCTGCCGCTCGTCGCTCAGCTGCCGCTCTGCCCTTGACAGCTGGTTCTGGGTGTCTGCGACGGCGTCCTGTGAGGCCTTGAGGCGGGAGGCGAAGGACGCCACCTCGTCCTCCAGCGAGGCAATCTCCTGTCGCAGCGCGCTGTTCTCGCGCCGCAAGCGAGCCGCCGAATCTGTCCCGTTGCCTGCCTGCAGGGCAGGGGCTGTGGCCGAAGCTGCCTTTCCCGAGAGCAGCGACGCTGCCCGCTTTGGCAACGAGAAACTCAGCCTTCCTCCACCGTCTCGTTGTTGTTGTTGTTGTTGTTGTTGTTGTTGTTGTTGTTGTTGTTGTTGTTGTTGTTGTTGTTGTTGTTGTTGTTGTTGTTGTTGTTGGTGGTGGTGGTGGTGGTGGGAGTCATGGCCATTGCGTTGAAGTGTGTCGTTGTGCTGCTTCGTATGTTTTGCTCCTTCCACTTCATCCCGTGCATCATCGCCCGCGCCCTCGTCGTCGCTTCCGTCGTCGTCCCCACCTTTGGCATCATCATCATCATCATCATCATCATCATCGTCGTCGTCGTCGTCGTCACGGTCACTTTTAGCGTGTCGCTCTGCGGAGAGCCGGTGTGGGTGGTTGCGGCGAGAGTGGTCGGATGGGCTGCCGTTCGACAGCGCGAGCTGGGGAGTGTTCGCTGCAGTGCCGCTGTTCGCAGCGTCAGCTTGGCTGAGAGTGTGTGGGGTCGAATCCTCGGGCGCGCCGTCCAGCAGTGCATTGTTGCTGTTGGCTGATGTTGGACCATCAAGATCCAGTCTGGTGTCTTCGTCATCATTGTGCAAGTCAGCGGCGGCGGTGGTGGAGCTTGGGATGACAGCGGCCAAGCCAAGCTGCCGGCGCCTTCGATTGCGCTCCTTCAAGTTGGTTGCCGCAAGCTGATCTGCCTGTTCCAACACGGACACCGCCGTGTCGCGGAACTCTGCAAACCAATTCGACATGCCAGTGGTGGTGCGTGTGTGTGGTGGTGGTGGGAGTGCGTGTTGTCGGTTGAAGCAAGCGAAGCAAAAAAAAAAAAAAAAGGCATTTGCATTGATATGTATAATTTTTCGCGGTATGCATCAAGCCGAGCTCCTATGGCGCAGTTGGTAGCGCATGTGACTTTTACGCACAAATTTACATCTCCAAGTACGGGGTCATCATAGGGTCGCGGGTTCGAGTCCCGCTGGGAGCTGGTGCGGCTTAATAGTTCTTTTTGTTTTGTTGTGTTGACGTGAGTGAGTGCGAGAGTGCGAGAGTGAGTGGGTGCGTGTGTGAGTGTGAGTGAGTGTGTGTGTGAGAGAGTGTGTGTGTGCGTGAGTGCGTGAGAAGGACAGAGAGAGATGTGAGTGAGAGACAGTGTGTGACATAAACGCTGTGAGTGCGAGAGAGACAGTGTGTGAGTGTGTGAGAAAGAGATAGAGAGGAGTTGTGAGTGAGAGACAGTGTGTGACAGTAACACTGTGAGTGTGATCTCTGGCAATCGCTTGTCCTGTGCTTACATTTATGTTATTTACGCTTGCTTGCAGTCAATTAAATACACAGCAACTCAGGCACGGCATGTCGCAGGCAACCGTCGCGGTCCTGACGGTTAGCTGTGGGTGATGGCATGGCGGAGAGCGTGTCGAAAAGTGAGGGAGACGCGCTGCTTGCGCGGGACTGGAACCCCTTGCACCAAATCTGTTTTGCGGGCTGGGATGCAGTGGGTCCACCTGTACCGCGCTTCTCCTCGTACCACCAACAGTGATCTCGCCGGCAAGTGCAGCTCCACCGCACGCGGAATGTTGAGTTGTTGTTGTTGTTGTTGTTGTTGTGGTTGTTGTTGTTGTTGTGGTTGTTGTTGCTGTTGTTGTTGTTGTTGTTGCTGTTGTTGTTGTTGTTGTTGTGGTTGTTGTTGTTGTTGTGGTTGTTGTTGTTGTTGCTGCTGCTGGTGCCGCCGCTGCTGCACTGCTCGTGGTTTTCCATGTTGCACTGCTTGTTGCCTTTCCTGCTCCTTTGCGTGCTCCTCTGCTTGTTGTCTCCCCTGTCGATTGCAATGCTTCTGGTGTGCTGGCTCATTTCCTCCTCGCGCCGATGCACCCTCTTTCATCAACTGAAACCCATATCCACGGGACAACCGCGCCGGGTTTAGGTGTTGCTGCTTCTGGTCTACGCGGCTTTCCCGCGGCTCCTCGCCCGCCTGCTTCAGATGTTGCCATTCATCGACCCTTGCCACGTGATTTGCGTCTGCGTCGCCACCCTCGTGCCCGCTACCACGACCACCACGACCACCACGACCACCACGACCACCACGCCCAGGGCCATCGTCATGTGCACTGGTGTCTGCGTCTGCGGCGTCAACGCCAGGAGCTGTTGGATCAACGGGCTTGAAGGTCATGGCGATGCCGCTGCATAGGCTGAGGATGAAGATGGTGGAGCCAAACGCCCACGGCGCGTCGACGTGCGGTGGAATGCCCTCGCCAGGCGAATAGTAGTTGACGGTGAGCTGGTCAATGGGCTCGCAATCACGCTCGTGGCGGCTGCTGTCCTGAGGGCGTTTGCACAGCCGACTCGGGTCGTCTCCCTGCTGTCCATCGCTGTGAACATCCGTGTTGCTGCGGCAACGTCCATGATGATCACCGCCACTATCACCACGGCTACCGTCACCACAACGGCTACTGTCACCATCCCCGCCATCGCTACCATCACCACGGCTACCGTCACCACAACGGCTACTGTCACCATCCCCGCCATCGCTACCATCACCACGGCTACCGTCACCACAACGGCTACTGTCACCATCCCCGCCATCGCTACCATCACCAGCGCCACTGTCACTATCACCCAGCTGCTGCGCTGCGAGCTGCATGCGGCGGAGGACGCCCGCCATGCGTTGCGGAATTGGCGGCACGGCCTGATCGGAGACGGTGAAGGTGTCGTAGTCGAAAAAATGGCCAAAGTGCTGAACGCGCCGCATCTTCAGCCGTGTCACGCCGCACGGCTCAGCTGCCTTGACACAGTCGAGCAGCGCCTGCTCTTCCTCTTCCGACACAAACGCCGTATACAGGGCCAAGCCCGGCGGAAGCTTCTGCTGCTGTTGCTGTTGTTGCGTGAGGTGCTGGTGCGCAAGGGCCGTGTGCTGCTGGGAGCTGTGGTCGCGCGGGTGTTGGAGTGGCACGGCACCCAACTGTGGTACGGCTATATCCCGGGCTCGCAGGACGGCTGGATGCGTGGGCTGAGCAAACCGAGCAAACACGCGGCGCTGCAGCGTCTTGCACATGCGCTCATCGAGCTGTTGTCTGGCCTCACCTGTCATGGGTGGATGTTGGTGTGAGCACAAACACCAGCAGCCAAGTGGCTGCAATCAAAAAGTGCATCCTACGCAACACAAACACTCACAAAAATACACGCACACATACACACAAAATAAAACACACACACACACACACACAAACACACACACACAAAAAAGAGAGAACACACACACACATATACACAAACATGTACACACACGCACACACAAAAGAAAACACACACACATACACAAAAGAAAAACACACACACACACACACACATACACAAACACAAACACACACACACCCTCTCTACCAACGCAAACAAGCAATGACGCAACACGTACGGGCTGCTTGGTGGGAGCGCATAAATACAAAGCACTGGGCCCGCGCTGGAGGCAGTGCGACGGCAGCAACGTCGGTGGCCTCGCCTTGGAGGCCCTCCTCGCCTTGAAACAAGGCAAGCACCTGCGCTGGGGTGTGCCCAAAGGCTCGGGCCACGTTTGCCAGCAAGAGCACGCACGAGGCTGCTTCTTTGTCTGCATGAAGTATTTCCTCGCACCGTTCCAACAGGGCAAGTGCTCGCGCATCTTTCCTTCGCTGCTTCAGCGTCGGCGCCATGGATGAGGAGGGGTCAAGCACCGGGAGGTGTGTTGTTGCGCTGGCTGGTGCTGCTGTTGTGCACCTCGACTGCAGTCTTGTTGTCGTTTGTCGTCGTCGTTCTCTGTCTCCCACCCAACTTTTGCCAATTGCAACAGTGACTTCTGTACAATTTGCAACAGATACCAACGTGTCGAGTCAGCACAAATGGCGAGGAAGGTTCGCGTGCATTGCTTGCGCGCCTCTTTGTCATGGGCGCACGCTGATTTGTGTGTGATTTGCACCAAATTTCCTGCCGACACAACTTGGGCCCGTACCACACGACCCGTTTCTGGACCCGTTTCTGGCCCAGAAACGCGAATGTTGCGAAAGATGCGACCACGTGCTCGCTGTCGACAACACAAACTCCCGCACAATCCCCATGAAAAAAAAAGTGCTTGCTGGGCTTGTGTCTGGCCTGTGTGCGTGGCGTGGCCGCGTGTGGCTTCGTTCTTGCTTCTGCTCACTCAGCCTGTTACACGCAGAGTGGCTGCGAGAAACAAGGAGAGGGGTTTGCGGCATTGGCGCATGTGCATCTGCCTTTTTCATTGAGTCAGTCTGCAGCTCAAGAGGTTGGTTTCGTCGACGGATATGAGTGAGCTTCTATGGATGATGAGAGGTGGTGGTGGTTGTATGGTTGGTGGTTGGTGGTTGGTGCAAGGCGAGCCACGCGAAGAGCGACAAGGATGAGGGAGAGGAGAGGAGACTAGGAAAGAGGTGAAGGGAAGGGAAGGGCGAGCAATGACGACGAGATAAAAGACAGCCACCACCGCACCCGCACAAAAGCATTGCTCGCACGCATGGTCGTGTGTTATGTTTCACACCACCAACATAACCAATACAAGCCATCACCAATACAAGCCAGCGCTCAAGCACACACGCACGCACGCACACACAATACACACGCACGTGAAACGTTCACATTGTCCGCTCACAAATGCCTTTCCCTTCTCGTCGCTTTCCTTGCCTTTTTTTCTTCCCCTCCTGACTTCCTTCCTGCCTTCCTTCCTTCCTCCCCTTCTCCGTCCACCAACACCATTTATTTCTCTGCTCTTTTTCCTCGTGCCACGTGAGCAGTCTTTTCGCGTCGTCTTCTTCTTTGACCCCGTTTACCGTCAACACCATCAACAACCAGCAACATGTCTGAGGGCAAGCAGCACGTTTCCATTGTCATCTGCGGCCACGTCGATGCCGGCAAGTCGACCACGACCGGCCGTCTCATCTTCGAGCTCGGCGGCATCCCCGAGCGTGAGATGGAGAAGCTCAAGGCCGAGGCCGACGCTCTCGGCAAGGGCTCCTTCGCCTTTGCCTTCTACATGGACCGCCAGAAGGAGGAGCGCGAGCGTGGTGTGACCATTGCCTGCACCACCAAGGAGTTCTTCACGGAGTCCAAGCACTACACCGTCATTGACGCCCCTGGCCATCGTGACTTCATCAAGAACATGATCACCGGTGCCTCCCAGGCCGATGTCGCCCTCCTCATGGTTCCCTCCGACGGTAACTTCACCGCCGCCATTGCCAAGGGCAACCACAAGGCCGGTGTCGTCCAGGGCCAGACCCGCCAGCACGCCGTCCTCATCAACCTTCTCGGCGTCAAGCAGCTCATTGTTGGCGTCAACAAGATGGACTGCGACGTTGCCAAGTACTCCAAGGAGCGCTACGAGGAGATCCGCGACGAGATGCGCCACATGCTCATCAAGTCTGGCTGGAAGAAGGCCTTTGTCATGGAGTCTGTCCCCGTGCTCCCCATCTCCGGCTGGATGGGCGACAACCTCATCACCAAGTCCAAGAACATGGACTGGTGGAAGGGCGTCGACGTCAAGGTTGAGGGCGAGACCCTCCACCTCGAGACGCTCAAGGAGGCTCTTGAGAAGATGGTCCGCGTCCCCCAGCGCGCCACGGACAAGCCCATGCGCACCCCCATCTCCGGTGTCTTCAAGATCAAGGGTGTCGGTGATGTCCTCACCGGCCGCGTCGAGCAGGGTACCGTCAAGCCCGGCGACGAGGTTGTCTTCCTCCCCACCCACACTGAGGCCAACCCCTGCACTGGCAAGATCTTCACCGTCGAGATGCACCACAAGTCTGTCGAGGCTGCCGCCACTGGCGACAACGTTGGCCTCAACGTCAAGGGTCTGGACAAGAAGAACATGCCCCGCGTCGGTGATGTCATGATCCTCAAGTCTGACAACTCCCTCGGCAAGTGCAAGAGCTTCCACGCCCAGGTCCAGGTCATGAACCACCCTGGTGAGCTCAAGGCCGGCTACTGCCCCATCGCCTTTGTCCGCACATCCCGCTCTGCCGTCCGCATGGCCGAGATTTGCTGGAAGATTGGCAAGGAGACCGGTGGCTCCAAGGCCGAGAACCCCGCCAACCTCAAGGCCAACGAGGTCGCCGAGGTCAAGTTCGAGCCCCAGCAGCCTTTCGTCGTCGACACCTTCAAGTCCTGCGAGGGTCTTGGCCGCATTGCCATCATGGAGGGTAACACTGTCGTCATGCTCGGCAAGGTCACCAAGATGGAGCGCGCATGAGAGCTCCCCCCAGCATTATCACGTCTACTGTGTGTATGTTGTCGCTCTCTGTTTGACCTCTCTCTTGTCTACTATGTTGCCTCTCTCTCTTTCTTGATTGCACCCCTTTCCTCGCTACGACTACTACGACTTCCGCTACCTTGACTTTGTTGGCTTGTTGCCACCTTTTGGTCTTGCGTTTCGTCTGCTCGTCACTCTTGTCTCTTTTTGACGACTTGTGTGTGATGACGGCGTGAGGCTGTGACTGACTGACTCTCAACAACTTCCAATAAAAACCCCTACATCGCACGTGACTGACTGCACATTTAGTGAAGGGAAGGAAAAGAAGTGAGGTGTTTTCATGTACATGAGGCTTGTCGTTGCGTGTGTGTGTGTGTATTTGGTGGTCCAGACACATGGGACATGGCATGGAGAAGCAGAAAAGAACACGGCGTAAAAGCGACACAGAAAAGTCAGAAGAAGTGGGGAGAGACAACACAGAGAAAGGCAACGAGTGCGTGACAACAACAGCAAACAACCAGCCAGGTGCTGCTCGCTTAGAGGGCCCACACAGTCTTGAGGCCCTCCGAAATGCCAACGTCGTGCGCGTTGAAGTACAGCAGGCCGCCAAGCTGTGGTAAGGGGGGGGGGGAGTGGAGGTGAGTAGAGAAAGAAGGGATGGTGGTGGGCGAGCGTGAACAAAAGCAGGACTGTAGAACTGTGGACCGTGTGGCGAAGCAAGCGCTCACTGCACTGCCCTCAACTACAGTACACCGCAGGACACTGCACTGCGCTACATGACACAAATACACGACACAGTGTCACACACACACGCATACGCACACGCATACGCACACGCACACACACACACACACACACACACAGACACACAGACACACATACACACAACATTGAACGTACCGCGCCAACGTGCACAACGGCGTTGAGGAACTTGGCAAGAGGCTTGGTCATGGCACCGTGCACGTAATCCGTAAACACACAGTCCATGCCCCTGTCACACATTGGTTCAGATGCAGCGAGTTTGATGGGTGAGGGAGCGGGAAGCGAGACAATTCGATGGAGGCTCAATACAGCACATACAAACAGGCAGGCACACAGACAGGTAGACAAACGGACAAGACACCGTCTCCGCCCCCTTTCCATACCCATACCCGTACCCATACACACACTCACACTCCCACACTCTCTCACACTCCCACACACAGTCTCCGCTCCCTTCCCCCCCCCCCCACACACCCACACACACACACACCCGTTTGTTTCGCCCTCGCTCACATGGTTTCCACGTACATGTATGTGTGCAGGGGCATGGTGACGGCCAGGCTGTAGTCGACAAAGGGGCCAGGTGCAACAAAGGCCGCGGGGACCAGACCAACAAGCGCAACGCTCACAACACGCTCAAGCTTCCAGTGGCCAAGACCCGTCGTGTCTTGTGTTCAAACAAAAAACAAAATCCAGCATCAAACAAACAACACACGCACCAAAAAGCAAGCCACAGGTGAGTGAGCAGGCAATGCAGGCAATGCAGGCAATGCAGTCAATGCAGTCAATCCAACCTCCAAAGAGACAGCAGAACGAGGTGGGGAGGGGAGGGGGAGATGTATACCATGCACAGCAGCAAATGCATGTAATGCACACATGCACATGGTGGCAGTACCGGATGTGGACTTGGTGGCAACGGCGTTACGAGGCGCGGAAGTGTGGAGAGCTAGTACATTGGAGAGGATACCCAAGACAACAACAATACACATGAGTGCCACTCAGGCACGCCATACGAATACGAGCATGCATTCAACAACAACATGAACAGACACAGACATAGACACAGACACAACGTACAGGAGACGCGGGAGAGGAGAGGAGCAGTGGCAGGGCGGCAGAGGTGGAGCAGGTTCTGCGGGCGGGCTGCCGCGAAAGAGAGAACTGTCAAAGCCCAAACACACACACACACACATGTACAGACGCAGAAGGGTGCACGGTGAGAAGAAACCATGGTCGTGCATTGACTTGCCCATCACCGCGTGTTTCCTTCTATGCTTTCTTTTGCAGCTCAACCGTCTCACACACACAAGGATTCACGCATTCACGTGCACACACACACACACACACACACACACACACACACACACACACACACACACACACACACACACACACACACACACACACACACACACACACACACACACACACACACACACACACACGTACCGCGAAGGCTGGCCATCATGGTGGTGTGCTTCTTGCTGTGGCTGTGCTTTCGGTTGGTTGCTTGCTTCACTTGTGAGAGTGCGCCTGGTGCATTTTTTTTTCCTCTGTGAAGCGATTGTTAGCAACATCTTGCGAGAACTATCGTCAACCATGGCTCTTCGAGGTGCGTTGATGAAAGCCACAAGAGGAAAGAGGCTGATGTTGTTGATTGGCAATGCGTGCCTGTATGTGTGTGTGCGTGTGTGTGCGTGTGGGTGTGTGTGTGTGCATGTGTGTGTGTGTGTTCATGGGTGTGCTTGTGCATGTGCATGTGTGTGTGTGTGAGTTTGCGTGGTTGCATGGGCATGCCGATGGCACGCTGTAGTTGGAGCACTCGCACTCGCACGCGCTTGCCTTTGTCACTACCTGTACGCCAGCCAACTCACACACACATACACACACACACACACACACATGCACAAGCACAGTTGTCTTCTCCGGCTGCCGCGCCTTGCCCCGCATCCAGTACGTTGTGTTTGAGCCTTGTCTGTGGCCCCATGTCTCCTCTGGTATTCCGCCCGGCTTCCTTGGACACACACACACTTCCGTAGGAACAGGTAAAAGGAAACTGTGGGAACCTTAACATTTGGGAGTAGATGGAAGGTAGCTATATGGAGAGAGGGTTGTGTAAACGAGAAAATGCCCGGGGTAAAGGAAAACGACAGGGACGGTCTACTGTTGTCAGTTCACGGAGGGAGCGAATTGAAGACCATTTCGGTGTGCTTTGAGAGAAAGATGGAAAGATCGGTGATGTGGTGGGATAAGGGCGGATGCGGCCCA